>NW_020455799.1:2263145-2380692 GCF_003342845.1 Nothoprocta perdicaria
AAAAAAAAAAAAAAAAAAAAAAGAACATTTGATGAATATGACCACCTGCTAATAGCTCTTCCCCTGCTAATAAGTTATAGAAAATACAAGGCTGTTTGTAAAATGGGAGAGCTAACATTCAAAAGCTAAAGAAAATCAACAAAACATTTGGTTTTGGTGAAGATTTCACGGGACTGCAACTTTGAATTTACAAGAAACTGAGTTTCTTTTTCTCTACCTCCCCTCTCAAAAAAAAATCTACTGAAAAATTTCAACAACAGGTTATTTAACAACATCAGTTTTATCAGAATTTGTATGCCTTATAAAAAAGAAGTTTTTCTTCCTTTCTCCAAAAGAGTTCAATGATATCATTCAAGTGCAATTCATAAATTCTCAAAGAAAACTGTGGATTTTTTTTTAGTCAAAGTGCATCAGTTTCCTTTTGGACAATTTGATTATGATGAGTTTGAAGAGATCTGTAGGAGAAATTAATTTCTCTATGCATGGATGA
This sequence comes from Nothoprocta perdicaria, assembly GCF_003342845.1. Classification (NCBI taxonomy): domain Eukaryota; kingdom Metazoa; phylum Chordata; class Aves; order Tinamiformes; family Tinamidae; genus Nothoprocta; species Nothoprocta perdicaria. The sequence continues at coordinate 2,263,636 of NW_020455799.1, forward strand.
TGAAGGAGAACAGAATATATCTATAGACATAGAAATTTATGGCCAAGGGGATAAAAAACAATTTGTATTGTTATATAAACTGGTAATATATGCTTCTTCTTGGCATAAATAATCACTAATTCTTATTAGTAATGCAAGTCAAAAGTCTGAAATAGAGCTGTATAAAATAACAGCTGTGGATTTCTCTTTCTTTTTTTTTTTCTAGAAGACATCACATCTGTTAAGCCAATTTTGATAATGAAATTATCAAAAGCATATGAAAATTCTTTGAATATATCCTTCTAGAACAAAAATGGCACAGAAAATTGGAGCATGCTTATATAAAAAAGAATTCCAATTAAAAATATGTTTGAGACAGATGTTATTCAGCTCACTTGAAAAGTAATATTAAATACTGAAAAGAAAGAATGTTTAAGAAAAAAAGCTAAAAGGTCTTTAGCTAATAAGCGTTTTCTAATACAACTGGGTACACAATATATTTAAGACAGAGATACTAACTTGGAGAGAAAATACTGTATAAAACCAATTTCTATTCCCACTTCTTCCAGAAAAGTTTCTGTGTTTCCATTTATGACTGTTAATAGTGTTTGCCCAGCTGCAGCTAATGGTGCTATTCCTGATGACAATATGGATATATGGAATGTTTCATTTGTCAAAGGTGTGTGTGCTTGGCATACTTCATATTTCTTTTAACAACTCTCAAAAGTTCTTTTTAACATAGTCAACTTTCTAGTGTGTTCTTAGCGCTCACGTGGTCAGTGCTCACCCAGCTACCCATGTCTTGTCATTGTGCATCTTTCATATATTTTCAACACAACAGATTGTTCCTACTCTGGCAGTTCATAAATCTTTTAAGCAATGATTCTTCAAGTTTTCCACGTACCCACTCCATTGAGAATATTTTGTTTACATAAAGCATCCATAATATTGCACATTCTGAGGAATGAATACTGCAGGGACTGCTAGCTCCACTGACTCAGAACTTCAACAGCACCTAGCTTTTACATGTGAATTTCCATTAAATCTCTTCAAGTCAGCTTTCTTTTGCTTGCCTGTTATTCTATATGCCACACATATTTAGCAACTTCTGTTCAGTTCAGCAATATCATGACACAGCTTTTCCCCAGAGGCGACCAGCAGGGAATTAGCCCTATAGATACCCTTCAAGGAGGTACATACACCAAGGGTCTTCAGGGTTTTAGAAGCCTAAACACTAGGCTTGGAAAAACAAAGTTATTGTGAGGCCACTAAATTGGAAGTGCCTCCAGAGAGGAAGAGAAACAGGTGGTGGTGCACACAGCTTCAGTGCAGCTGATGAGATGCAACACAGAGTCTCAAGCAGAAGTATAACAGAGCCAAGTCTAAAGCAAAACAAGAGGATAGAGGTGCAACGAGTAGACAATTATCAAGCTGTAAAGTAGACATAAACTGTTACATACGTACCCCTATGTTTTTGCAATTGATACAAGCATTCAAGAAAATATGATACATGCAGCTTAAGAGCCTGCATAAACCAAGATAATAAGGAAGAGCAAGCCAAAATACCTTTTTTTTTTCCTTTCCAACAGAATCCAAGTGACAGAGTTCAAATCTGGATGTGCTTTATTTGCGTGTGAGGTAAACACAGAAGTCAGTGAGGGTTCCTCGGTGAAGTCAGCACAAATGCAAAGCATGCCTTCCCACGGAGCACGCTTTTTTGTGAGACCAGTAAAACAACAAACAGATCTGGAAAAATAACAAGAAATAAAATACTTTGTGTTCTAATCTACCATGAATGTTTATCTAGTAAATACATAGTTCAAGTGCCCAAACCAGCCAGATTGATTTAATTTAAAAACTCTTCCATGCAGACCATGTTCCAGGGCAGACAGGTTTTATTATACTCCATGACATGCCACTTTTCTGGCTGCACAACAGAGCTTTCAAACAGGGCTTTGAAGGCCTGGTTGTCCTGGAAGGAACATGCCCCTCCTTGCCTGGCCAGTGGAGTTCACATCTGGGAACAAACAGCAGCTTCTGTCCCTCATACAATGCATTATTATTTATTTATTTGACTGTCTAGTCTCCAAGAATTCTGGAAAACATTCACTTGCTAGGAAAAAATAAATCCCTCCTCAGCCATTTTCACTTCTGTTTTCAACCAACATCAAAAGAGCCTGTTCGTACATTTAAATAGTGGCTGGTGGCTTTTCAGCAATTGTAAATCAGTGTTATCAAATCAATGCTTGTATTTGCAGTTGCTCACAATTTCGTTTTGCAGAGAAACAGACAATTCAAAACGACTATCAAATTAGGCTGCAATTAAACACCCTGAATTATTGCAGAACTCAGGTTGATCTGTGGAACCCCTCATCATTTCAACCCCAAAGGTGCAACTCCAAATCCAAAATAAAACGCGAAAGGTTTTATTTTAGAACCTGCCATTTTCTCTCTACTCTGAAGAACAAGCTCACTGATACTGGATGTCATTTAACACATGAATAATGGAAGCACATATTCTAGGTTTAACTATTTTCATATTAATCTAACAATATGCTTTTAAATATGCCCTAGTTAACCAGGAGGTTTGACAGGAGCACACTGTCATTGTAAAATGCTTCACTAAATTCAGTGTTACCATAAATGGTTACAAAAGTATTTGAAGAAATAGGAGTTCTTCCCACTTACACCAAAACTGTTTAGTTTAATGATTAAATCAAAATTATATTTGCTGCTATTTTCAGTACTCATGAAAAGCCAATTAGTTTCCCTTATATAAAGAAATATATTCCCTTCATAATTACTTCATAAATTGCTTACTTAGAATGCTAATATTTTGTACATGCTGCATTTTTATATCCTGAATTTCTACTTCATCTCTGGTTACTATAACATTCAATGAAGTCAGATCTGCCAAGGATCTGTTTAATTACTTTCAGTCTGTAAAGAATGTCTGAGATTAATATTCTGCTGATCTTTAAGGGCTATTTTTCTGATAAACACCAGTATCCCTCCCCCAATATGCACTGCTCTTTTCAGTGGCATAACTAAGCAAGAGAAGTTAAAACAATAGACAAACTCCACAGTTTTTTTATTTGACTTCTCTTCTGAATTCACCAACTTAACATCAGTGTCAGCATTATTTTTCCTTTAATAGGCCAAGCAAGAATCAGTATTCAGCTTTTCCCTATGCTAAATTGCAAAAGAAAAAAACAAACAACTATATATCATTCCTTATTTAACTCTTTTGTGTAGCTAAATAAATATCCACAAAAGTTTTAGTCTTCTGGATATATCAGTTCTGCAAAATTGTACTTGCCATTTTCTTCAGGAGATGATAGCAATATTTTCTCCTAACAAAACTAAAATTTTATAATATATTTAATCACTATAATGTCTAGATTAAAAAGTAGGCAGATTCATTTAAATTTATCAGTTTTATGAATTTAACAGATGATTGGTTATGTTGAAATGCTGCAAGTTCTGCAGTAAGATATCCAAAAATATTGTAACTCAAAACATTTGAAAATCAGAGTATGTCAAAATTATGTATGGAAATACTGACCTAGCCCTACAAAACTTTATGCACAGTGAATATTATAATCAGTATTACCAGATTCACATTTTAAGAAAACTAAAGATTTGTATATGTTAATACATAAATATTTAAGGAGCTGACTGGAATTGAAGCTCCAGCTAAGCTTAGCTTGAGAACTGTAAGGTGTCAAAAAATGAAATTATATTGGGCAATTATGGGTTTTTTTTTGTAAACTGTCTTTGCTTTCTTATTTCAAGAAAGATGGTATGAACATCTTCTAATCTCCCAAGTATAGAAAACAAGGTGGTTAGAGCTGCTTTGATTGCAGACCAGAGGGAGGTCAGGCAAGTAGCCCACAAGAGCTGTTCATGATTAAAGTTCATGATTAAAGTTATTTTCAGCTTTCAATGGGTATTCTGGAATCCCTATGATATTGCTTAGCAGGAACTAATTTTACCCACATTTTATATGATCACACAAGACTGGACATGAACATTTTTTTCTGTCTTTTCTCACCAAATCCAGAGTGAAGGTTGAAAAAAGTTTGGCTTGTCTTCTTTTAATAAATTCATACTTGTAAGATGAAAAAAGAAGTACTACAAACCTCACTACAAGCACACAAATCAAACAAAAATTCAGTGGGAATGTAGAAATAAATTCTGCACTGAAAGATTTTAAATATTCTTTGAGAAAAGAAGGCAAGGGATATACTTTTGAGTACTGTGTCTATTTTTGAACTATCTACCAAAAGGAATGTTGCTATCTGACTGATGACATGTTGCTGTATGAGTAGAAGACCACCAGCATGGCCTGGAGCTCATGGCACACAAGGAGAAGCTGCTGGACCTGGACTAGTCCAGCTTGCATGAAAGAAGGGTGAGAGGGGGTATTCTAGGGACTTCCACTACCTCATGCTTGACCAGTTACAACAAACAGGGAGAATCTCAGAGCTGCACAGCAAAAATGGAGGAGGCAACAATCACAAACCACAGTAAAGAACCAATTAGACTTAGGAAAAAGCTCTTACCAGAAAGGGAACACAACAATGTGTTTCACAGAGAGTTCATGGGCTCCCTAACCCCGGAAGATATTCTGAATTTAACTGGGCAAGACACTGGTCAGCCTAATCTAACTTTGGAGTTTGGTCTGGTGTGAACAGGGAGTTGGACGTCCAGAGGTCCTGTCCAACCTACATCATTCTACAGGAGTTCTGAAGTATTTGAGGGTCTACTCAAAAAAAAAAAAAAAAATCTACGAAGTGTTGTAGCTCCAACAGGAGGGACAGCATATGTTTATAATGTCAGGTTTGCCTGAGACTAAAGTTGATACTTGACACCAACTCCTGCTTAAACTACTTGATCACAAAAACCACCTATATTTTGCCTAAATAGGTCTCTACTTTAGATTTCCTGGTTCCAGACAGGAAAATCCAGGCACAAGTTTCCATTGAACTTCCACCTGAAAATAATTAAAAGCTCAAGAATATTTCAGTAGGGCCGCATTATTTTCAGGTCCTCAGAGACATTCCTAATTGCTCTGATTTTTGCAGGCTCTTCAAGTTCAAGTGAATTGAGCAACAGAAAGCATCTTAGCTTGCAGTTCAAACTAAGTTTTTTCTCTAGTTTCAGCTGATAAAAAACTCGATCTGCAAACTTATTCTCACAGTCAGCACAATCTGCCTGCAAGAGCTCAGGCTTGTGAAACTGTTTCTAATTCCATTAAAAAAAAAAAAAAGAAAAAGTTTTTGATTTCTGAAAAACTATGTTAAAATTAGTATCTGTCCACAGAATGGAATGCAATGCCATTTTAAACATCCCTAAGGTAACTCTAAGCAATCTTGTACATTTACACACCTGACCGTAATATTGGGGTATTAGGAAGCATCTCAGAAGTAACATAGTTGAAATAGTACAGTTTATGCCTGAAATATCTAGAAACACAGATGTCTGTATTCACTTCTGTAAAACCACAGGCAGTCTTATAATAGGTGTGTAACTTAGAGCAATTCACCAAATAATGTGCACACACAATTTGCATCAAATATATTAACTTCAGCAAGCCATCATTTACCACTACCTGTCATGTTACCAGACATCAAGAATATTTCTATGTTCCAGAACGCCGCAGATTTGCTAAATACAATTCCCACATGACTTCAGGTTGTGATGTAAAGAGAGGCTTAAAACAAACAAAACCTCTTCAGCCATCCTTGCTAAGGTGTTAGGGAGTATATGAAGTGTATGAATTTGGTCTTGGATAAGTCAGATTATCTATGAACATGTAAGCAAAAACCACCACCTGGTTCCCCAAGAGTGCATGAACACCTTTTCTTCTTGATTTATCTGTGGTCATCTTGCAACAGTTCACAAGTGAGTTGTTACAGACGGTTGCAGAAGAAGGTTTTCTGCAACTCCCAGTCAGCCTCTGCCCTGCCTCCGAACAGGACCAGCAGAAGTCCTAGCAAAGGCTTAGTCCACATAAATATAGCAAAACCAGAAAGAAATCAGTGCACTTTTGATTTGGAGGGCTAATTATTTGAGGCACTGTACAATACTGGGACTGCTGTACTGTTGCTACTTTGAGTAAAGTTCAGCCAACTGCAGTTTTGAGATTAGTTAAAATAAAACCCAAAGCAGGTGTCTGTATGATTTTTATGAGCCTTCTTAGGTCTTCTACATGAAAAAAGGTCATGCAGAAAGCAACACTAGAGTGACTCACATGCTTAAAAAGTCCCAGACCAAACACAAGGACAAAAAATCCTCACCTTTGTATGGATTATGTTTTTAACAAGCAGCCAGACATAGTTCTTGGCTGAAACTTTGCATGTCGCAGTTTATTTAATGCAGTTCTTTGCAGTTGCAGAAAAAGGAAAGAAAAGGAGAAAATTAGGAACTTTTTGCTGTCATTATTAGATTTATTTTGCATCAGTGTGCCATGTAGAAGTCACAGCAATGGATCAGCATCACACTGCACTGAGCATGGCACAGATTGAAGAAAAAATATTTCCTCTGCCTCTGTATAACTTAAGCCTGGAGGGCAAAAAACAGGGAATGCTACAGTATCTTGGCCAAAAGCATAAACATCTGCAAATATACTCAGTTCCAGTTTTCAATCAGTGCCATAAATACTCTTATTGCCATCAGTGAGAATCCTTATCTAGATGAGGATAATCTACCTTCCTCCGAACCCCATACTATACGTGAACAAAATTAGGGCCATTTGTCTCACCTGTTCATGATATCTTTCTGCTTTTTGAGGTTTTTTGCCCCTTTCCCTTCTTCATCCACCTGACGGAACTTTTCTTTAAGTACTGGAAACTAGCACTAGTAATTTATACAGAAAAAAAATTGCTTTCATGCATCAAACTGTAATTAGAATTGGGTACATAATGAGGTGCAAGATAGAAAATACCGAAATCAGCAGACTAGGAAATAACTGTGAGTTGGAGTGAACGATGGAGGAGAAAGAACCCTTTATTGAATATATAAAAAAGGAGACAAAATGAGAAGAATGAGAAGTTGCTAGAGAACAGTGGTGTAGATGAGCCTTTCTGCACCATGAAAAGGAAAAACAAATAGCTCTATGAGCAGGGAGGTAATGAAGCCAGGTTTCCTATTGATTTCTGTCCTCTGGCTTGCTATCTGAGGTACAAGCTCTAACTAAAGCCTTTGCTGCCAGGTTCTCTCTCCTGAGTCTCTCCCTAGCCTCTCTCCCCAATAAAACACAAAAATTATATAGGAGAGAAATGGATGCATAGGCAGACTCATCATGCACTAGCACAGCATGGTCCCATAAACCTCCATTCCCTTCAGGAAAGGGGAAACAAAAAGGGCTAAATACAATTTAGTAAAATAAAAATATCTTGGCATCAAATAAATTAGATCAAGTACGTCAAGTAAAAATGGACCCAGCAATCTTTAAAATGCATAGCTATTCCTCTGCTGCTCTGTGCCCACTTTTAAGTTTATTTAGTCCTACTCTTAGTTACATCAAGGTGCAGTCCTAATGCATAGTTGCCCACGTCATGTGATCACTGAAATATGATTACTGAAATCAATGAACATATGACAACGTGCATCTTGTGGCAACATGGGCTATCAAACAAAAGTATTTGCTCCCTAGATTATTTGAACCAAACATTTTAATAAAGATAAGAATTTTATCTTCTTTAAAAGACAGTATGGTAAATCAATAACTGCAAAGTTTTAATATATGAAGCAGCACAAGAGGGGAAATTAATACACAAAGAATATAGAGACTAGGGTTTGAGCTATATTACAAAGTGAAAATTGCCAAATATCACACATCAACCTCCTCAGGTGTCATTAGTCCTGATCAGTGACCATGCTGTGGTCCTAGAGCTCAACTGTGGCCCTTCTGCCACACGGTTTGCTCCGACCAGACAGTGCACTCCACTGTACAGACATCACAGCTGCAAGAACTTTATACAATCGCCAACTTTGCTTCTCTTTCTTTAAGGGCTATCCACTTTTCTGTATGTTCACCTCTGCAATCATATACATCTGTCTCTGTAGGCTGCTACAATAAAATCTGTTCCAGCCTGGTCTGGGAATAAAATTTTTGATTTCCTGGGTTCTCAGAGAATGCAGGACCAAGCCAGCTGCCAGACCCCTGCAGGGTTTAAAAATGTTTATTTGGACATTGTGCTAGTGATGCAGACACTGGGATGTCCAGCCCAAGCATACTGTTTCTGGGCTGTTCCCCCAAAAAGGTGGAAGGGTGAATGATAATTCTCAGCTGCCCATGAAACCTGCCCCTATAGCCATGATGCTGACTTGCTCCTCTGGCAGGTGCTGGCTGCCTGGTAAAGCTTAAGTCGTATGGCCCAAGGCTGGTGAGGAAAACAATAACTCACCTCCAAGTTCTGTGGTGTCCCCTTTCCAAAAGAGCATCTAAACATGGGCAGAACACAGAAGGAACTGTCTTCTAAAGAACAAATTCCTTTGATTGTTGCTGGGGGTTTCTTTTTATTAGTATTACTATGTTAATCTGTGATACCCCAAGCATTTTGAAAGCCTGCTGAATATGTACTTCTAACAGAATCTGCAGGTAGGAATTCTAGCAATTCTAGCAATAGCTGTTGCATTTAAAATAGAAAATAAAATATGTGGAAAATATAAAAGCAACCTTTCAAGCAGGTCCAGCCATAAGGACCACATGCTTATTAAGACTGTGGTGAATACCTCATACAAGCATCTGAAACACAGTGCCTTAGTTTCTAGCTCAAGGTTTTGCAGCAGATTACCAGCACGCTGTGTTTGGATCGGAGGGTCACGATTTAGACATTTTGTTGCTGGGTCAGGAGGACTGACTTTGAACCGGCTCCCAGCTCTGAGCAAACAGCACTTTCACTGCTTGCAGAGTCCTGGTTGATCTTGGCCCGAGTAGCCACTCTGTCCTCTGGCATGGTCTGAAAGCATTTTTCAAATAGGTATTGAAGATTCAAATGCTGTACATTCATTCTTATGGAAAGCTGCCTCGTCTCCTCATTTAGTCCAGCACAGACAGCCATAAGGAAACTGGCAGCACAGCACAGGCAGGATTTTAAGCAGTTACACTCTCTGGATCCCTCACTCTCTTCCTGAGTCACATATCAGTCACAGTTGTCTGTATAAACTTATGGTGATGTGTTTATGTGTGTACAATTCAGTTTATGTTAGATCAAAACCAGGAGAAGGAAAAGATTTGGGTTTTTTTTCTTAATTTTAGAAAGTGCTGCCTGATGGACAATTCATTTACACTGCGGTCCATTGACAAACTGTTATTAAAGTATTTATATGAAATTGTCTTTTTGGCAGTTGTTCATTACCATCAATTATGTTACAAACAAAATAATTGAATTTAGGATTTTTTATTTTATTTTTGCAAGACTTAAGGAAAAGTAATGGCATCAAATGAATCAGAGTATGGATAGCTAATTAGCAGTAATCGAAGCACAGCAGATTATCTTGTTCTTTCCTGCCAGAGGAACTACAGCAATCAGCAGTTTGTGCTCTCATGGTATCATACTGCTTCACAACTCACCTCTCCCTTGCGTCAGGCACAGCAGCCCATCTCATTTATGACCCTTTTCTCACTTCTGCAGCCAGAAAGCACAAGGATCCTTGCAAGATCTAGGAGAGCATAGAACTGCCAACTCCCCATGCTAAGCAGACAAGGGGGATGAGAAGAATGAAAACCCTCTTTGCTTCCTCGCTCTTCCTTTTGCTTCTCAGTCAACCTCCAGTTACTAGCAAAAAGCTGCAAGTCTTTGGCAGTCTGGGGCAGTGGGTGTCCTAAGGAGACTCTCCTCTCAGCAGGTCCCCTCTGCTACCCTTGTAGCTTCTGCCCATGCTAGGCCAATACCCAGGATGTCCCCAGCGCACAGCTCTGTCACCAAAAAGCCTGCAGGACCCACAAACAGCCTCCCGCTCTTACACAATGGATTCAGGTTTTACCTTTTGGAGAGGAAAAAATAATAACCTAACAAAACCTCACCATAGCCAAACAAAACTGACCAAGCAAAACCTCACCACACTGTTTACATGTTTCTGTCCTTGTCTCAGGGACTCATGGAAACAGCAACTGCTTTCTCAGTTTCCATACACTTATCATCAACAATGAACAATAATCAGACACAAGAGTCTTCTTTGGTATGTTTCCTCCTGAAGTTGTTTTATGTTTGTGTTGTTTTATACTCAGAAATAATTGGAAACTCTACTTTTAAGAAATTCCTCTTGACATCTAAAGTGTATAGACACCTTACTGATTTTAAATTTAAACTTCTGTATCATTTCTCTATAGGGCTAGTGGGTATAGTCTATTATCTGACTGTATCTAAAATCTCTCACTTTCCCCTCTTGAAGGCAGTTAATCAGGGAAGTGATGTTGAAATTTAGCCACACAGTGGTTTTATGATACAGAAGGTAAGCATCCTTATATATAAAGAAAAAAAATAATAATTTTTTGCACTTCTTTGAGCAAAGGAAATTTAACCTCGAGAACTTTGTTTATAGACCTAACTGTATCTATCCACTTTGAACTTATCTCTACTAACGTGTTGGCCCAATGGGTCTTAAATTAAACTTCTACTATGGAAAGGAAGAATGGGACCTCTTTACCTGCAGAATCAAATAGAGACTGTTTGTAAAGATATGATAAGCTCTTGTTTAGGAGATGATCTACAGCTAAAAATATTGCTATGGCATAGCATTGTTGAATCTAGGACACCTAGGAGAGTACATTATTAATGGCATCTCTTGAGGTTCATTATGTCTGTAAGAAATAAAATTGCTTTATGATTTAGAGATGAGAGGATTCTGCATTTACAAGCAATAGCGCAAGCATATTTGAAGTTAATAAACAGCTGCTTACATAGGAAAACTTTTTTGTGAACAAAGAGCCCCATGCAGTGTTGTCCTACCATGAAATTAGACATACTTCAAGTTTTTCTTGTGCACATATAGCTTGTGTAACCTGCATAGATGCTATATGTAGAAATATAAAGTAATTTAATCTCTCTAGGGCCTCTAGAGATCAGCTACGACTGTACGATCAGTACAGATCGTACGTACAGATCAGCTACGATCAGTACGACTCCCTGCTTTCATCAGACCAAACTCTAAAGCTGATCAGGCTGATCAGGCCTTGATCTGGTCAAGTTCAGAGCAATTCCAGGGTTAGAAAGCCCGCAAACTCTGTGGACAATGCACTCTTGGGTTTGACCAACCTTTCTGAGAGGAACATTTCTTATGTCCAGTTGTTTTTTTTCCCTTGCTGCAGCTCCTGACCGTTGCCTCCTGCCGCCTTCTGAGAAGAACCTGGCTGTGTGTTGCCAGTGATCACCCAGGTGGTCCTGGAAGACCCCCAAATATCCTAAATCATACTGGACCAGCTCAGCTCCTGCAGCTTCTCCTTGTGCGCCATGAGCTCCAGCTCCCTATACATGTTGGTGGGCTTCTGCTACGCTCAACCCAGCATAGCAACGTATCTCTTGTAGTGGAGAGTCCCCACCAAAGAACAATACGTCGTCTTCTCATGAACACCGAATAGAGGGGAGGAACATCTTCCACTGCTGCGGGTACCAGTGTGCCATTAGCCTCCATGGCCACCAGGGCGCACTGCTGACCCGTGATCAGCTCCCTGGCAGAGGGTCTCCAGCCTGTGCAGCTGCTCAGTCCCTGCAGTGGGACTTGGCCTCCAGACATCTCTCCAAGCAGCAATCCTACCACACACCTCCACTCTGGGGTGAACCTGCAGAGGATTATTCTGTCCCATCAGCAGGGATAAACACGTTCAATAGTATTGTCACCACTGCTAAAACTAGAGAATGCCACTTGTAATCAGACCCTGTTGGCTTTTTTAAATGTTGGCCATTACTCTTGAAGCCTGGCAGTCCAGCCAGCTTTGCACTCAGCTTATATTTCACCCATCCAGCCCTTATCTCTCCGGTTTGACTACTGGGGTACTATGTAAGACCACGTTGCAAGCCCTACTAGAAGGAAGGCCTACCTATGAAGGGATACCTTCTAGGTAGAGCACAGTCGGGTTTTGCAAGCAGTATTTGCTTTTGGTAGATCCACACTGGCTGTTCCCAGCCACCCTCTTCTTCCCCCAATTTATTATTTTTCTTTTTTTTTTTCTCTCATTTTGAGGCAGTTTCCCATAATTTGAGACTCACATTTCTCTCAAAATTATTTAAGGCACGTGAAATGAAAAGACAATCACCAAACTGATACAGAAGTAAGAGTCTATCCAAAATTGAAGTCATAGAGCATGCCACGATTTTATTGTGTATTTTTATCACTTAGTCATTCTTTTTCTTTACTTACTGTCATCTTAATGGAGTGCAAGTATTACATTTTCAAGAAATGATAGTCCTTTGTATATAATAATATTGTCTCTTCCTTGGACACACTTACAAATTTAAACTTTCAGGATGAAAATAAAACCAATTCCAAATAGCTAATCTAAACCAGACCTCCATTCTTTGCACTCAGTTTATAATAGTATGACAGAAAACTGGTACTCATAAATTCATCATGAAGTCAATCAAGAACAATTCACATGTTTTAAAATAATTTGATTCAATTTATTGCACAGCTTCCTGCTTCACTTTAGAGAAGGAGTGAGGGGAATATCATTGCAGTAATGCAAAAGGGGCCATAAAAAAGACACATCTGGACTCTTGGTAGTAAAAATAGAAAGAGCAAGGACAAAATTCCACACTGCATCAAGAGAAATTTCAAATGAAATTAAGAAAAAAAATTCTTTGCTGAGAGAATGGTTAAGCCATGGTGGAAATTTCCATAGAAATGATGCAATCTCCATCCCTGGATTTAATGAGAATTCAGCTGGGCAAGGAATACATACCTATATACATATACACACACACATATGCATATACAACTGTACACTTAACAATATGTTTAAAAGTTTACGGTAGACTTCCGAGGAATGTTTTATGAATAGTATTGTTTTCTGCTGTATCTTTACTCTCGTCTCTGAGACACTGCATTCCTTAGATCTAGCCCTGCCTAAATTCTCAAGGGTTATGATAAGCTGAGTGATGGATGCATCTCTGCTAGCCAGAGGAAAATAAAAGTATCTGTTTGGAAACTAAACCAAAAAAGTAGAAAATGAAGAAAAAGTTAAGCTTTTCAAGTTAGATGTTGGTATCAAGAAATATTCCAGAAGAAGAATAATTTGTGTTTGACTTCTTTGTTTTCCTTAGGGGTGGAATTATCTGTATGCTGTGATGGGAAGTGTTCTCCTGATTCTCTTGACAGTCTGTAGGAGTGAAATCGTTTTTACCATTGTTATGCTTAAACATATTCATTAATTTTAAACGTTGATAGGACTGATCCTCACTTAACCTTGGACCCCTTTCATATTATACTGACAATGTAAAGAGGATCAGCTGTTAAGTAAGAGCTGGAGCTGAAAAAAATTGGATACATATTAGTACAGAAAAAATCAGGAGAAGGCCAAATGAAGGTTTCAGAACATCCCTCTCATATGTTCAGACTTAGAAAGGCTCAGAAAAGGGGTGAGTTGTTCCTCATTTTGATGTCACTCCTTGGCTGATACTTGGAATTGTTATTTGAAAGCAGTGAATTTAAGGACATTGGTCAGGATCATGGATTTATCGTGGTGTATCTATCATATGACCATTCATCTGCTGTGCTGTTACTGCAGCTGTTTTCAGGGGCTGTTTGCTGGTTTGTTTTAATACTGGTGATTGTTCATGTTTTGAATAAAGCATTGTTATGTCCTGAACTTCTTCCTAACTAAAGCATCACTTTGCATGATATATATGCTTATACATAAAGGTATAAACAAAGCAAATCAATGCTCACAGTTTATTGACTCACTTGGCTGTAAAAATCTCACTCCTTTTTTGCTTTAAGCTGCATGTGAAATGTGTCTAAGTAATCACTCTGAATAGAAAAGATCTTTTCTCTTCCAGGAAAAAAAAAAAAAAAAGAAAAAAGAAAGAAAACCTAAAGCATCCGCCTGTGTTTCAGGAGCCTGACCTTGAGCCCCAGCCCTGCCTGCTACAGACCTCTCCTAGTTTGACTTCGTTTGGCCTCTCTGCTCCCACAGCCACTGAAGCATTCCAGTTACTTGTGACAGGCACGTGATGCCACTAAAAAAACAATTAAAGCTCTGTTTTTTCTTATTTCCTTGAACCAATAGGGGGCTCAATACTATTTTTAGTTATACAGCTGTTAGCAGAATAGATGTTTAAATAAATAAGAACCACTTGTTGCAAGGCATGGTGTCTGGCTCACAGATTTTTAATCAACACACCTAGCTTAAGTAGACAAAATATATCAAAGTAGCAAGCCTACTTTCACTTGGAATTACACTTCACAAGGGGAAATATTATCTTTTTTTTTTTTTTTTTTTTTGGCGTTAGCGTCCCATTTTTGACCAGATGGCTTCTGCTTTGGCTTACACTTCCTTTGTTTTGTCTTGGAATACTTGGAATATTCTGGATGTGTCTTTTAGAATTGCAAAAACATCACCATTTTACTTTAATTTCTTTTAAATTAAAAAAAAAAAAAAAAAAGAGAGAGATTTTTGTTCTCCTGCACACTCAGTTCTGCTATCACAGAAGTCATTTAAAAGTGTATTTCAAATGTAATTCTACCGTGTTTCTGTCCTATCCTGTTCTCTTGCTGGCATCATTGAGTAGCTTAGTGTGCTGGACTTGAGCAAGAGGGAAGTCTTTCCTTCCAGGCTGTTGAGCTCCTGGCTGCCTCCTGCATAAGCTTGGTGAAGCTCCTTCCCAGCTGACATGCACACACAGCACAGTTGTGAATAGGCTCCATAACCATTTTCTTCTTTCCACTACTTTTTGTCTTAAATTCATCAGACCTCATAGCTACACTCTGAGACAGGATAATATTTAGTAGATATTTTTATGTGTCTTGCTTTGTGTCATAACAGTTTAGGGGAATCTGAGATACAGAAGTGCATCTTGCTGCACAGGATGTCGGAGTAGCCCTGCGCTCTCCCACGAGATCCTCAGGTCAGACGTAAAGTAACAGAAACCTTCTTAGCAGGATCAGGCAACAATTCAAGGAATTAATATTCACCGCAGGACAACAGGGGAAGTTGGTGAGTGATATTTATGTTATTACAGGCTAAACTTCAAGCTTTAGGGTTTGTTTCAAAACCATCCATACAGAAATGCCTTTGTGAGAAATGTAAATCCTTGCTCAAGGAACACAGATATTCATCATCCTCTACCAGTGCTGCAGGTAACAAACACAATTTCTCTTTTGCATAATGCCAGGCAGCTGTACAATTCCACCTAGTTTTTTGGTTTCCATTACAAAAAAATCTTATGTCAACTGGACACCTATACTTTCCCCTTGCCCCTGCCTTTTTTCCCTTACAGAATCTGGAAATACACTCAAGTGCAGTCCTACATCTAAGAAGTTTATTTCACTTAAGAAAAGGCATATTCTGCATTTTACCAATATAGACATCTTCTGTGTTTTTTATCTACAGTGTATTTATCTTCCAGGTATCCTTTGATGGGCTCCAGATTGATCTATCACTAGGGATATAAGCTAGATGAGATCTTCAGATTGCCTTGTTAGATCATTTCAAAAGCAGGTCAATGTCTTCTACTTATGATTTGAAAGTCAGGCTGTATATTTTAAGTTGGCACAATGTTTTGACTCTTAAAAGGCATATGAAATGCAAAGAAGCCGCTTTCACCTCTGACATTCTTCCAACAGAACTATGCTAGTTCCATTTGTTGAATAACTTGCCTTTGAAAATCCTTTCTTACACTCAAAAAATTGGTCAGTTTGCTTTTTTTTTTTTTTTTTAAATAAACCATATGACTTTTCTGATTTAATATATGTGAAATAGATACACTCCTAGTAACAGAGAGAGTAATTTAAAATATATCCCTATGGAAAAGATCCCATATGTGGCCATCAATATAGCTGATGGTTAGCATGGATCCTGTCCTTAGGAGCTGAATAGCACAATAACCTCACTATAACGAGACTTATCAGTTAAATACGCAAATGCAAGTAGTACTCAGGACTTGCTAAAACAGAAAGTAGATTTTTGGTGTTGTATCCAGTAACAATTCATATTTAGTATCTCTACAACACAGACTGCAAGCTATCATCTAGGGACACTGTCCCTATTGTGGGCCATTATTGTAATAGCTACCAATGGCCATCTTGTCTGGGAAGGATGAATGCAACTAATCCATCAGTGGATGATTAAGATGCATGAGTGTAGGGCACGCAATTAGTATTTAGTAATTGTACTGTATGCCATCCTAGGAAAGCAAATCCAACAGTTGCTCTGATTTACATGCTATTAATTGTAAAGAATCATGAGTACAGACATGACCAACAACTAAGGGATACACATTTCGGGGCAGTGAGAGCACTGGTTAATAAAATCAGATCGGTGCTAGAAACTACAAGATAAATTGGAGTTTAAGAATTTTAGCGGGGAGAGTGGGAGTAGGGGAGACAGACACATTTACACTGTAATTTTATCCACATGATGTATGATGTTTTGGGCTAAGCATTCTTAGAGAGTTACAGAGCATCCTCTAATAGTAGAAATTGCCTAGAGTTTCTCCAAAGCTGAGAAAAAGCATGTTTTAATCACGTATGTGTTGGCTATCTCCTAACATAGCTTTAGGTCCCAGTTTTCTCAGGTATTTTGAAAAGATGTCTACAACGTTATGACTATAAAGAATTAAATTATATGAACCTGGAAACATAAGAACAATGCCAAGAAAAATACCCGGAGAATGGAATCATTTTGAAACTACCAGGAACGAAGAGACTGTCTTTGGACTAGTATATGTCATCACTAGCTAGAAGGAAGGTGTCAAAACAGCATTTGGATTTTTTATATGATAAGACAGAGGGAGATTTTGTTTAATAACAATAAAACTGATAAAAATATTCTTTCACTGCCATTAGGTTGGCTCATGCAGATCTAATTCTGAACAGCAGACATCCACTGGTATAGAGAGCACTGTTTTCACAGAAAAGCAGAATTGTTCTGAACCCTTGTGAGCTTTCCTTACAGGTCTTTGGACAGCATAGTCTTGCATATTAAAAGGAAAATGAATTTTAAAAGGAAAGTGCCCTGATGTGTTCATCTCTATTAAACTGGCACTTTTGTTGTTTCCACGCCAAGTGGTCAGAATGTCTAAGCTGAATTCATAAGGACGGCTGATTCCAAAAATGAGAAGAAACCCATCTGTTTACGAGCTGTATGAAATTCCAGGTGTAAGGCCTAAAACAAAATACTCCCACATCCTTCTGCTTTATCACTGATGAGCTTGATAATGCCGGACAAGTTTCTTCCTGTTAGGAAAATTTCTGATAAAACATTCATATCCTGGACCTATCAATCTAAAGACCAGAAGGCCCTGGATTAAATTTCCTCCCAGGGAAGCAAGGATTGCTAGAACACATTTTCCACTGCATTCCCTCACAGGAAGTAACAGCATTTTTACAGGCCATGAAGGAATTACATGTCAAGCGGACAGTTCAATAAACTGCGTGGGGTGCCTGCAAAAAGTCTTTCTTGGATTCTCTTGGAGCTTTTTACATACAAATGTGGGATACTGAGTTTTGAGGATTTTCACAGACTAGAGACTGGTAGAGCTGCTTTATAAACATCTAATACAGTCCACAGTACCCAAGGAAAATAGTTAATGGAACAGCTCTGGCTTCTTAGCAAAGTGATAGCTCCAAAAATTATCCATAGAGAAGCTTATTTCAAAGGAACAAGATCTTCCAAGGACCATCAGGAGGCTCTGAGATCTATTTTACAAGTGTGATGTATTCCCTACACTCAAGCATGACAGAGGATTGTGGGCCCCAAATGAGTGAAACATTTCAGAACAGCTGATTTTAAGCAGAATGTTACAGGTCAATTAAATTAAAGCAGATGGCAAATGGTTAAAGTAACAAATCTGAGATTTTTCAAAAACTTAAGATATTAATGGTTTTGCTATTTCAGATATTTTTCAGGATTAGTAAAGGACTATTTAGCACTGTTTTCATTGGGGCAAAACTTTCTTATTATGCATACCCAGAAATATCTTCAAGTTCAAGTATTAGAACACTCATACTCTGGCAGAGAATCATGGATCAAAAAAGTGCCACCACATTATACATTACCATTCTTTAAACCTGTTTAGATAAAAAAATGGTAGTCTAGTGTTAGCAATCCACACTCCCTTCCTCTTTGATCTCCCACAGAGCTGCTGACAAGTTGGAATTGTTTTGATCATTGTCTAAAAGATGAAAAGGTTGAGTTATATATAAGAATTGCTTGTCTGAAAAAAAGAAGGTAGAGCATTAAGCACTGCAGAACATGGCTCAATTAGACTGAAAAGTGATGCTATTTGCAAGAACTTTTCCCTGGTGAATCAATCTCAGACTGCATACAGGAACAGCAAGAGAAAAAGGAGGACTGGAGAGCTCTCCCTTATGAGCGTTTTTACCTGCAAAGATTAGTACTAGCCTGATGCTTCCAGCAAGTCAAAGCTTTGGAAATTAATTAAAATTTTAACTAAGTTGGAGATCTTTAAATATAGATACACTAACTTAAGGTTGTTTTCAATTTTGAAATCCATCTAAATATTACTTCTGATAATTAAGAGCCAGGATTTCTCAGATTTTGGTCCTCAGTCTTTCTTGTCTCAACAACCTGGTGCCTAAAATCTGCTCAGATTTTTCCACAGTCAGGAGAGAGATACTTCTGGGGAACCACATGCCACCCAGCATCCCTCTGCTAATAGAAATGGGAGCCTAAAGGGCTTAGGAATTGTTAGCTGGAATCAATTTTGGCCCACATCATAACCCTAGACATGTTTTTGACTTCTTTTATCTGCTAATGAATATTTTAACAGAATACTCATTATCATTTTTAAGGACGGAATTACAAACTGACCAGGACTCTCCCTGCCGTCAAAAACACCTAACACTGTTATATGGTGGAAAACTTTAATCAAGGAAGCAAAAATAAAAAAACCCAGTGAACTAAAATCTAAATTCTTCACTCATTTACCTAGTCCCTTACTGAAGAAAAGCTCCCAATGAAAGGGTTTTCAATTCTATTTTGAAAAATAAGAAAACTGAAAGCAAGCAATAATCTGCCTTTTGTCATAAAAATTACATAGTTTAAAATTGCATTACTCATTTTTTTTTTTTTAAGATTTTCTCCACTTTACCTCAATGGAAACAGAAAAGAACTCCATTTTTGTAAAAGAATTGCAAATCACTTCTCCTTCACTTTCTAGTTAGCTTATTCTATTTTCTTTTAACATACTTTCCAAGCTCATTCAGACCTGATGGTCCAAACATGTTTTTGAAATGTATTTTCAAGCCTCAGCTACCACTGCTTAAAAGTGTAAGAAGTTGCCATAATTAGAACTGTCACATTAAAATGAATTAATTTGCTATAACACAAAATGTGATTCAAATTTTCTTGAATGAAACAAGGAAGCTTGAGTTTCTCATTATTATAAAAGCAGTTCACTATCTTAGGTGACCTGGTTTTAGACCACAAATAGCCAAAGTCTGGGCTATTTCAGAGACAATAATCTCTAGACATTTTTATGCCCTTGTCCATTGTGATAGGTAAGCTCATTTTAGTCCAATAAATCTTTGCCTAAATGCTCACTTTTGCTGTGAATAGCCTGTTGATATAATTACAACTTCTTGTGGTAATCAACAAGTTTGTGATTACAGTCACAAATGTTACCCATTTTGGGTGAGCATTTAAAACCTGGTCTGAATACAACTATTCCTAGACCTCAGTCTGGCCTGCTAAGGCCGCTACACCTCATAGAAGTGTATTTGAGAGCTTGGACTTTGGGATCTAAACTCAGTCTCGGTGGCTGCATTCCTTATTAACGGGCACCGATAACCTTCCAGAAGCACAGAGAGAAAACACTTTAAATTGCTCACTGGGAACTGAACGTGCTGTGCTCAAATGAAGGTCACATCAGCAATATAGCAACGTGGAGTAACATAGAGGTGATACAAGCAGAAAAAGCAGAGCAATTCTTGGTCTTGATATTAGACCCTGGGAAAGTCAAGGTGGATTTGCAAGTGCCAGAAGGATCCTTAGCTAATTCTGTACTCTCAATATCCTTAAAATAGCAGTGCATGCTCAAACGAAATGGGATTTTCTAGTTAATTCTCTAAAATGGAGGTAGGGACCTCTGGGCTCCATTCTCATTCCTATTGCATACAAGATTTTGGCTAAATTATTCCATTGCTTTGTACTTTAATTTCCCTTATTAGCATGCACTTAACATATTCTTTACTCCATATTCTGCTTTCTTATTCAGCTTACACATTCTCGTATGCCCAAAGTGTCTCTCCCTGCACTTACACAATGGTCTTTCTTAATGTGGTCCTGTGATTTCAGCCCAGTTCTTTAAAGCCAGCAAAGCATAAAGCTTAACACTCCTCCAAGGGCTGTCATCATTTCAGTGTTATTCTTGTGATCTTTTATGTTTGTTATTTTGAAGAAAGGTTACAGGAGAATCTCAGTCGTCTCTCAAGTACTGTTGTAGTGCCCCTTGCTAGAGAAGAATAGTCGAAGGTTCAGGAAACAAATACATCTGTTGAGTATAATTGAATATCATTTTTTTTTAATGTACTCACTTCAAAGTCAACCACAGGTTTTTAACAGCTAGAGTAGGCTCCACTATAATCATTATCCTCATCTTCTGTTTTTGTCTACCGTATATGTGCTAGTTCATAAGCAGTTTTTACAGGGACTCAGGGTTAGGATGTGCCCACTGACAATGGAGACCTATCATAGATGTGATAATAAGTAAAAGCAAAGATTTTCAAGACTCTCTTTACCCATTTTTATTCATTGTCCCTGCAGCCTTAAGGTCACACTGATCTGCTCATAAAACACCCATATTTTCCTTAGGCAATCTGTTCTGTTGAAAATAATTGAGATAAGAATAACAGGAAATTGCTAGATATTGGCAATAGTCATTTATTGTAATTGATTGTATAGCATGCCTTATGTTATTATAAGGTTTAATAATCAGAAGCACATAACTAAGTCATCTCTAGCTGTGGAGAACCATGAGCAATATGAGCCATAAAAATAGGAGCAGCTGTAGCCATTGATGTTCTCTGATCTTCTAAATGCACACTGGAAATTGTATTAGCCAAGATAACAGAAAGGGAAATGTCTTGTTTCAGAAATAGTATGAACATAATCAGATTTGTGAAACCAAATGATTTCAGTAATATGGGGCACTGTGCACTGAAAGCAAAGAAATGGTTTTATGAATTGTAATTCACTACTCAGTAAATGTCAGAAAACAAACCACAGGGACTTCATCCTTCATTATGAGTGTGATTGTTATTCCTGAGCGTTCAATATGAATTCACATCTCTCAGGTGCTATTCCTAGGAACTAGGAAATGGGGAGAGGGCGTCACAAAGTGGCTTCAGAGCAGCCAGTTGCAGCCCAAGCAACGTCACAAGGGAAGAAATTAATGTAAATAAATGGAGTCAGTGGAGTCTGTCTAACCCTTGTAACTTCCTCAATCAAATCTTTATATTCTTATTCTGCTTATATGGGACTTCTTCATACCTTTTAAATGGAATAAAAAAAGAGTATGTCAGTATCTATGATTACAAAGCTCCTAGCACAGTAGTATTGTATGTGAGACATTGTATGTGTGTGTAGAGTAGTATGTAGTTCACATGGGTATCATGTCAATTCAAATTAACAATAATATGAATGTGATTACACAAATAATATAATTCAAGTGAAATAAACCAATTCAATCATTTTCTGCCTTAAGATACAGCAATCATAGCTACTAAAGCCCAGGTAATTCTAAGTCTTTGGATGGCTACAGATTAAAATTTGTATAGATCAGAAAAAGGACAGATACAGGAGAAAGAACAAATTTTCCCTCTTCTGGAAAGTTCATATTGGCCTTTGACGTAACAAGGGCTGGCTACTGCAGAGGCAGGACAGAGGTCAAAAAAACCCACGAGTCTGATTCTTATATATGTGCCAAAAACTGCAACATGGATACCACCACAGGAGAGGGCCAGGATGTGCTCAAATATGTTAAAAATGTACCCTTTAATTGCTAGTCTTTTTTGAGGAAGCTGGTGTAAGAACTCTTCATTTCAGTTTAGTTCTGTTGAATACATCTCTGATTAATTCCGTTTTAAATATACATGAATTACAATTTAAAAAAATCTAATGTTCATGCCCTTGAACATTATATTTTTCTTTGCCATGGAAACTTCATTTATAAACCATGGTTTGGATCCTCGACTGCTTGGAAGATAAACAAGGGAAAAAGAGCAGAACAACTACATCCTTTTATATTATGTATAAATATGTTAAAATAACAACCGTATTAGAACATCTCAATTAATCTTGAGGTTTAGATGACAATAATTTTACATTAGGCAATTAAAAGGTACTTCTGTGTTATTTAAAATATAGCTACTTTTAAAAGCCCTTTTAGAACTAAGGATACTAACAAGATATTTAAAAGATACATTTGCGTCATTAAAATCTAGGTAGATTGCAAAGCTATCAATTCCTTCATCCTTCATATTACTCACTCAGAGCCCACTCACTCTGATGAGGTGACTAGAGATGGAAATCAGGTCCTCTGGGTCTACTGACCCAGGAATTGTAGCATATATTTTTATGCCCATGGCATGGCAGGGGGAAAAAAAGTGAGAATTTCTGTTGTAGCTATTCATGACTGCTCCTGTCCAGATATTTACATGGCTATTCAGCAGAGAACTTCTTGAATACAGGCAAAATCCAGTTCTTCATATTTTACATTTCCATACAACACTTAGCAATTTTTCTGAATTCAAGAAGGTTTCCCACTGGAATGATTTAAGACAATTAAGTCATGGCTTTGTGCTTCTTGTTAGGAAAATATTTGCAGCTACCTCTTACAATGTAACCTTTACTTATATGTTTAAACTTGCCCCTATATGAGAAATGGTCTTTCAAAGAGATTATCTGCTGGTTGAGAGACTCAGGCAGCCTCCCTGTGCTGATGTGTTTTCTAGGCAAGCTTCCAAAACAGGTTATAAATTACACATTCTTCAAGAAGACGATTTATATGAAAGAGCAGCTGGTGTGCAAATAAAAGAGAGCAGACAGCCCAACAGAAGCACTGTGAGAACGCGGTAGAAACTGAAAGGGCACAAAACAGACAATGCTTTGGTGAATGCCACCAGACCTCAGGTGCCCTTTCTTTGGCAAAGAAATGAGTAGTTCCTCTCTTTAGGGTTTACGCATCAATATATAGCCTCTCTATTTGTTTCCAGTGGCTTTCATATAGCTAAATGTGGCATAGCACCACAACAGACATCCGTAACGGAGCTGATGTGTTACAAAAATAACGTTTGGAAAGCCAAAATCTGATTGCATGGGATTCACCACAGGCTTGGCATAGGTCTGAAGTGCACAGTGGAATGAGTCCATTTAGGAGCCTGTTGCTGCCAGGAGACAGAAGTCCCTCTTGTTTGCCCTCCACTTAAATAATTAACTTGCCCAGGTCTAGCGCTCACCAGACCTTCCTCCTCCTGCTCCTAGCTGTAAATCAGTTCAGCTCATCAACTTAGCAGACAAAAGCACATTGTTTTCTGCTGGATTTATCAGACAATTAAGCCAAAGGGCCTTTCTGGCAACTCAAAGGTAAGTTTAGTCAGGTCCATAAAAAAGCTGTCATATTTGGGTAGGAGGAGAGCAAGAGCAAGCAAAAAAACCCAAACACTTCTCACTTCCATGTTAGCAAATATATTCCAATCTGCTCTGAAAACATTGGCCAGAAACGCTTAGCTTAGAAGTAAAAAGAAACTAAAAAGTATTATCAAAAGCAAGAACATAAAAATCCATTCTCATTTCAACCCAAAGCAAGGGCTCCCTTCAATATGGTCTTTAGAATTACTTTAACCTCTTAACATCTTTACAGTTACTAACAACACTGCCTAGCACACTAAGGCCACAGAGGTATGAGATCTCTGGTGCTGGTGGATTGTGTTTACAGGGTTAAAACCCCAGTGCTGCTATTTTAAGTGCAGAGATGGAGTGGGTCTCATCATGCTCTGCCCTGGAGCTGTGAAGTGAGCAGTGTCCAACAAGGGTGAGGCGGGAGCAGATCTGATTTGGAAGGGGATATTCCTTTCTCGGGCTGCCTCACCTCGTGGATTTTCTGTGCTAGACAAAATGGCAAAACCAGTAAACTCTGGCAAAGAAGAGCAATTATCAGACTGAACAGTTCATGTAACTGTGCAAAAATATCTTGTGAGCAATCTATTTTTTTCCACATGAGGTAATTAAGTTATTTCTATAAATATAACATTTAAAAAATAGTCATTTCTAAGGACAGATCAAAATTCATTTGTGAAACTCATCCCCTAAAGCCAACCTGCCTCCTTGGTCAATCGAGCCCCTTCCAGGTGGTATTGCAGCATTGCAACACATGGGAAATGAGTCCCCCTTCCTCATCCTGCCCACATGCACACCAGGGTGGGAGCTCAGCTGCCCTTCAGAGTGAGAGATTAAAATCCAATCAACGTTCCTGACATCTTATTAACTTCAGAGCAGGGGAAGAAGGTGCAGGTTGTCAGCCTTAATTAATGCCTGCTTTAAAAGCACTTTGCATTCCTTGCCTGGCATGTGCTTTATAAAAGCCCAGAGCTGTTGTTATTAACAACTCACAATATAAACACACTTGGCCTGATTTTCTCTTCCATACAATAGGCTTCATGCTTGTTTAACTCTTGATTCCGATGGAATAAGCAGGCTTTCTTTTCGCAGAGCAAGAGGCGACTCTGTGAGCCTCATGACATATATGAGCCGCAAGAGGTAAAAGCAGCAGCAATATTTAAAAAAAAAATAAAAATAAATAAAGCTCTTGGTTAAGTGCTTCATTCCTTGAAGGCTGAGTATGGAATCAAAACAACACCACTCGAATAAGCCTCTACCCATATACGTTTCTTAGTGGCTTGAGTGAAAATTTATCTTATTTGGAAAATTATATTTTTTTCCCCACAAATGCGTTTTCCTTTCTCAGTGTGTCAAACTGTTTATAACACACTGAAGAGAACAGAAGCATCAAAGACATTCTGCTAAGATGCTTTGATCAAAAAAAAAAAAAAAAAAAAAAAGGACACACAGATGATCAACTTGGGTCCTGATACTGTGCAGCAAAGCATTAAGATATTTGGAGAAAGAAAAAAAAAAGCCCAAAGCTCTCAACTTCTCAAATCACTCTTAGAGGCTAGAAGCTTTAATGCTTCTGCAAGTCACGGGAGGCCCTTCCATTTGGCCTTGATCCTTTTGAAGAGCTGGAAGTGAAAACATAGTGCAGAAGCTGTGGCTTCAATTAGACATAACACTGAAAAAAAAATGGTCAATAGCTCATCCTTGCTAATGAGAAAAAAAAAAAAAAAAAAAAGGAGAGGGGGAAAAAAAAAAGGAGTTTTCTGGAAGATAATCATTCCTCCCTGTGAATCAATGTCAAGAATCACATGCATCTAAATATTACCGAGGTCGGGACAACTTGCAAAATATTTTGTACCTATTTTCTCTAGTGACTGATTTTTCAGAGAGATGAAGCTAGACCTGCTCTCTTTTTCCAAGTTAAAAATTTTTGATGATTTTCTCTCATTTTTTAGCATGTCACAAAAATAGGAATAGCTAGGAAGTAAAGAATTGGATTTTTTTTTCTTCCAGTCTATAGATTATACTTAGGAACCAAAGAAGACACTGAAGTCACTGTTATCCTGTCCAGTACCACTGCTGTAGTATCAGGGAAGACGACTGAGAGCTTATACTGGATAGATAATGTTAATTTAAGGAAAAAAAAAAAGTGAAGGAGCTTAAACATCAGTTTTTTTCCTTGTTCTACTCAATGTGTCTATTATGTGTGTAGACATTTAGAACCACCTCCAATAAAGAATTTAGGGAGCTATGTCTCCACTTTTTGTTGTTCCATTTATTTCAGTTTATAGTTCAAAAAACTCAAAATGATTTTAACAAAAAAACCCCAGGTACTTAAAACTGTGCCCTGAGGTCCCATGCAGAGGGTCTCAGCACAGCACAAAGAGCATTCTGCAAATATGCATCTCCTAGAAAATAGGGCCTGGAAAATGTCCAAGAACACAAACATATAATTTCTTAACGACCATTACAGTAATCCTAACTAATCAAATCTCTTTCTGTTAAAGGATATTACCCTCTTGGATCTACTCAGTGATTATTGGATTCAGTTGTTTCCTTTCTACCCATGCGAAAAATACCCCTGTATTCTTAGGACAAGATCTCAAGATCTTAGTAGCTAGGAAGGAAATAGTATGTTCATCAGCAGTACAGATTAGGGGTGGACCTACTGGAGAGCAGCCCTGCAGAGAGGGACCTGGGTGTCATGGTGGACGACAACTTGACCATGAGGCAGCAGTGTGCCCTGGTGGCCAAGAAGGCCAACGGGATTCTGGGGTGCATTAAGAAGAGCGTCTCCAGCAGGTCGAGGGAGGTGATCATCCCCCTCTACTCAGCCCTGGTAAGGCCACATCTGGAGTACTGCGTCCAGTTCTGGGCTCCCCAGTACAAGAGGGATGTGGAGCTGCTGGAGAGAGTCCAGCGCAGGGCTACGAGGATGATCAGRKGCCTGGAACATCTGCCCTGTGAGCAAAGGCTGAGAGAGCTGGGCCTGTTCAGCCTGGAGAAGAGGAGGCCGAGGGGGGACCTGATCAGCGTGTATAAATACCTCAACGGAGGCAGTGAGGAGGAGTGGGGCAGCCTCTTTTCAGTGGTGGACAGTGATAGGACTAGAGGAAATGGCTTCAAACTGAAGCATCGAAGTTCCACAGGAACTTAAGGAAGCATTTCTTTACTGTGAGGGTGACAAAGCACTGGAACAGGCTGCCCAGAGAGATTGTGGAGTCTCCTTCTTTGGAGATCTTTAAAACCCGCTTGGACGCAGCCCTGTGCCACGTGCTCTAGGTGACCCTGCGTGAGCAGGGGGGTTGGACTCGATGACCTCTGAGGTCCCTTCCAACCTTGCGCATTCTGTGATTCTGTGATTCATCTGGACTTATCTTTGTCTTAAATTACCCATGATTTAAAAAAAAATATATATATATATGTAGTGATACAGTATACCTGTTTTAGGTGGTAGATAACTAAGTACCACAGTAATGTTTTAAAATCTCTCATAGGCACTGTGTCACACATCATTGAAGAGTGAAGTGCCATTTGAGACAAGATGAGAGACTGAGCTCTGCTGGCACCTGGCACAGTGCTCAGGGATAGGCCTGATTCATTCAGGACATGTCCTCTCTTCTAGAAAGCAAGGATTTGAGCACAGCCCAGAAGTAGGACTCCCTTGCCCCAGGCATAGCCTGGGCTGCTCTGCCCCCTCCAGCAAGCAGAAGAGCAAGTTAGAGCAGTAGAAAACATCAGTTCTTAGCCTAGGGTCACCCAATTAAACACCACTAATCTGTCACCTGCAGTACCAAGGCAGGATGACTTCTCTCACCCTTCATCCCACTCAAGTCATACTTGAGCTCTGTTCTTGGGGGGTGTTTTGTTTGTTTATGGGGTTTTTTTCCCTCTTTTTGTACATTTTGCTGAATTGAGACCTGCATACTAGTCATTTAGGGCATTATTGAAAATAAAACCAACAAACAAAAAAAAACATACCACACCACTCACCTGCTTTTATAGCTTGTTATTTTAAAGGAGAATAACTTTGGGAGCTGGAGGCATAAAATATAAAGTATTGACCATTTCCTCAAGGAAGCTCGATTGCAAAATAAATAAATAAAATATTCTCTTTCAACATTACATATTTTAACTCTTTCAAAGAACTTGCTTTCATAGTGTGCAGCAACTTCAGTAGCATACAATGTGCTCAGACTGCTGCAGGGGCTGGATTGCTCTGCTCAAGTAGAACTATGTTTATATCCACTTTTTCCGCACTTGTCCATTGAAAAGCACAGGAAGCTTTTAGATTTTTAGTCCAGATTTCTCACAGAATTGCATAGCTCCATCTGTTATAGTGGATAGTGCATGGGAACTTTAAGACCCTATTTTTGGTTAGTTGGGACTTTGCAAAGCCCTAATCATTTAATGCATTTTGAGGCGAGGATACAGCCTCCTCTAGACCACATGAAATGTACCTTTGAGAATCGTCTGTATGCACATACTTAGTAGAGACTTGCTGGTCCCTGACAGCTAAATTGTCCAAAACCTTACCGAATGTTCTGAGAAAAAACATTATTCTTGCTGGTGAAGAGCTTGTCCATGCGTTAGACTAACCGAGCAGCTGAGCATGCCATAGTCCTTCATGACCCTTCCTTACAATATTCCCACGCAGCAACCAAACATATTCCACAGCAGAGAAATTTTTATGCAGTTTACAAACTTAAATTAACTTTTACAATTCCTATGTGACTTATGTCAATGCACAATGGAAAAGATGCTGAGAAAGGGACTGGAAAATTGATTGTGCGGAAAGGTCTACCCAGTTCAAGGTTTTCCAGCTGCTTTAATGCATCTTCATGGCCTTCCCTGCCTCAGCCCCAGAAGTAGCATAGGAGGAAGAGTTCAGACTCAGAACCTTTACATTCTCTAGGTAAAATAGCTCATTTGAAAACTAAGCGTTCGTATTTAGTAAGATAACTCCAGAAAAGATCTTTTGCTAACAAAATACATACCTTTATTTTGAACCATTTAATCCATTTTAAAAAAACTATCACTTTTTTTTTCTCCCAAGTGAGATATAGCTCACAGGTAACCGCAGTGGTCTCTTAGCATTAAAGATCAGCAGATGCTGTGAACATTGTGCTGTTGCTGCATGGAAAGAAGCAAAACAGGTTGTTTTATGGCTATGATTCTTACAGTCATTTATTTCAGCAACTAAGACATCAGAAATATGTTGCTTTTTAATTAAAAAATATATTTCCCAAAAGTATATCCCCTTATTCTTGTGCAACAAACGTTAAGTATTTCCAATTGGTCATTTCATTGCTAGCGATAATAAATACACAGCACAGGTCCAGTGATTACTGACAGAGCTTCTGAAAAGAGGAAATTTAATGGTAAAAAAATTCTCTTGAAGATAGCTGGTTTTGATCTTCCTTATTATCTCTTTTGGGGCTCTGCCTTTCTAGGCAGCTTCCAAGACGCTTCTCCCGCACTGACTCTTCCCTTCCTTCTCTTTCATTCATGCAAAAGTGAAACAAAGACTGAACTTTCAGGGGCCTGGTCATACTATTCTAGGTTACAAAGAAAAAAAGAAATCATGTTTAGAAACATTTCACTTAAATAATTCTTCAGGACCCCTCAAAGTGATTTGATTCCTGGTGGAGGAACATTACTGCATTGAGCAGAAAATCTTTTCTGTCACTAGGAATGAGAGCAAGGAGTCTGAATCGTATTTCAAAGATTATCCACGTAATTTAATAAGCATCTGATATTATGATGGAAGTTGATATAGAGCATGAGTTTCCCAAGACTGTATAACCTTATTACAAAGCAATTAACAGGTAAAAAATTCTGACATATAATTCCTGGGTCAGGTGCTTAAGGATTATCTATATTCTAATTCAGACAGAATTAAACAAAGGAAATTTGGACTCCATCACCAATAACTATTAGAATTTTAGCTTCCAAAATAAAAATAAATGATTTTAAGACTAAAATGGAAATACAAAGCATAGACTTAGCACTTGACTTTGAACTTCTTGTCTAAGAAACACAAATAAGCATACATACATTATATACTAGTAGGCATGCTTTCAGGTATTTTTGATCAAGGCCCACCAGAATTAAGTTTGAGATAAAAATACAGACAAACCTCAATAGATTTACTTCTGAAATTCAGACTACTTCTGAAAGTCTGAATGAGAAACCTAAATGACAGTTCCAAACTTTTTTATTTATTTTTTTTTTTAAATTCAAACACATGGCCTTGGACTATAGTTTTTACACTTTGTTTATATTTTAAGTTTTTACACTTTCAAAGTCTTTGGGAATTCAAATGTGAAAGTACACAGAGTCAAGCAGTGTAAATGGCTAAATAAAGCAAGAACTTTTTTTTCCTAAAGAGTAACTGGTGAAGGAACAATTTTAATTGAATGAAGGAGAGAGAATTATCTTTGTAAGCAAAATTTATTGCATTGCACTTTATTTTCATGTGCACTAAAGCAGCATTACAAATTCTATATCACATATATATCATAAAAAATAAAATATATCATCCCATTAAAAAAAAGAGAAAGAGAGAGAGAGAGAGTATAGCATTTAAAAGGGTTTAGATAATATTTGTTCCCACGTCTATTTGATGGATAGTTCAAAATAAGTCTCTCCTCTCCAGCAGGTACAGAGAAACTAAGCAACTACCTTTTAGGGACTGAAACTAGGTAAACCCTACCTGACACATGTAAGGGCTTGCCAATAAGCAACATCTTTTTCCAAGATTTTGTTTCAACTTTTTTCCTCTCTTCCTCATACAAGGAAGGGCACAGGAGAACCGATTTTCTTTCCTAATTCCAAAATATACAATACAATAAAGCTCCCAAAAAATCTTTAGCTTTAGTAGGGTTTACATTTAACAATGTTACTCTACTCTTCTTTACTGCTAAATGAGCCTCAATCTTTTGGAAAAATTTTGGAGAACTGCATGCCTGAAATAAAGCCTCATGCAGGGCACCTCTCCAACTGGGAAGTCAGCAGCACATGCAGTAAAGTAATACTATGGATAGGCTTAGTGATCTCAAAATATGCTGCTTATTGCTACCAGAAACTTGTTTTTCTTTTGCAGTAGAACCTGCAAAACTTTGTAGGGAAACTCATGGAACATTAGTTGATGTATGCAGCTTCTGTCATCGTGTTCCCCTTACAACATTAAAACACAAAACTGGTCACGATACCAGACCATGTAGAAACACCTGACATGGCCTATGCTTTAGGAATGTACATTTATTTTTAGGAAAAGAAAGGAGTACTTAAAAGGATATTTGCTTAAAACGAGTTCTACCATGAAGTAAGAATCTATATCTAGACATCCTGCCACTGATTTAGTGGATTTTGATCATCTATTATTTCTGAAAATGACCACAAAAATCAGATTTCTTTGCAAGGTGAAGAGAAAACAACAACAAAAAATCCTTACTTGGAAAGTTCAGCTTGGACATGGTTCAACCAAAATAGGTATCTCCAGGGCACACTGCTTGAACTCAACATCCCTTTTAACAAACAAATGTCAGTTATTCTACTGGTGACTTAAAAAAAAAATCAACAAACAACAAAACCTCACAGCATTATCTTCTGGTTGTGGATAACAACCCAAGACTTATTTGTATAGTAATTAAATTTAGACTTCAAAGCTTGAAGAAAAATCCTGAATAGCCTTGAAGAGTCCATTTCTTAAGATTACCAACTATAAACATAAAAAACCTAAAACAGGAGTTAAAAGTTACTGTTCGTCCCCGAAAGCAAAATTCAGAGCAGAATCGGAAGCTGGAACAGTGGTATCCAATGATGTTAGCATAGTTAAATCACTGAGTTTAGTTGAGATGAGCATTGACAATTAGCAAATTATTTCTTTTTCTGTTGCTATATCCTTTTTAAAATCTGGTAAGAAAATTCCCTACCCCCCACTCAAAAAAAAAAAAAAAAATCCAGGTAAGAAAACTCTTTCACCCTTCTTAGAGAACCATATGTGTATGTCTTTTATTCTTGATTAAATATGGTGTACCATACTTGCATCACAGTGAAGTACACATACACAGCTGAACTTCTAATTCTTTGGTTCAGAGGACAATATCTTGACATTAGTAATATCAATATAAAAGCAAAGGGTCAGCAACAACAAAAAAGTCACTTTAGCTTCGTTATTCATGACTGCTTAGATGAAGAGTGATTCTAAGCTCAGACAAGTTTGGCTGGTTGACACCAAACTCTAAAAAGACATATCCAAAATGCAACACAGAAGGTTGGTTTCCTCAGAGACATTTTTCACTACTACAACAGTAAATTAAATATTGCTATGAATGACAAAAGCTGCCACTTTGAAGATGCAACTCTGTAAAAATTCTAAGCAGCAGTGATTCTTAAATAAACAAAAAAAGGAGTGTTGCAGAGAACTCCATCTCCTACCCTCTCTGAGGGATCTTGTGCACTCAAAATGCAATATCGCTAAAGGTATCAGTTACAGAACACCACAGATAATAGCAAATCACAGAGCAGTACTGTCAATCTGGAGCAGCCACATCTGTCTTCTCTGACTGGAGGGTCCTATGTCAGCTTAAGGCAGCAAATGTTTGAGCAAGGAAAACACCCAGGTTATACTGTCAATCACACCACTAAGAACTCTTGATGATTGTTTCAGAGCTTTAAAACCTTTGCCCGAAATGTTTGATATCCTCAAAACCTCTGTTCTGTAAGGCTTTCCTTTTCTTCCTGCCTGGCTTTTAGTTTTTAAAAGGCAATGGCCATGGCTTTGAGAGAAAAAAACGTACAGCAGTTTGACTTCTGTTGCATTGGTGAGCTGTTTCTCAGGGCACTTGCCTTATTTATAGGGGATGGCTTGAAGTAAAAAAGAAACCCAGTAAAGTTTAACTGGCTCTCTGAATGAGTCATGGACTCCATGTGAGCAGAATCACTCCGTTTTCAAGCCCAAACAGTTTCTAGGTCTGACTAGACAAGAACATTATTAAATGGGTTCCTGAGGCCAGCTGACTTCAGTGAAGCCGTGATCTTCCCCATAAAAATGACCAGGAGTATCCAGGTATTTTCACATCATCCAGAAGCAATAGAACCAGAGTTACGTGAAGGGAGAAGCGGTGTTTTTTAACCACAGTTTAGGCTTCATTTTATCTAATCTATAATGGTAGCATGAAAGGACCAAATTGAGGTAAAGCTCACAAATGTCAAAGTCATTTGGCATCTAGCAATGTTTAATCCAGACAATCCATAATAAGTTTTATCAGCACTTACGATTATCAAGAAATACAGTATGTAATTGATCACACACTTGCTTCCTACCGACTTGTCTGCTGAGCTAGTAAAAGCAAAATTTGGAAACTAGACTCAGTGTGAACAAAACATGGCCAGGCCAGCAGCAAGATGAATATGTTCTTAATTTGCATTTTTACTTGTACTGACTCTAGCAGAAAGAATTATTCCATAGTTTGAAAGAATCATAAAGGTTCAGTGAAATTCTTCCAAGCTGTAGGTTATAAAGATAAAGAATAATTTGACTGCAGTTTTGAAAGTGAACAGATGAAAGAGGCTGACGTTTACTGGAAACTTCAGTAATTTCATTCTTTAATAACCTCTTCACTGTTGTAGAAATGGAACTACGCAAAGCCAAATATCTTTATGGAGACTTACTCTTTGCTAGAAATCTAAGGCTTTGATCGATTCCTGGTCTGTTATCATACCACTGCATTTTTCATATTAAACTGCAATTACCCTCCCTTCGTGGTTCAGTTGCATTAATTTCTAGCTAACATTGCTGTTTGTCAACAGCAGATACACTTGCAACAGCAGACACACTTTGAAACAGCTGTAGTTCCTTTTGGAGCTGGGCTGTTATTGAGACCATATGGCCATTATGCTGGTGTTGTTTCCTCTTTTGTCCTCTCCTCTTGAAAAAATAATTTATCTTTAATGTGCTAACTCTCCTCAGAACTAGCCTGGAGATTGGTTTATTTTTATCCCCTGAGACACTAACAATTTCAAAAAGATCCTAAAGTAAGAAACTGAGAAACAGAACACTTGTATTTCCAAGAAAAACCTTGGCAATTTCTCATTTCTCCCCCTTATTGCTTCATTAATAGCATGACTACAGAGAAGGTCATTTTGAAGATAAGCAGTACAGGCTTATTATAGGTATTAAACACGTATTTCTGGTGTTAGTATTCTGCTTTATAATATTTCTATAACATTAGCTCCTGCTTAGAGTTGATAAGAAAGCAAAAACTTGCCAGTTGTCCCAGTCACACTATGTCACCTCATTAACTAATTAAGTTGCTCTGTTTGCCAGTTGTCCACATAAGCACCCATATAAAGAAGATCCATCCAGCATCTTTTAGTTGCTTGATTTTTTTTTCCAAGCTTTTCCCCAGTGAGTTTCTTACTGAAGTAGTATCCCATGAAGCCAACATTACACACTGGCTAATACAGGCTAATGGACACTTTCTCATCGGAGACACAACTGCTTTTATTTGAGAACGTGTAAGTGGTAGCATGTGAGAATGTAAGAGAAAATTCTAAATTCATTAGATAACACACACTAGTATACAGTTTATCTTGAAATTACTTGCATATTAGCTAGACAGGCACGTTAATGTAACAGAACTCACTGTGAAATTTCATAGAGAGAGAAGGTGAAATTTATTACGAAATTTCTAAGTAGATTTTACCCACTCGTACATCTTGCTTACATCAGTCTCCCTAAGCCTCAGGCAAAGTTGCTATTCACTGTTTTCCCTTGTTTGTTTGAAAAATAGGCCTCTCCCTGGTGGGCTGACAAGCAACGCGACGGCAGATGTGGCCCTTCTGTTTGGCTGCAGCATCTTCTACCACCGAGTCCTCAGTCCTGCTGCCCAGCCAGTTGTCTTGGCATAGAAAACACATTTCCCAATTTTACATCTGGAAACTGCATCCTGGAAGCAGTGTCCTTCATTAGCAGTACAAGTCTCTCTTTTTACCCTTGTCCCGATGTTCCTTCCAGTGCTTTCATAGACATAGTCCCATTCATGTTTCCTTCAAACCACTTCCATAATTTGTTATAATGTTCTGTGTTCAGGGCTACAAATACGGTCAGACAGTGTGCAACAAGTGACACTCTCACCTCAAATCCAACGATCTGAATTAGAAATGAGAGAGCAGTTCTGTGGCCCAGTATTATGTGCTGGTGCCACCAGCACTGGCCAAATCAGTTCAAAGGCAGGTCCTGAAATTTCTCACAAACAGCAGCAGTGAGAAACACTCAGTGAGGGACAACATTCTCTTCCAGAACCAACAATACAATCAAGTCAACATAGAAAAAATAAAAGCAATAAACAGCAGTTTGAAGGAAGACTCCAAAATCTGAACCTACACATTTGATAATTAGGACTGAACCAGCAGGAATGTTTTTTAAGAGTCAGAGTTACATGACCATATAATTTTTGTCTAACGTTCTTTCAGTCCTTCAGCCACTATACCCAAATCTAGTACCTTTTTTACTTTCTCCCCTCCAAATTTGTGTTTAGCAATTCCTGGTTAGTTCAAGAAATAAATAAATAAAGGCTAAAAACGAATTATGCAAACTGTGACTGAATGAGTACATTTCTTCATGTATCACTCATGAATCAGTTCAGAGCATCCAATCTTCAGGAATCAAAGACAAAATAGAAAATTAAGGGCCAAAAAAGAAAGAAACTTAACAAAAAGCTAGCTTTCCTTTCTTCTGTATTAAAACATAGTTTGGCATGACTGTTCTTCTGAAAGACAGAGGCCAGCTGAGCACACCCATAATTGTTTTGTCCTTTTCCTTATATTTGGACAAAACCTCATACTTGTTAAGTAACCTTTAGCAATAAACTCGACAAAGCATTTTTTTTCAGAAGGCTATGAACATAACGAATGTGAAGCAGTGCAACAGGCAACTCATCCAATTTCACACAGCACATTTTCTTCCCTCCTATTCATTTGATTAATGTGCTGTTGCTGCTTGATTTCTCTCCCTGCAGCATGTTTGCCACTGAATTCCTTACCATCTTGCTTACTTAATGACACAGGGACATTTCCTTCCTCTCTCCAGGAATGTCACAACTGCAGGAAGAATAGTTACTTGCCAATACTAAATATTACAGTATTTGGTACAAGAGACACCATTATCTCAGCTCAAGACAGCCTCAGAACAAAAGTCACCCTCAAGACAGCCTCAGAACAAAAGTCACCCTCACTTCCAGGAGGGCAAAAAGAAGTAAAACAATCTATTAAAGAGGATTTAGTAGCTGTAGGACAATCACAGCGTACTGTGAGGATGTGACATTGAGTTCAGCTCCAAGAAGCCCACCCTCACTTGCCAGCCCCACGTGTAGACCCATATGTCCTCCAGGCTGCAGAACAGCAAGGAAGTCTGCCCCAGAGTAGACCCAAGACAACACAAAGCACAGCAGCAAGGTACTTTCATGCACCAGCTCAGTCACTAAGATAAAAGTATATATTGTATCCTGTATGCAAGATGAGCGACTTCCAGTACCCCACTGCAAATGAGACGAGCTGGGCTCAGTAGTCTTCTCAACCAAAAGAGATTCACATTCACATTTCTTGCTCTCAGTAGAGAGCTTTAGACATCAAGACAGGTGTAACCCCACTACCAGTCACAACACAGGGCAGATCCAGATCCTTTTCCTACATGCCACACTGATAACTTAAGTTCCTCCTAGCAACAGGGAAACCCAGCGGCATTATTCCTATTCACAAGTAATGCCAGTTCCCAATCAGATGCAGTAAACTTAAGAATAAACCAGGATAAAAATCAAAACAAGACACCCACCCATATGCCTACCATGCACTATTCATACAGGAGGGAGAGCAGTTGTTAAACAGAAAGCCAAGCACTCACCAGCACCATTTACCACAACTTGCTTACAGTGTGGGTCAACCCCCAGTTTCCCAAAGAGTCCTTGCAGCTGCTTCCATGGCCACCTTCATTGTGTGGTGCAGAGGCCAAAGAGGCCTAAGTCACCTCTCAGCTATTAGTGACTAAACAACTGAACCTTCCCTGTAGTGTTTTCCTCCTCTTTACCTCAGCAGCTTGCCTCACACCTCTAGAGGCTCAACCAAGAAAAGCAAGAGTCCTCTCTCAACAGCTTCATTTGCTGTCCCATAGCTCAATTGCTCTTAAAGGGCACATAAATTCATCCTCTTTAACTAACAAAATTCAGTCTCCCAGAAAGCTGGCAGGTCAGGGCTGGTATAGAAGAAGAGACAAGTGCAGAGTGAGCTTCACCTGCTCTGACTACTCATTAAAAGACTCTGCTAAGAGCTTGGGGAGGAAAAACCTCAGCAATGGATTGGAGGAGGGCCTGTAAAGAAGCACAACTCAGCATCCCCAGATAAATCTCAAACATAACATCCACCTCTATTTTCAGAATTTCCTATTTTAACTGGTTCTAAAGAAGCAGATTTAATGGGATGCCTAATGAAACCACAACTGATGCGTTAGCAACTCTGGTGCTTTCTATCAGAGGACAGAAGGGACCTCAGTCACTCCTCAGCTCTGCATCCCCTACATCATCATCATCATAGTCGTATCCAGCCCTGCTAATTACGGGCAAGCCAAATAGACCAACCTTACACCATCACTTCTGCTCACATGCTGAGCTGAGGGATGTGTCCCTGTGACCCATCAGGAGGCCTTGTTCACTGTCACAGCATCTGACTGCTTCTCTGGACACCAAATGTTGGAAAATTAGGTTCTATGTTGACTATTTTTAGTTCTTTGTTGGACCTGAATCTCAAGGGCTATACTGAGCAAAGGCATCAATTATTAACCATCACTTCAGCAATTAGTGTTTCATCTTCTGTGTTAGCCTGTAAGCGCAGCAT
Organism: Nothoprocta perdicaria; assembly: GCF_003342845.1. Classification (NCBI taxonomy): domain Eukaryota; kingdom Metazoa; phylum Chordata; class Aves; order Tinamiformes; family Tinamidae; genus Nothoprocta; species Nothoprocta perdicaria. Next base: position 2,301,311 of record NW_020455799.1, read on the forward strand.
TCATGCATTTGATCAGAAGTCTCCGTTTCCTCATTCCCTGTCACTTCAGATATTCTGATGCCAAGCCTACTGCTTTAAACTTGGGAATTATGAATAAGAAGGGAAATAGGCTGTAATAAACATGTAATAAAAATAAGAATTGATTTAAATTAATGTTAATCAACTTTTTTTATTTTATTCCATTGTAAACAATAGCAGCTAGTAGGAGCTTTTAAAAATAATAAGAAATCGGCTTCTTGGAGGCCACTCAGAAACCTGGTGAGGTAAAATGGATTATTTCTATTCCACAGTAATCAGGTCTCCTCTCCTATACTCCTGTCACTTGCCTGTGATTTGGAAAACAAAATTCAGGTGTATTTGTGCCCTTTATGTATCATACATGGATGAAGATTGCCTTATGAGCTGTTTGTTCATTACTTTTTTTCCCCATTCACTAGTGATACCATGACCCCTAGTCTTAGTTTATCTCTTGGATCAAGTGTCACACCAATGTGATTATTCTGCTCCTGGTTGTAGAGCTAGTGCAGTCACTGTATTTCATTCCAGTACACAAGTCTGACACATCCCTCCCACAAAGGGGCCAGCAGAAAACATCTGGAAGAATCATAGCCCTAAGCAGCTCTAGTTTAGCTAGCCCACTTCATCAGCCAAGGAGGATCAGCTGTAAGGTAGCTATAGTAGGGTTTTTTTTTTTCTTCTTTTTGCAACTCAGCTACACTGACAGAGAGCAGATGTCACTGTTGGACTCTGGATCTCCAGCTGCAGTCCCCAGCAGACCTGGAAGTGTCTGGGCTCTCTCTCTCTCTCTCACACACACACACACAATTTGGATAAAATACCTACTATGTCATGTGAAAAAAACGTGAGTCCTTCTTGAGTATGCAAGAAGAACCACATATCCTATATAGACAGGTGTCCATTTTAATTTTATGTCAGTGCTGGTGCGCTTGGTTCCTACGACTGTGCTAGTTAATGCTAAGCATGTAGCTTCTGTCAACAGATACTCAGTGAGGGTGACTGTTGATTTTGTAAATTTAAGTGCTAAGATAAATGAACATTCAGTCATATTAACATCATTACAGTTAATTGCACTTTTATTAAGCTTCCCCTCGCTGCATAAATCATTCTTTTGCAAAGACTTACTAAGATTTGTGATTGATGTAAAGCCAACCTTTTCCTGAAGTGCCTGGATTCTCCCACTTTTTCTAAAGATAACTTTACCCTGTGGGTTACAGGAATAGAAGTGATTATTGTTGTGATTATTTAATGTGAGTTTCAACTGCATAAGTGAATGAAAAGAAACTATAAGGAAATAATTTCTGTGACCTTACTCAGGAACAAGAAAAAAAAGCATAATTCCTAGAATGGAGCTTTTTTTTAAAAAAAAAAAAAGAAAAGTTGAAAAGCCAGCAATAATACATTTTGCTGAAACTTTACAACCCCAGGGAGGTACATAAGGTTAAAATTATCTCTACAAACACCACATTTCTATTTTCTAGACCAATCGTTCAGCTCCTAAGAGTGAAAACTGTTCCTTTACAACACTGGGAGACTGGAGGACAGAGTTACTCCAAGGGAATGAAGATGAGCCCGATATTCTGCACACACGGAAAGTCTTCCCTTCAACAGCCTTCTCAGGAGAAGCAGAGTTATTTATGCTGCCTTTAGTGACAGTTTATTTGACTTAAACAGGACTCTGCCTCCTGGGTTTTGCTTCTTGATAGCAGTACTCAAAGCAAAGCTTTACTCTTATATTTTCTCACGCATTTTTTCTTTTCATGTACCTGCCACTGGACTTAGATTTTTCATGAGAATCTCCTCTGAAGCAGTCTAGCAATCTGGCTGCCTCATTTATCAAAGCAGCTTCATGCCTGGTGTTTTACTGCAGTTTGTCAGCACAGCTTTTAGTAAATTAATAATTCTTTTCGTCTCCCATGAAAGGGAGCATGAGGGTAACCATTGTTGCAGCTTTACATGCAGGGCCAAAATCTACTCCCATTTAAACTCTTGCCAACAGTCCGAACTCTAAGACTTGACTATTTTTACAGAACTGCAGCATTTAATGAGCACTGCTTTGTAACCTAACAGTAGAGAAATTTGTGAGCCAGGAATTCTGTTCAGGGTAGAAGGCCAGAAACCAGGTACTGCTTTTGTTTTTACAGGACTGTCATTGTAGTGACTTGACACATGTTTACAGAGAGATTTTATCTCAATGGATATGACAAAATTTCTTGTGACGGTGGTCCTACTCATTCATTGCATAGTTAAAAAACGTTCTCACTAAACTCCATTGGTTAATGAAGTATCATCCTATTTCCATGAATTCAGAGGAATTTCTTAACACCCCACATGAAAAAGGCTCTTTTGTGCACTTTTCTGCCATCTTCACGATTACTTGTACTTTACCATTTCCCAAGGTGATAAAGTAATGTTTGGGGACTAAGGTAACCACGTACTGTGAGTAGTTTCTCATGTTTCTGATATTTGAGAAGGCTCACATATTTTCCTTGCAGGTGTCAGGAGGAAGAAATTAGGGATTTTGATATGCATCTGAGCAAAAAGACACAATTGGTTGATCCGTCACTGACAGTGAATCCGTATCACTGTAGCAGCTACTAGTCAGGAGCACAAGGTAGAGGAGACAGTGGAGAATAAAGAGGTGCTCCTCATCTCCCAAGGCTATGATATAAGCAGAGGACAAGAGAAAGCAGGGGAGATGCAGGCAGGTATGTGGAGTATTTAGAGGGAGATGAAAAGTAAGAGCACAAGAAGCAGTATTCCATCTTCATATCATAGCAAAAGAAGATTTCTTTAAGAGATTGAAAAACAGGGAATGACATAAAACTTTCACAATGTCTCTTGAACATGGGAGGAAGTATGTACTATAAACAGCACTAATGGCAACAGGTTTTTTGTTGTTGTTATTTTTTATTTTAACCAGCTGCAGAATGCTTTCCATGTGAAGGTTTCAAAATATGTTTTCTTTTTAAAGACACATCCCAATACCCTTAGTTATATTAATTAAGTTTTTTTCTGTGGTTCTTTGAATCAGCCACAAACTGGAATACATCATACAAACCTAACTTAGGACTACATTGCACAACATAAAGTTGAAAAAAAAAAAAGGTTTTACTCCCATGAGCAAAGTTGTTCATGGGCAGTGGGGAAACAAGGAATTCTGCTGAACTATTGGACTGAATTTGTGGCTAATGATTTTCAGTTCTGGCTTTTTTTTCAGGAATCACAGAAATGTGGTGGGACAGCTCTAGTGACTGGAGTGCTGTCATGGAGGGCTATGTGCTCTTTAGGAAGGACAGGCTGGGAAGGCGAGGTGGTGGAGTTGCTCTGTATGTGAGAGAGCAACTGGAATGCATGGAGCTCAACCTGGGAGTGGATGATGAGAGGGTGGAGAGCTTGTGGGTAAGGGTTAAAGGGCAGGCCAACGTGGGAGACACTGTGGTGGGTGTCTGCTACAGGCCACCTGACCAGGAGGAAGTGGCTGATGAGGCCTTCTACAGGCAGCTGGAGGTTGCCTCAGGGTCACAGGCCCTGGTTCTCATGAGGGACTTTAACTTCCCTGACATCAGCTGGAGAGACGGCACAGCGAGGCACAAACGGTCCTGGAGGTTTCTGCAGTACGTCGATGACAACTTTTTGACGCAGGTTGTGGAGGAGCCGACGAGGAGAGGTGGGCTGCTGGACCTCGTACTAACAAACAGAGAGGGCCTTGTTGGAGATGTGAAGGTGGGGGGTAGCCTTGGCTGCAGTGATCACGAGCTGGTGGAGTTCAAGATCCAACGAGGAGGAGGCAGGGCAGTAAGTAGGCTTGCCACGCTGGACTTCAGGAGGGCCAACTTTAGCCTCTTCAGAGACCTGCTGGGAAAGATCCCATGGGCCAGGGCTCTAGAAGGAAGAGGGGCCCAGGAGAGCTGGTTAGTTTTCAAGCGGCATTTCCTCCATGCCCAGCAACAGTGCATCCCTGTGCGTAAGTAGTCAGGCAGAGGGGGCAGGAGACCTGCATGGATGAGCAGAGAGCTCCTGGCAAAACTCCAGCAGAAGAAAGCAATATATAGAATGTGGAAAAAAGGACAGGCCACTTGGGATAAATACAGGAACATTGTCAGGGAATGCAGGGATGCCAAAAGGAAAGCTAAGGCACAATTGGAATTAAATCTGGCACGTGATGTTAAGAGTAACAAGAAAAACTTCTTCAAATATATCAACAACAAAAGGAAGGTCAGGGAGAACGTGGAGCCACTAGTGAATGGGGTGGGTACCCTGGTTACGAAAAACACGGACAAAGCAGAGCTGCTGAATGCTGCCTTTGCTTCTGTGTTTGTGAGGGGCAGCCCTCTAGAATCCCAGGCCCTAGGGACACACGAAGAGAGCCAGAGAGAGGAAGGCTCGCCCGGGGTAGAGGAAGAGTGGGTCAGAGAGCACCTAAGGAAACTCGACACCCACAAATCCATGGGCCCTGATGGGATGCACCCCAGAGTGTTGGGGGAACTGGCAGATGTCCTAGCCGAGCCGCTCGCCATCATCTTTGGAAGGTCCTGGAGAACGGGGGAGGTACCGGAGGACTGGAAGAAAGCCAACATCACTCTGGTCTTCAAAAAAGGCAAGAAGGAGGACCCGAGTAACTACAGGCCGGTGAGCCTCACCTCCATCCCCGGGAAAGTGATGGAGCAGCTCATCCTGGCTGCTCTCTCCAAACACATGGAGGAGAAGAAGGTGCTCAGGAGTAGCCAGCATGGATTCACCAAGGGGAAATCCTGCTTGACTAACCTGATCACCTTCTACGAAGGAATATCTAGCTGGATAGATGAGGGCAGAGCGGTGGATGTCATCTATCTGGATCTGAGCAAGGCTTTTGACACTGTCCCTCACAGCATCCTCCTGGGCAAGCTCCAAAGGTGTGGGATAGATGTGTGGACGGGAAGGTGGATTAGGAATTGGCTGGATGGCAGGGTACAGAGAGTGGTTGTCAATGGTGCGGAGTCCAGCTGGAGGCCTGTACGTAGTGGTGTCCCCCAGGGGTCAGTTCTCGGTCCGGTCCTGTTCAACTTATTCATTAACGACCTGGATGAAGGGCTGGAGTGCTCCCTCAGCAAGTTTGCCGACGATACCAAACTGGGAGGAGTAGCTGATAGCCCTGAGGGCTGTGCTGCCATCCAGAGGGACCTGGACAGACTGGAGGACTGGGCGGTGAGAAACCTCATGAGGTTCAACAGGGGCAAGTGCAGGGTCCTGCACTTGGGGAGGAATAACCCTGGACACCAGTACAGATTAGGGGTGGACCTGCTGGAGAGCAGCCCTGCAGAGAGGGACCTGGGTGTCATGGTGAATGACAAGTTGACCCTGAGGCAGCAGTGTGCCCTGGTGGCCAAGAAGGCCAACGGGATCCTGGGGTGCATTAAGAAGAGCGTCTCCAGCAGGTCGAGGGAAGTGATCATCCCCCTCTACTCAGCCCTGGTGAGGCCACATCTGGAGTACTGCGTCCAGTTCTGGGCTCCCCAGTACAAGAGGGATGTGGAGCTGCTGGAGAGAGTCCAGYGYAGGGCTACSAGGATGATCAGRGGCCTGGAACATCTGCSMTATGAGCAAAGGCTGARAGAGCTGGGYCTGTTCAGCCTGGAGAAGAGGAGGCTGAGGGGGGACCTGATCAGCGTGTATAAATACCTCAAGGGAGGCAGTGAGGAGGAGTGGGGCGGCCTCTTTTCAGTGGTGGACAGTGATAGGACTAGAGGAAATGGCTTCAAACTGAAGCATCGGAAGTTCCACAGGAACTTAAGCATTTCTTCACTGTGAGGGTGACAAAGCACTGGAACAGGCTGCCCAGAGAGGTTGTGGAGTCTCCTTCTTTGGAGATCTTTAAAACCTGCTTGGATGCAGCCCTGTGCGACGTGCTCTAGGTGACCCTGCGTGAGCAGGGGGATTGGACTCGATGACCTCTGAGGTCCCTTCCAACCTTCGGCATTCTGTGATTCTATGATTTTACTATCATCTGCAGAATGGTGGTAGAACACAAAGTCAGATTTAAAGGCCTGGTTTGAAGGGCTCCAGACTTTCATTAGAGGTCAATTGCTTCAGATGTAGTTCAAACACAGATTGACCATCAAGAGCTCCTTAAATACTTACAGTCTTAGATACATTGAATTCATTCTTTTATTTCCCTTGGATAGACTAAGATTTAGGGGAGGCTCACAGACAGCTACAAACCCAGGCTGTGTAATTGCAGGGAGGAAATGCCACTTCTTGTCAAGCTATTTGGCCTGTACAGCTCTTAAACTTCACAAGTGTAGAGAAAACACTTGATTCAATCATTCCAACCCCTCGCCCCCAGATCCCTTCAGGTTACTGTTCCTTAACTTCCTGTTCTCCCAGCTCGCTTTAAATTTCTTCTTACTGCAGAATTGCCAAAGTAACGGGCAGACTGGTAGAAAAACTAGAATATAGGAAAACAGTTTTATTTTTGTTGAATTTAATTCTGACAGCTGTCTTGAGCATCGTGAGAAACGACAGCTCATGAGGGCTGCACATGATGTCACATCGTCTTCCCCATACATTCCATCATGCCACAATCTCCACAGCAACATATATTTTCAAAATCTCTGGCATATACCAATCAGATACTTAGTCTATCTTTACTTTCCTCATGTATTTTTTTTCACAAATAACACTTTTTTCACAAATAACACTTTCTACTTGCATTATGTTATTCAATTCTAATGGGACCAAAACCATTCAACCCAGAGGCATACAATACGTGAGTTTGGAAAGATGTCACTAAAATCAGAAAAATTCATAAAGTTATTTAACTATAGCTTACAGACTGAAACAGAATCAAAAAGACAGCAAAAGAGAGAAAGGCATTCTGACTTGCTTTTGTAGCTAGTTTTACTTTTCTGTATACAATTTTCCAACACTGAATAGCTGGAGTTGCATTTGCAATAAGAAAACAAACAAAAAAACATTACAGTATGCTTCGTACTTAAGGGTTCTATATATTTTACATTGCAATCCTTTACTTTAGAGTGCTAGGCTAAGAGCCTACTTGAAAAACCAAGATGATTATGGAGCTGCTTTACTGAGGTTCGCAGATTTAACCTGATAGGAGAATGCAGCTCTTGTACCAGCGTTGTAACTTGTACAGCCCCCTCACCCCCCGATAATGAAAACTGATTTCTTGTCTAAACCTGGCTTTAAAACCAGGAAGTGTTTTCTTATATGTCTCAGGCTATGCCAACAGAAGCACATAAGCCTTTTAGTGCTAAAGTTGAACTGATGTCTTGCTCATTGAAAGACAGACCAAGCTCACAAGCTGCAACGAGCTGCAGTGATAAGACAACACTGCAGCTGCACTCAGAACTTGATAGAGCAGATGGGAATATATTTTTCAAAACACTGTCTAAATCAACCACTGTTCTAAGGCCTTCACGTCAAAAAAAAAGCCAATTTCATCCTGTATTATGAATCTCTAACCCCAAAGGTGGATTCAGTGCTACAAAATCCCGGACTAGCTCATCTTACTCCACCTATGCAGTACAAGCAATACAGAATAATTTGTCCCTTTTCAAGCTACCCCATGGTTACCTGAGTGTGTTAGCACCCAGAAAGTTATTCTACATTTATAATGCCATTCAGAGTCTGCAAAAGAGCAACAGTGCTCTGACATAATGAAATTTCTCCTCTAAGCAGTCTCTTAGGACACCAAGAAATGAAAGGGTCTTTGTGCCTCTTACACCTCCACTTTAAAAGATATACAATAGCACCTGACATATTACTCCCACTTCCACTTTTCACAATGGAGCCCAAATTTTTAACCTCCTTTTTGCTTCAAACCACTAGCTATTGTTTATTAAAAAAGCCACTCAGTCTTAATGACTCTTACTTTTACATTCCAGGAGGACCCAGATTGTAACTATTGGACTGACACTCTGGACAACTGTGTAATATAGGGCCTGTAATCCCTCCCTTTTGCTACAGAACAATGAAACATAACATAACATATTCCACTTGCTCTATAGGTGATAGAAGGATATGGAAAGTATGGCACAACCTCTCTTGATCATGTTTGCAGTCAGATCTATGGATTTGAACCAAGAACTGCATCTGCAATGACATACTCTACCTTGCATGAGCATCTCCCATATTTACCCCCTTCAAAGCATCAACTTCAACTACTACTCAATTGTCAGCAAATTTATGCATAGTAGAAAATAAAAGTGAAACTTAGAATATCACTATGATCTTGGAAAAAAACAGGAACTGCTTTCATTCACACTTCTTAAGCAGTGATGAGCCTCTCTCCCTCTCATCCTCCCATAATTTTTGGGAAAAATGAAAAGTCAAAAAACAGGAACAGATTTAGGACTGGTATAAGCCACCACCAACAATATCAGTGCCTGATATCTGAAGATCTGGTTATCATCTGAATTCAAAATGCAGTGATTACATTTTTTTCCCCCTTTTCCATCTGCACTTTAATCCCACTGGATTTAATAAAATATTCTGATGTGAATGATACTATGAGACATTTTAAAAATAAATAAAATAGATTAATATTCCTAGTTATCTAGTAAAAATAGTATCTATCACCTGAGGCCAAACTAAACAAAAAAAAATGTGAAAGACGCTTATATCTATCCAGAACAACATTTCTCATATTTCTCGAAATAGAAGGAGGAAATTAACAGCAGTTATTAAAAGCTATCACTGAGCAATACTTAAGCTGATATTTCAAGGTACTGCTAATCATCTGGAAAACAATGCTATTAATGGTTAATGACAGATAGCATATTCCAATAAGGCTCTCTATTTAGTCAATGTTACTCTTTAGAAAAAGATCAGAAATATGACTGATTGTGTTTTTCTAGTTAAATAAAGTTTTTTTAGGAGACTCTTTCAACTCCCACTACAACGGTGCTTCTACGCTCTCTGGTTTTCTCAACCCTAACCCTAACCCTAATAGTGAAGAAGGATTTCACGCCAGTTTTGACTCTGGGCACCCAGGAGTCACTCATTCCTAAAAGGACTCTGAACAGAGGTTTTCCTAGTTCACTAAGCTTCTTTTAGGAGGCTCTTTCCACTCCCACTACAACGGTGCTTCTGCGCTCTCTGGTGTTCTCAACCCTAACCCTAACCCTAATAGTAAAGAAGGATTTCAGGCCAGTTTTGACTCTGGGCACCCAGGAGTCACTCATTTCTAAAAGGACTCTGAACAGAGGTTTTCCTAATTCGCTAAGCTTCTTTTAGGAGGCTCTTTCCACTCTCACTACAACGGTGCCTCTACGCTCTCTGGTTTTCTCAACCCTAACCCTAATAGTAAAGAAGGATTTCAGGCCAGTTTTGACTCTGGGCACCCAGGAGTCACTCATTTCTAAAAGGACTCTGAACAGAGATTTTCCTAGTTCACTAAGCTTCTTTTAGGAGACTCTTTCCGCTCCCGCTACAACGGTGCTTCTACGCTCTCTGGTGTTCTCAACCCTAACCCCTCTGGTTTCTTTGTGGACGATACCAAGCCGGGTGGAGTGGCATACACTCCAGAGGTCTGTGCTGCCATCCAGAGAGACCTGGACATGCTTGAGAGTTGGGTAGATAGGAACCTCATAAGGTTCATGAAGGACAAGTGCAGGGTCCTGCACCTGGGGAGGAATAACCGCAGTCCACTGTACAGATTACCATTTGACCTGCTGGAAAGCAGCTCCATAGAGAGGGACCTGGGATTCCTGGTGGACACCACGTTAACCATGAGTCAGCAGTGCCCTCGTGGCCAAGAAGTCCAATTGGATCCTGGCTGCGTTACAGGGAGTGTTGCCAGCAGGTCAAGAGAGGCGATTCTGCTCCTCTGCTCACCTCTGGTGAGGCCGCACCAGGAATAGTTTGTGCAGTTCTGGTCTCTCCAGTATAAAAGGGACATGGAGCTCCTGGTGAGGATCCAGCAGAGAGCTACAAAGATGATTAAGGGACTGGAACATTTCTCCTATGAAGAGAGACTGTGTGAGTTGGGCCTTTTCAGCTTGGAGAAGAGAAGGCTGAGAGGGGATCTGATTAAAATGTATAAATACATGAAGGCATATTGTAGGGAGGAGGAGGCCAAGCTTTTCTCAGTGGTGGCCAGTGATAGGACAAGAGGTAATGGGTGCAAGCTGAAACATAGGAGGTTGCATCTCCAGGTGAGGAGGAACTTCTTTACTGTGTGGGTGACAGAGCAGTGGAACAGGCTGCCCAGGGGGGTTGTGGAGTCTCCTTCTCTGGAGGTCTTCAAAACCTGCCTGGACACCATCCTGTGCCACATGCTGTAGGTGTGCCTGCTTAAGCAGGAAGGTTGGACTAGATGATCTCTAGAGGTCCCTTCCAACCTGTAAGATTCTTTGACTGCATGTATTTATTCTCTAGGACTAGTTAGAATTAACAATCAAGTTAATAAAGTAAATTCTTCTTAGGTGTTTCTGAGGACATTCATTTGACAAAATCAAAGTGAAGATATCTGTATAAACACTCTTCTGTTTATACATATACTCATGTGTTTATACTCAATGTGACATTCACAGAAACACCAGTTCACCTAAAGTGGCTAATGAATACTGCCAATAATGACTCTCAACAGCACAGACAAAACATAATGTATTACACCTGTTTCATTCACAAAGAATTCTACGATCCGTCCAGGATAGTCTAACTAGGAGGCATTATTTACAAAATATAGAAAAGTGAGTTGCTTTCTCTGCAATTTATCTGTCAAGAACAAGTAAACTAGAAAACAAGCTAAACATTCAGAAACAGCTTAACAGTCAAAAGAAAAATGATTTGTTATATTAAACAATACCTGTCCATCACTGGAAAGACTGCTATAATTCATAAAAAGTTGTGAAGTCCATTAGTTTTTTAAAAATACTCATTTTAGATTGAGCTATAATATCAAATCACTAATCTAACATGAAATGATCTTAAATTTACCAGAGTAGATTTTTTGCTCAATTTAAGTTTAGAGTAATGTCAATGTACACACTCCTTGACAAAATAACTACTTCAAATCACATGACAAATTAATTCAAAATTCATTTAGAATGTATATATTTAATATATAAAATACTTATCTTCCAAACATTGCAAAGTAGAAAAGAAGTAACACATAAGCATGACACAGTGGTTTATTAGAAGTATTACTGCCACTGCTGTGTAATGACACTGTATGGGGTTTCCTTGATATAGTGTTCATGTTCACAAGAAATAAAATTACCTATATGTGTAGAACTGAGATGAGCATGTAGGGTTGACTGTAAGTAGCGTTGCTTTCCATTTCTTGCTCTCCCAGGCATGCTGTGCTGTTTCCTAGAGATCACTAGTGTAGAGATAACGCCAGAAGAGGAAAAATGCCAGCAAGAAACATACAGGCCAGATTTTAGCCCTTCTACTGTCCTGGTCCTACGACTGGTTTAGTGACCTAACATCCCATCTCAGTTCAAGGGTGATCTCTTGAGAGGTTAATTACTTTGTAAGTTTCTATGTTACTCTCCAACATTTCTGAGGTTGTACCAAGAAGTAACTCAAGATAGTGGGGAAGGTTGTCGGTGCCTCTTTTTGGTGGAATTTGCTTGTATTGACTGGCAGTATAAGAGAAAATAACCCTTTACCAAGCAGCAACATCTTTTTCAAAAACTTGATTAAGCAGCAAGTATGTCACTGTGTGGAAACATCTTCACGTATGTGTGAGAAGAGGAAATTACAAATGTGATTTTCTGAAGTCCTAATTAATGCTTTTGTAGCTCCATAATTGGAAAGGAAAAGTGAGCGAAGCAAGATTTCCAGAGGCAAGAAAGGCATGGGTTTTAATAAAGGAAAGAAAATATAGGAGAGAAAATGAAATAGCCTTTACAGATTTCATCAAGTTTTATAAATGCACTTAGACTTACTCAGCATTTGTCATCTATTGCTGTACACGGAGGGGGAGGAAAAGATTTCCCAATAACAGTAATGTTACTAGCCATAAGCTAGTAGATCATGGTAGCTCTACCTACTTACGCCATCTGGACTGTGCATCTTTTTTCCTTCTTCTGTCATTAAACCTATAAATAAAAGAATTTATTGTTAATGTTTTGTTCCAAGCAGGCAAATATAGTCCAGTTTGTTTTGTTAAGATATTTTAGATCCATTACAACATGAAAAATATAATAGTACCTTATATATATATAAGGTACTTTATATACTATATATAATTACTATATATATATATATATATAAGTTACTGGGTTACTTTTCCCGCAGATCGTATCCAAGATCAAGTTAAATAAGTGTTAAATGGATTTAGCAGCAAATATCCGTATTAAATATCACACACATTCTCCTAGGGTCTCAAAATAATGTCTCAGAAGGTTCAGAGATAACAAAAAGTTTTTAAATTGAAAGGAGACACCTATACACTCTTTATTACCTAGACCAAATGACCCAAACATTCAACCTAAGACATCACAACTCTGATTTTCAAAGACAAGAAACATTAAACATTACTGATCCCTTTCTGAAAGTCAGATCCAAAAGGGACTGAGAAACATCAGACTGGAATGACTGAGGAAAATAATACTCTTGAGTATTTACTTACCACCACCTTGTCGAGAGGTGAGAAGCTCTCACCTTGTTGAGAGCTACTGTTCCTACTGTTCCCTCCACTGAAGTTTTAAATAGCTATGGAGGACACAGTGAAACAGTCACTGCAGAAAGGACTGCTCTAGTTTGCAAGGTTACTGCCCCAGCAGCTCTTTACTCCTACTGGATCCTTCTGCAGGATCCAACCCTGGGAGCAGTGATGGGGTAGAATAGGGCAAAGGCAAAGGGCCAGGGCAAAGACCGACAGGTTAACAGCAAGTCCGTAGCAACACTCTCCTCTGCCACTTTTTTGAAACAAAAACAGCAAACCACACAGTTTAGCATACAGCAATTAAACAGTGTTATTTTTAATATCAAGAAAAAATATATATTTCTGTGCTGGATGAGTCAAACCTTTATGGCTCAACTGAGCTGAAACTGAGCAGGCAGCAACCGCTACACTCTGTAACCAACGAAAGCACAAAACCAATTTCACAAATTACTTCTTGGCATTGTAGTTATACCAAGCAGATTGAAAAAAAAAAAAGCTTATTTTAATTAAAAACTTTATTTTTCATTACAATTCACAGTTTATACATGGCAAGAAGAAGCCTTGCCATGTGGACATTCAGAACACTGTGCTGGGGAGACAAGGGTCTTTTTCTTTTATAAGAGCATTTGCTCCGTGCTGTTTTATGGAACTTTCTTCATTTTAAAAGCATACTCTCTGTAAATGTTAATTGACTGATATTTACACTGAATTGACTGAATTTACATGTTAACTTATATTTATTAGAAAACAAGCTAAGCATCCAAAAACATTAACATTCATATCTTGCATGTTATCTAATGGTCAGAGATGCTGTAGATTTGCCACTTGAATCATGCCCAATCAGCAAAGTCTCATACTTCTTTAATTTACACAGAGCCTAAATTATTCTTTAAGGCCTGTTCAATTCATTTATGTACAGCCAGGTTACAACAGACTAATATGAGAAAAAATGTTAAAAAAAAGACAAAATTATCCATTCCATCCTGTATTTCTTCTGAATCTCACATACACCTACAAGCTAAACAGAGGACGTAAAATTATAGTTGTGTGTTTTCTTCAAACCAGTAACGATAACCCACAGTATGGTTTAGACCTGCTTAGCATCCGCCTATGCCGTCTGAACGACCATCAGTGTCCAGATTGTGCTATTTGTCAGCTCTCCTCCACGGCTGCACTCGTGTTCGGACACCTCTGTGTCTGAAGTGCCCAAAGTCACAGTGATACCAGCTGCAATTGCATCCCCACCTTAGGCACAGCCCCAGCACAGGCTGCCCCTGCACAGCGGGGCAGTCAGCAAAGCTCTCCAGCAGGATGCCCGTGCGGAACAGATACGGTGTCTGCTGCAAATTGACTGAAAAAAGGAGTTAGGAATCCCTTTCACAGAGCAAATGCTTGGCAGAAGGTTTACGCTCATTAAAAACTACAGTACTTTCCCTCCTCATTTTCTGAGAATGGTTATCAGAAAGCACCAGTTAAAACATTCTCCTGCCTATCCTCATAAGAGCAGTTTTTATTTGCTCTTGTTATCTACCAAATAATTTAGTGATATATAAGCTACAGAATTTTCTCTTTTTTTTTGGTACATCTGACACAGAGGAAAACAACTGCTTAACACCGCTTGAAAAACCTAACCCAAAGTGGGTCTGCAAATTCTACAAGTCAGTGTGAATAAGTATCAGCTGGACCTGAGTAAAACAAATACTTCTGGGGGACGTTTTCACAACAACTTTTGAAACTGCAGTGCCTTTAAATTTAGAGCTAAGGACATTGATTTGATGATTGTTGAGTTTTGGCATTCACTCATGCTGGTTGGTATCTTCACTACAGACACCTTTAAAACACCATCGTTTTGAGAAGGAAAGCTCAAATGAAATACATTACTCATGCAAGAAAACAAACAAACAGAAACCATACAGAAATTGTAGAGGTTCTGGTTCTTCAAAAGATAAGGCACTGACAAAAATTTCTTAGGTAAAGGCTGCATAAGAATTTCTTGCCATTTACAAGTGTGTTGTAGTCCATAAATGGTCCATTCCTAGGCTCAGTAAGGTAGACCCTGAAATTTTAAGGACTGATCCCTCAAAGCTACATTGTTACCATAACAAGTGTGATTCATTCTTGAGGCCATATGGCACATTAGGAGAAATGAAAAACAGTCTGGGCAGATAAAGGCAGAAGACGTTGCTTGTTCCAGCATCTTTCAATAACAGAAGTGCCATTCATCTTGAGTCTTTGAAGAGATGTGGTGATAACTCTGGACTGCAGTTTCTGTGGAACTCATGCACACATATAAAATGCTATTAGCATCGATCATTGACAGGGTGGAGAAAAAAATGGTATATGGCTAGTCTAAGCCAAGAGCTTCTCAACGACTGGGATCCCAAGTCATAACTACTTAATATTTTCAATAACAGCTATCTCTTCTGCTGCACAGTGAGGTGTCAAACCGTTCATATAAATGCTGTCCGTCTTTGTTAGAGCTGGCAAGATGTCCTTCTCGCTGGTCAGGTGGTTGACCGACAGGGTTCGCTTGCAAGGAGTCAGGTCTTGGTTGTGGTTGACTGCCAGTTCTGCGGAGAGCTTTCTTTTGATAGAGGTAGCCCGCTGGAACTTGTCGTAGATCTCCACACTCAGGCGCCTTCGTGTCTCTTTGAACTCGGCGGTGACGTTGGCTGTCCATTCCGCAGCGTGGGCTCTGAATTCTCCCACCTGCAGCAAAGACAAGAAAGAAAGAAACACAATGTGCCTGAGGCTTTTAAAGACTCGAGTGCCCAGTGAGTTAGCAGCATGGCTTTGGGTTGGCAAAGAGCTGCTGCTGCTGGCACAGATCTCTCGTGCCCCAGACTCATTGTTTTATCAATAAACACCAAGCTGGTGTCCAAGAGGAAGAAATGCCATACTAGTAAGAGACAACATTGACTCTAAAATCAAAAGAAAGATCTTTTCTGACAAAAGGGGTTTTTTTGGGTTGTTGTTTTTTTCTTTTCTTTTAATTAGAGGCAGTCATCAATACGGGGAAGTTCCGGTAAAGAACGGAGCCCTGACAGCTGCAAGGTCAGGGGATGGTCAGGGGATGCTGAAATCCCAGCAATCCAGACTGTGTTATGCATCGTTACTAGGGTGCAGGGTTATTTATGAGCACTTTCCCTGTCTGTGGAAAGATCCCTGGGAGACTTGGCAGCAAATTTCTAAATTTAGACAGAAAGCCTCTTTTAAAGGAAAATGTCAGCTGCTTGTATTCTCTCTTCCTTGTGCTTTTCCAAACCTAGCACCAATGCAGTAAGGGGTTCAGTCGTGTCGGCAACGTGCCCACTTGTTGCCCTGGCTCCACTGAAGTGCCAGATCAAAAGGCAGCACGAACACGACTGCACCAGGGGTCTCCTTGGGCTGCTACCAATTATACCCAAAGGAAACACAGCCTGCCAGGCAGAGCACAATTTCCATACAGCTGCAGGGCGGGTTTTTGCCTTTTCTACACAGATCTCTAGTTAGGCTGCAAGGTGGCAGCTTGCGCCATCCCTACTAATTCATAAGGGCTTGTAAATCCCCACTAGGAACATAGTTAGTTCCTGTTCTCCTACTCAACATCTT
The DNA here is from genome assembly GCF_003342845.1 of Nothoprocta perdicaria. Classification (NCBI taxonomy): domain Eukaryota; kingdom Metazoa; phylum Chordata; class Aves; order Tinamiformes; family Tinamidae; genus Nothoprocta; species Nothoprocta perdicaria. The sequence goes on from NW_020455799.1 coordinate 2,317,539, forward strand.
TGCCAACAACATAGCGGCACATACAGCTTCATTTACAGTAAAACTACCACAATTTTTACCCTTTAAGCTTTCTTTCTACTTTGTTTAAGTATCAGCAAAGATGAAACATCCTATGAGGTCACCCTGTAGGTAAGGTGCTAAACAGAATTCCAAATTACCCCTATTTTTGAGGGATAACCCATGTAACAGAGGTGAACTACAGACTTAAAAATTGTATATTACATATTTGCTCTTCTATTTTGAGCAGACATAGCATTGTTAGTTTCATAAACTAAATAATTTATGTAAGGTATATCAAAAGAGGCAGCTTGGGAGGAGATTATCCCATTTTAAGCACATTAGAAATTTTCAGATTTTTTCTTTTTTAAATCTCTGCTTTGTAGGCAGCTTAACAACTGTAAGGTACAGCAACGGGAAGATAGACTGCTGATAAATGCAGCTCAAAAGCAAAGCATTTCAGAAGAATTAACCCAATTAAATAAATTAGTCTAATTGGTACTGCTCAGTCCAGAATTTCAATCATTGGCAAGCAAGCTATGAATCAGTAAGCACAGAAATCAAATAAAAACTAACACAAAGAAATATGGGAGCAAAACACCAGAGACAAGTAGCCACAGGCTTATTCATGCTTTGCAGTGCAGTGGAAAACAGGAACATAATGAAGGTAAAAGATGATCAGCTTGCTGGCGAGTGTCAGGGTTTCAGGAAAACTTTCCCCCTCCCAGAAAGAAATCAAAAAGCTCTCTTTACCCAGGGGTCATTTTATTACATTTGTCTCAGCTTCACTAAATTACACAGATGACTAATGTGGACCCATTGTGTGTATTTTTGAAAACAAGTATTATTTTCTGTAATACACAGAGGGTTAGCCTAGCTGAATGATTATTAGTATTTAAATTGTGCAATTAGGATCAGACATGCTGCTCTTCAGATCTGAAAATTATAAAATCTGTACTGCTGAAACATTTCAGCTGGTACAATATTTTTATTTGTAGTAAACAAGTAATAAAAATATGATAGGCGGTATCAAGGCACACTGTATCAAGGCACACCCTAGGGCAGCTCTGTCTTTCTCAAAAGCTTTCCCAAAGGCAGGTGGCTTAAGTTCTGGGTCATGTTGTCCACTGTCCACAGTGGAGGCAAAGAGAGAGTAAAAGAGTTCCTATTTTACCCTATCCATTTGTACCCCTCATCAGCTGTGTAAGCCTTCACCAGTTCAGTTAATTTGCTCAGCAATGGCATTGCATATAGTCACATTCAAGGAATGCTGTCAAATTCGTAGTTTTCAAACTGTGCTTTGGCAGGCACAATGCAGGCTACTGAAAATCACAACCATCTTAAACCATCTCCCCAGACTGTTTTTAATCTACCTTTTACTGGAATTTTCAATTCTCATTTCTCTTGTGTTTTCTTAGTTAAGAAAAAAACTCTTGGCCATGCTTCTGACAAAAGCAAGTATATTTAACCCTAGTGACATGCTCAGTACTGTTTGGACAAATCACCTTAGTACACATTGATTGTGGTGCTGCCTTGTATGGGTAAGCAGCTATATTTTACCTATTCTCTAAGTTATTTGGGAGGATTTTTACATTGTGGTTGTTAGGATATCTGATTATTTTAACTGCATTTCATTGGAAGCAAGATGCAGCCAGCTGAAGATCATTAAATATGCCTTTTGGAGACTTTTTCTTGTTCCAATTAAGGTGATATGGAACATGAACATGGTGGTCTTAATCCCATCTGCCCACACATGAGAGCTGACATACCGCTAGGTACAATTTTAGTTGCATATTAAAAATCAGAGAAAAAATGAAAAATGCAGTGCTATTGCTAGGCAAAACTGAAACACATTAATAGCTAAATAGGGGTAATTGGCACAGCATGAAAGCTCTAAGTTCAATGCTGTGTGAACTCTGCATGCCCCAAATTATTGCTTTCAGCCCCTAGCTTTTGTGTGAACTGAAATGCACTCAAAAATGTTGTCTTTTCAGAATAAAATTCTTTTAATTTCATTGCACTTACAGACTCAAATTCAAAAGGTTATAGAAAAAGAAATGTGCAGTTTTTAGCTGCCAGAGTACAGAAGCAACCTGCTCTTGTAATTTGATCCCTCCTTTATCCATAGGGACATTTCAGTATGTGCTCAGGCTCTACCTGTCCCTAAGGTATGACATTTTTTCGTATGCATTATAGCTTCACTTCATTTGAGGACTGACAGTCACAAAAAAATCTTATGCAAAGTGACTGAAATGCCAGTTGCCTACAGTGCTCAAGAAATCTGAAGGCAGACACCTACCATCACATTTGTTTGCTTTCCTCAATTTCTCTTGCCTCATTATCTGTAGATGGGAGTCTACAGATGATGCCTGATTAGGGACAACATGACACAAGGAAGAGGCCTCTCAAACACAAGAATGATTGACAACTAAGTACTTTACCTAAGGCTGATTGACACAAAATATTTCTGAATCAATAGGAAAAACATGCCACGGTGATAGCACAGGAATGAGCCATATAATAAACAGCATTAGTCTGCTAATACTGCTACATTGTGGGGAAAAAGCATACCACAAATAATAGGGAAGCAGCATCTCTTCCAGCTCCAGGTTTGCCTCCAGATTCAAGTTTAATTTAGACTTTGGTATGCGTTTTGGAAGCTCCAGTGATTTCAGGGACATATTAGATCTAATATGTTAACATTATACTTTCAACATGAGCATCTAATAACTGGGATATTTAAGAAGTAATATCCTAATGCCCTGTGAGTCTGGGCAAGGCAGTTTTTCTAGCTTTAGTCCAGTCAGTGATCAAAGATGCAGGTTACAGATATAACAGCAAGTTGAGAATGTAAGGGCTAGGAATAATAAAATCGTGTAAATATTTTTTAAATTCATTTTAAGGTATGTTACCCTACTTCTTTGTTTGGATTCTGCTGGCATGGGTCTTGGAAATGTCTGTTTTTACAAGAAGTCATGGTTCGGCAGGTCCCTCCCTAAAGATTTCAATGCTAAAGTCTCAAAGAATACGTTAATGGTATTTATAGCATCACACACATCACACACTCACTGTGAAAGAGGGGATACTTTTCTCTCAAACACTATTGGCTTAATTCATTGCCTAGTGCACACTGCCTGGCCCCCAGCTACCACTGCAGAGGAGCAAGCACTCCCTATATGTTCTGTGCTACATCTGACAGCTCCAGGGGGATGTCTCAGATACGACACAGGACATCTCTAGTGGCATTTCTGAATGTCTATATTTAGGCATCTACCTGAATAGATTTACCTATTTACGCTGCCTACCTATAGTTGAAATATTACATTCACTTTATTAGAATACGATGAAAACAGCTTCTGAGCCATTTTGAAGTGTTAAAGATTATCAAGGTAACTTTATTTTACATTCAAAATAATGCATGAACTTCCTGAGCTACCAAACAGTTCCCAAGGCATGCACACATCCATCGATATCATATGGAGATAGACATGTGGAATTTGACAGGACTAAGAAAAAACATGGACATTGAGCATCTGTTTCCTTTAACCGCTCCTGTCAAAAAGAATCTGAATTAATACCTACCTAAAACTGGCCTGAGCTTTTGAGAGGCTTTCTGAGCCTCTCTCAATCAGCATCACTGGCGAGATCAAAACTCTCTATCAATTTTCCCTCACCCCATTTTAGTTTTCCATCTGTCTTGCTAGGAACAGCACTTGGATAAAGGCCAATTGCCTAATCCAGAACACCATCAAGTCCAAGTAGAAGCTACTCCAAGGAGAAGAGAAACAAACATGTGAAGATCCTGTCTCTCTGCACCTGCTTCATTTTCACGTAACTTTCCTCTAATTCCTAATGTTTACATGGAGCTTGGGGACCTTTCTGGGCACTTGTCTCACAACAGATATCCGAGTAACTGTAGCAAAAACCACCCACGATGCAGGAAGACCACTCAGTCTAAGTATGCTGTGGACAGCACAAACCACATAGCAATAGAATTTACACAAATGATCAGCACTGAGAATTAAACCACAACTGCCAGAGCACACTTAACCTGTGCGGCTAAGGAGATGGATATTGTGAGCACTGGGCCAGGATGTTCTCCTCTTTCAGCTGGCTTCCCACAGACGAGAATCTATTTAAAACCTTTGCAACATGCACCGCTCTGCGTGGAACCTGACTTTTTTCAGCAGGGCCTTAATAACACTTCAGTAAACCTGAAAATATGACACCGATGAACGCAATGTTTTGAGGCAATGAAAAAGGTTTTAAAACTTCACAACGGGGGGAAAAATGCAAAAAAACAAAATCAAGTGCTTTCTTAAGTAAAGTGAAATGAATATGCAATTTAACTTTCCCTTAGCTTCATCTCTCTCATGCTGCAAAAAAATCCCAATGTTATAGGATAACCAATCAATCTGCTGCTATTTACAGAAAGGGGAGACATAATCACTTGAAAGATGAGATATGCAACGTGAAAGATATGATATGCTTGAGAGAAGGAGGACCACCAACAATTGCCAAGTAGGAAACAGAATCATGGCAGAAAACAAAAATAATATATATTTTAAATAAATTTGTCTAGTTTCTTTTTGTTAAGAGAAACCTTATGATATTTTCTATGGCACAGAGGGCTCAATCAATTTACCAAAGCCATAATGTTAGTGCAAAGCCAAAGAACAAATTAAGTAGCAAGCAGATAAGCTGGAAATACCCAATTGCTTTTTAGAAAATAAAATGCATCCTTCTTTACAGATAGTCTTAAAGCTCTACACATTCCATAGTGTATAATTTATAGTAACTGTCAGTACTACATTCTCCAAAGTTTGAAGTTTCATTTTTCCTCTCCAATGTACTTCTCTGTTACTGAAAAGAAAAAAAACATTCCAATTAACCTCTCCATAATATAACAAAGACAAAAGTAGAGAGAGCATACACATGTCACATTAACCAAGCAGCAGAGGGGAATACATAACTTCTTGTCATAGAAACATTTTGTTTCTTTTCAAGAAATTCATCTAATGTTCTCAGAAATTTCCTATTTAAAAACTGAAATAAAAGAATATAGGTACAGCTAGGCTTGATGGATTTAACAATGCTATTGCGGGCAGGTTGATCATCTGCGTGGGCAGAAGGGTTTGTCTGTCTGAAGTTTCACTCCTCCTGCAGTTAGACAAGCACGTGCCACCTCTTTCTGCCCAAGCTAATGCTGGCCACAGACCTATGTTAACTAGTTCAGTTCCATCTATCTGGGGCACAAAAGGGGAAAGAAGGGCTCCACAGACACTTACCTCGAAGCTCGGCTATTTCCTGCACGTTAAGGTGATCCTATTTATTGTTCCAATAAGTAAATTTGCATGCCCAACATCTGGGTCTCAGTATATCTGCGTTTATAGCATTATTATTGTAGTTACTATTAGAGAGCATCCAAGCCTCACTGTACTAGAGCCTGTGAATACATATTTACAGCAGACAGTGTTTGCTTAACCCACTATCTTCTGCTCTTTCATTCTTTCAGGCCTTCAGCTCAGTAGATCTCCCACACCTGGTCTTTAAACTACTGGGCTTGAATGTTCAGGTAAAGCAATAAATGATCTCTCTTTAAGGTTCCCTTGACGGGCAAATGTGTCCCTATACCTTTAAGACATGTACTCCAGGAGAGAAAAAATTTTACTTTGAGTAACATTTACACAGAGAGTAGCCATGGTGATCAGAAAAGCCCTAGGAACAATGCCCTCTCACAGTAATTAGGTTATTCAAGTACTTTCCAATAAATATTTTTTGACTTCGTTGGGGTGAGCAAAAATTGTTTGGTTTCAGCCCCCATAATTTCCATGGGCATATCAGATGCACTGCATGAAAATCAACCACATTCTCCAACTGGAATGCACACAGCCCATGAATTTTGATTACTCGGGTGTGGAGGAGCATCTACAGTGGCAGCTGTGGGAGTTATGTTTTGCGTAGATGTGACAGATGACAGACAAAGACGGCAGTTCTGCTCTATCAGGGATTGATTCAACAAAATAAGAGCAGGTAGCCTACAAAATGTCAAAAAATTGCTTCTACAAACACAAAGCTAAACACGCTTAGACACCAAATTTCTCCATTTTATCTCTTTATTTTTCCAGAAATATAAACACTCCTGTAGGGTATCTCCTGGGAACTACTCTTGAAAACTGCACAGACATCTCTCTGCATGAGTATGCCTCAATATGGTACACAAACCTCTGTCCTGATTTGCTCCTTTCCTAATGTTTGACTTTACCAATAATGACAGAGAAAAAAGTGCTTACATTTTCCTATCAAAATCAGTTGATCTAAATATTTATCAGATATTATTTATAAATTAAGTATTGCCTAAAAGGATTTAATGTCCAGCTATGAGGAGGCATAAATAAAAATTATACCAAAACACTGTAACTGTTACCTGTATGTGTGTCTGCCAGCATGTGTGTGTTCAGTCTGAAGCTAAAAAGTTAGGTAGTCATCAGGAGTCCAGAGTACACAAATTTATGAGGAAGAAAAACCTCAAAAAGTGTCAAAAATATCAGCAGATGGTTTTTTCTGGGAATATCTGAACAGCATGTACTTTCCTGTTCGTTACTGCACTTACTACTAGAATGTACTTGTAAAACAGTGATCAATCCAGAAACTCAATTATGGACTGTTGCTAGGGCAGGACCAAGCTACTATAAGATCACTTACACTCATGATCTTTTGATAAGAGATTGAAATTCTTTTTAAAAGTGGCAAAATCTCCCCTGTTGTTACACTAACTCTGTATTTCTTAGATTCCCAAAAGTTATGCAGGGACTGAACCTTACATTTTGGTTTGGATGGTAGCTTTATGTATTTCCTGGTTTAGCTTGACTGGAGATCTATGGCTTTATGTATTGCAAAAATATTTTATGAACTAAATCTTTTATTTCTCTCTTCTTCTAACAGAAGATGTTAGATGCAATGACCATTTTGAATGGAGTACTTTCTTCTTACATACACTATTCTGTTCATCTTGGAAGGACTGGAAAAAGGAGAGAGGTAAAAGGTATATCTTTGAACAGCTACTTTGCCATTTCTTTATAGTTCTTTGCACTCTTTCATAAGTTTAAAGCACAGAGCTATGAACTAGATAACCGACAGTCCTTTTCCTATGAACTCTATTCTGGAAAAGCCATTCTAATAACATATGTAGCAATAATACCACTTTCCTAGAGCTATTCAACACCCCCCTGCTTGCACTTGTCACCCCTATTGATTATTGCCTTACAAAAAGACCTCACAAGCTTTTTCCACTATCATTTCCTCCCACAAACCCTTCTCTGCTTCAGTGCTTTCTGGAGGAGTTGGCTAACCACCAGGAAAGTCTGACCTACCTTTTTCATTTTGGCATATAAGATTGTCAGCCATACTAGAATGCATTTTGAGGCCAAAGGATATAAATACTTAATTCTACAAACATAAATAGGAAATTTATAGCCTGAATGACTAAGACTCTTGGTTGGGCAGGCATTCTTGCAGCAAATGGTGCAATTCGGAAGCAGGTGCAAACTGAGGTGAGAGAGAGAGAGAGAGAGAAAAAAAATCTGCTGAAATTTTACTTTCAAAGAGACTAAAATCAGAAGAATTTGTAAGTGCTCTGAGTAATCAGTACAGAGAATAATGAGGAGGAGGGAATTTAAGGCAAGTTAGCACAGTTGAAGCTGAACTTCTGAGACAGATTGCCTACTTAAGATTATAGCACACAGCATGTTCCAATGACTTTCTGACACTTCATCTATCTTACTGTATGAACTGCTTCTAGCAACAGATCTATCCTACAACTCCCACCTCTGCCTCTGCTTGTCTTTCACTTCCCTCTCCATTTGATGCAATCAGAAATCTTGACTGTATTTCAGGAGACAAAGGCCACCTGAAGAATTCACACTTTCTGATTAACAAATTTTATTATTAAAATGCAGGGTTATTGGGTATCAGTGATTTAAAATTGTCAGTGGTGAAATAGCATTTCATTAAAATAATTCTAGAAAATAGTGTACTTCGAAACAAAAAATCATGTACATCATGTACAGATTTGTCAACTCCACTTACAAATGGCAAAATTATCTGTGATACCTCAAAAAATAGGCATTTTGTTGAAAAAATGAAATGCACTCTTTCCTCCAAGTCTTAAAGTGCTTTTAAGTACACTGCAATTGCATCATTAAAGAACAAAGTTGGCAAATGCTGTCTATATCTGTAGCCCTGTTACCAACAAATGTCCACTTTCAAGAATGCTGAGGTTTTCTTTCATAATATGCAGCCTAAACATGCAATGACAAGCTATGCTTTAGATAGAGGAGGAAAAAGCAAAAAAAAAAAAAAGAGAGAGATACCAAATACCTCTGCTGAAATAAAGTTTTAGTTTTTGAAGTAGAAAGGAAGAGACTTTTCAATACTTGCATCCTATCTTAGCCATGGTCTCTATTACAGGTTAGTTGACTTGGCTGCTACCAGTCAGGAGTCTCCTGCAGCTTCTGCTGGCAGAGATTCGATAATTATAGTTCCTATGAACTCCCTCACTTTTCCACTCAAATTTTCCCAGGCACATAGCAAAGACAGCTTCCAGATGAGCTGCAAGCAGCTGTTTTTATTATATAACACCATAAAGTGAATATTGTTCAAATACAGCTAATCTTGTGCAAAACATGATATATGCATATACAATTTTCTTCTTACAATAGGTCATTAAGTTAGAACAGATGATTTTTCATGTTTATAATTAGTGCACAATTTGTGATATGCCATAATTCAGTTTTCTCAATTTGTTCAAGTTATTTCTGAGATTTTATTTCTGCTATAGATGTTCAGAAGTATTTGAGCAATGGGTTAAAAAAATGGGTAATGTTTTTGAACATCAGGGCTATGATTAATTGAATAATGGTACAAATTATGTTAGGTCTGTCTTTAATCTGACTTAAAAAACACATGAAGCATTTGTATACAGCAAAATCCTGGATCCTGGTATCAGCCAAGAGAACTTGAACATATCTGAAGAATGAGGTTTTCTGTTCTATAGACAAATGAATGGGATTGTTTAGGCTACAAAGATGAGAAGGAATGGAGAAAGGGTAGGGTATGAATTCCTGGTGCCTTGAGCTGAAGGAGCCTGGCATAGTGCTATGCTGCATCCTGTGTAGAACAGAGGTAGTCTTAGCAAATATATTTAATGGCTAACGGGATCCAGAAGTATTCAATTCATACTTCTCCTTAAATGATTCTACACTGAAATAGGTTTAGTATAAAAAAGATACTATAAAATTCAAACATTTATAATATATTATCATCACTGGAATAACATGGATCATGACACACTCCAAACAAGATTAGCTTTCAGTGGGCTAGGACCTGTGCTATGTACACTTATGCAGTAAGAAGCACCTTATCCAGAGATTTTACAGTCTAATAAGAGTGTGAAAAAAGTGAGAGTAAGAACCAGATTAGTTATAGGAATTAATTCTAGGATTAATTCTAGTGTGAAGGAGAATCAAACTGTTCCATTAGGACATACAGCAAAAGCAAGGGATTCTTGTATAGTCTCAAGTCAGTGTCTCAGTCATAGCACCACCTTCCTTCCAAGAATCCAGAAACAAGAAGCCTAGGGAGACTAAATCCAGGTTAGGAAAATGCCCCAAACTGATAACAGTTTTCACCTGAGCACACACTGCTGAAGTATCACATGTGCCTGTCCAGTTCTTACTTTCTCCCAAAGCAGATGGATCCCTACAGCACTTCCCCAGAACACAAGAGGGGGACTTGCACACTGACAGATTTGCAGCTGAGCACACCTGCACGATGCCTACATTTCTGTGAGGGATACTAGTAAAGCTAGTGGTGTGTACCAGCTTACAAATATCCTACCAGACTTGTGGGGCAGGGGTAAAGTGAATTCCCTTACTTTTCAACTAAAATTGAAGAAACATTGTCTTTGGTTTCAGATATACACTCTTCTTATAGGTTAGCTGCCAAGTCTTTTATCTGAATAAGCGTTTATAAAATTCTTAGTAAAAATATGCTTACAAAGGCTTGCCACAATGCTATCACCAGCTACAAAGAACTACGAGCACAGCTACTGCAATGTAAATGGGCTGCCTGCCCCAGGTGCCTCACAAAATGGGCACAATCCTGCTCAAGTGGCCTCTCCAGCGTTCACACTCCTGCCTGTGGTCACTATCACTGCTGCCCTCTGCTCAAAAGAAGATGCTCCAAGGACTGCATATAGACTATAGGAGGGAGGTCTCAAGCTCTAGAAACTCCAGGACTGCCAAGCTGCACCTGGACATTGAGACCATGCCCTGTGGCTAGTATGACAATTTAAGACACTCTGCAAATGGTCTGACACTTAGAAGAGGAGTCACTCCACTGAAATGTGATTTTTTATATAGAGTAAGGCATATGAACAGATTCATATAAATTAACTGAAGCTATAATAGAGGGAATATGTTACTTTAAAAAAAGTTTTATTCTTTCTAAAACTTCTTGTGAAACTTGTACAGAGCTAATGGCAATGAATGAAAATTTAATTTAACTTGTAGCATTTTCTGAAACAGCAATATTTTGGTTAGTAAAAAATTCCAAGTAAAATACAGTACTACCATTAGAATGGTAGATGCACATTTGCAAGGAGAAATATATCTGAACTCAAAGCAATGAACCTGAATACTATAATGAGGCATGCAGCTGAAGAGATAATGGTAAAATACACCCAAGCTCATTCCAATACTTTATACTACATAAGACATTTATTAACGCTATAAAATGATCAAGATACCTTGAATATAATGATTTAATGATTTAGTATTTTTGATTCATCTGCATCCTATATTGGACAGAAGCTGATTTTTTTTTCCTCAAAAATTAAGGCCTTCATCATATCATCTAGAATAATTCATGTAGAGGCTTTTTTCCCCCCCTACAAGACAGGTACAAGTGTGCACATTCATATTAACAGTGCATTTTACCTAAACGAACATGCAGTCATGTTAAAGATCTCTCTCTCCCTCTCAATATATATCTTTAACATGACTGCATGTTCGTTTAGGTAAAATGCACTGCTTTTATATATATACACACACACACATATATGCGCTTGACCAGACTACTACACAGTTCGGTTTGAGTCCCATCATAAACTTCGTACCTACATAGCTTTGACACATGTCTATAGGGCATATACTTATATGCTCACCTGAATTCTAAGCAGATTTTTTCAAGAAAAGTATTTCTTTGCCTTTTAAAGTCTTCTTACCTCTTCCTTTGTCTTTTTTGATATGACTCTTAGCCAGTCTCCGATCATGCTGAGGACAGCTGCAAAGTAAGCAAGCCCAACAAGGATCCAGAACCACACCACTGGTTTGTAAATATCTAGGTACTCAATATCTGATCCCCCTGAAAAACAATAAAGTAGAAAAAAAAGAGAACTTAATAGGCACAGACACAAAAATATTTTTAAGAGTTCTTTCCCTAAAATAGTAGTTATATTTCTTATAACTTCTTCTATTATCTTATACGTATGATAATGTGAGAGCTCTCAGAGAACACAAAATAACTTGCATTTCACATCCTGCATTACAGCAGAACACTATGATAAATAAAATCAGGCTCCTACTTTGGGTCTCCGCAAGTATAATAGGAAGACTTAGCTTCCTATTACTGGAAAGACTACATTAAAAACATTTCAGGAGTATTTAAGTAGTTATAGGTATCTAGTATTTTGCTCCATGTATCTGTATTCTGTATTGAAACAACCCAAGGAGAATATTTGTTGTTCCCAAAATATAAAGCATCTTGCTATTCTGCAAAGATAAACTTTGGTTATGAAAAATGTTTCCTATTATTTAGCCATTCCACAGGTTACTTGCAAGTAAACAATAGTAAACAAATTTTACTGACAGAATATTTGTTATTCTTATGTCAATAAGCCATTTTAGCAATAAAAACCCTTGAGCTATAACGATTTGTTTGGTTTCCTTAGAGCTAAATCCATGATGCAGGAATGCACATGTTGACATGTGTACAGTGCCAAATACAGTACAAACTAGGACTCTGCCTGGAATACAGGACAGCTAGCCACCAAAAGGCTGTTTGTTGCAGCCCAAGACAAAAAACAACAAAAAAATCATTAATGTTATGGCACCCATCAACCCAGTAAAACAGTATTTAGGGATCATGGTTAGAAGAGCCGTCTAAAACTTACTATCATTCCAAAAATGCTTCATTACCACCATGTCTCAGTACTAGGCAGAAAGTGGTAGTGAACTGTTCATTGCTATTCATCATATGATGGTGCAGAGAACTACAAAAACAATCTGCTTTCCTGATTTATTATTTTTGGTGCACAGAGCCTATATGCTGAGACTGGAACCTACCTCTGTCAGTCTGCAGGGATCATGTCCTTCACAGTGCAAACAGCTACACAATGATTCTCTCATAATCATTAGAGTGAGGTTAATCACCAGGCCAGGTATTGGGCACACATGCAATTAGTTTTGTTTACTGTCTGGCCAGGAGATGGCCCCACATGCCTATGCCCAAAGGGCTTCAGCTTTTCGAAGGTCACAAAAGGGCAGTCAAGAACCCTACAAGAAAAAGGTTAACTGCTAAAATCTTTATTAACTATTGGGATTATAGAGTTCCAAGAGTCCTCAAAATGAAGGCTGAATGTAATGCAACAGCAGGAGGAAGAGGTCTGCCTAAGGATGTGTCCCCCAAAATCCACTGCTGTCCCCTATAACTGCAGGAAGCTTTCTGCACCTGTGGGTAAATGCAATGGAGCACTATAACATAGGATGTGGGGAATGTCATTAAAATCCACGGATAGGAAATCAGGACTGAAGTCACCTGCACTGAATTCAAGTGGAATAACCACTGAATTGCAATGCATATAAATGGGTATGGAAGTATACGCATTCATACTGTAATATACGAGGTCACCCAGCAAATGAATTTATCAGAATACGCTGTAGAAAGCATATCAACATACAATTCATCCACAAAGACTTTACATAGAATAATATTTTTCTTAATAATGCTACCACCTTTATTTTGAAAAGTAGACTTTTTAGACAGCCATTTTAGAGGCAAAAATGTTGAGAAGCAAGAAACTGCACTTTGACAAAATTAGCTTAGTGGGCCAACAAACAAAACTTTTGTCCATCTGTGTGTAATGGCTTATAGAAACCACAGAGAAGAAATAAGCCCCTTTCTCAGAGATGTGGTTTACTGGAATGCACCAGCTCTTTGAATCTCTGGGACTCCCAGAAGTCCAAGGGTTTTCCCCTTGGACTTCTGGGACTCCGCCTCAGTGCTGTTGCCTTTACACTTGCCAACCTACCTATAAACTACTTGGGCTTTTCATTGACAAACACATTGGAGGGCATGAATTTAGCTTAATCACTTATTCCTTACCACAGCAAAAAGCCTCGTGCTTTAGAGAAGGCATTAAGAAAGATTTCAGGCATGCACTAGGACAGATTCTACTCTTTGAATATTCAACAGAATTGGGCTTCAAAATCTACTTTTTTATATAAGACAATTATTTTTTAAGTAAATAATTTTCTTTATTGTTGGCACTTACCCCTCCCATCTTTACTATAGCCAGCTTTGACTCAAAAAAAACCCAAAACACTGTAGAGTTGTCACTTTGCTTTTATTCCTTCAAAAGTAAAAGTCGGGAACATAAAATCCTACTGGTGTTGAGAATCAGAATTCCATATCAGACAAACTCCTACTTTTCCTTCAGTCCAGGAACTGTCTGTGTTATTTTTAATCAGCAACATAATTATTCTGAGTATAGGCATGCGATTAAAACCAAACACAGCTTTAACGCCAGTTTAACAAGCAGTTGTCCATCACTCCAATCTGGCACTACTGGCACCTGACTTAGTGAAGAAACTTTCTGTCCCATTCTAAAGAGGCACAGATGGCAAACAGCAATATTGAAAAGCTGGCTTAGACAGAACTTGAGAACATGGTATATTTGGGACAAGACAACATTATACCACCAGTGACAGAGGGCATAATAATTAGTAGAGCATACAGGCTATTTGATTCCACTCAGTGGAAAAATGGAAAGCTATTTCAAAATATAAAATTATAGCACAGCTATAAAACACACTCTACACAGAAGAGTGAGACACCATATACTAAATTAAGTTTAAAGTACCTTGCATGATTCACACCACTCATGACTTAAGTGAAGACCTGAGGTGATAGAGAACACTTTAGAAAACCAACAAGGAGCAAAGCCTACTGGAGGGGGCACACAGCTCTCTTGCATGATGCTCAATGGGCACATCCTGCATGGCACAATTGCATTTCCCCTGTGCAGCACCCTTTTTTGTAGGGTAAGCAATATCACATGGGGAGAGAACATCAACTGGAACACTATGACCAGAAGTAGTAGTGGGTTCCAGTTCTGTGATTTTAAACAAGACCATAATTTATTCAAAATTGATCTTAGGCCAGGCATACTTTCACCTTTAAATCCGTATCTTAAGTTTCTTGGACCATCTCTGACCAGTGCAGACCTAAATATCTGAATTAAAATGGCAATACACCAGATAAAGTTACAGCCAAAAAATATGAAGTAGTAATAGCTAAAAACTGAAGATGAAACAAGAGGAAAAGCCTAGAATACATTTTTAAAGTGAGACTTGCAAAATTCCACAAATCATTAAACTAGATTAATTGCAATGTAAGCTTGTAATATCATTAAGCCCACTGCGAAACAGGCTACTGATACGCTATTAACATTTCTGACCTCTACCCAGTTTAGTCATTTTGGACATCTAATCTAATTTGTATTTGATATCTGCTAGCTTATCTCCCTGAGAAATATTTGACAATACCTTTCAATTAACAATGCAGCTACCTACACATATGAAAATCACATTCTCACGGTATACATAATTTGACCTTGATGCTAACTTTAATACCCAGGAAGATTTTTCAGTATATGAAGAAATGACACTTTAGACACACCAAGTTCTCTTGCTTTTCTATTTCATAGAACATTTATAATATTGATTTGTTCTGTAATATTAATCAATGTTTTCCACTTCAAAGTAAGAGAAGGAATGTTTGACACAATATGTCCTGATTTTGAAGAGACAATGGTGACTAATCCTTATTACAGTTTCTCACTTTCTTTTTCATTCAAAAAACTTTCTTCCTTTGTAAGAGTGATTAATTTCCCCATTAGGGCTCAAAGGCAAATAAAGGAAATCCCTTTCACAAGACAGACAAGCAAGTTTGTTTTTTGGAATACTGTGCATTTATTTTCTCGTACTTGCAATGCAGGGTCTCTTAAACTTTGCTCTCCTGGCATTCACCTTAAATGATTATAGCGTTCTATATTCATCTTAAGATTGTTCTTGTTGGTAGAAGCTGCAGTTGAAATTTCCATAGGATCCAAATTACAAACTAGCTTCTAAATACAAAAGGGCAAATCTTTGAGCCTGATTGAACCTGAGAAGAAAACATTGGTTCTCCAGTACAGCTAAAAAGCTAGCAGAAAAGTTCTGAAGAACTGACAAGAATGTCTACCGCAACCATCCAAACTACATTAACACCATTCCTAAAGCATATATTTTGTTGACTCTCTTTTGGATGAACTATTCTGAAACCCTCTCCTCAAACTCCCAATAAGCTCCCCAGGACTTTTGTTCAGCTTTTCAGGCCAATGGTACCAAAAAAATGCTAATGGAAAATAACAACATATTATTAAAAAGTTTCTTCTATCCCCCAATACACATTATCATGAGCATTTAAGTTTTATATAAGGATTGCAGCTATATATTCAAAATCTGGGATGACATTTCCTAGAAAAATAATCCAGATCATACTCAAATACTACAAAAATTTCAGAAAATGCAAAATACAAAAATGAAGTATTTTGCTTTAGTTGATACAGAATATTTTACATTGTTTCTGAAGATTAAGAATATAATAGTACATAATGAAAGCACTTCGAGACAAACATTTTTTGAGAAGTAATATTTAAAGCTGAAACTGAATACTTTTGCTTTTGAGGGAAACTTCTGAGCAAAATTGACACAGAATCATGAAATAATCCACAGAGCATGAATATGCTACAAGAATTAACCCAAACCAAGCAAGAGTTCACTCAAATATACTTGAAAATGGAGAAAAACTGTCCACCACTCTGCTTTAGTGGACTACAATTCTGTGTAGAAGGAAAAAAAAAGAATAGTTTTTGACAGCATGAGTTTTCTTCCCTTTTTTTCTCTCCAAAAGGCCCTGGCACTTAGGCCTTGAGAAGTGGACTAATATTCCTTTCTCCCTTTCAGTGTGCTGCATGACTCACTGTGACAGTTCACCCCTGCAATGTTGTAGAGGTACCATAATTTACAATGCTTCCATCAGACAAAATACTCTTCATGACAGCCTCTACTACATCCTTAAACACAATTACATGCCTTAAGCTTAAATTCTTGTTTCAGCTCTGTTTATGGCAGTCAGCTAAAATACCCTCTCCCCGACAAGTTTCAGGTGAAGTACATCAATGGCATTTAGTGTCTGCAAGCCAGTTCTGAATCATCTAAAAGAAAAATGAGCAAGCCAAAAATCATAAAGACAACTCAGCCCCTAACTTCCAGAGATTCTGCACATTTTCTTGTAACAAGGAAAGTTAGCCTTTACTGCAATTATTTATTGGAAGGACAAGAAAAAACAAGCTTTTTGAAAAATCTATTAGATTTTTGTCATCAAGAGTTCACTCAAGGAAGGCAATAATGAATCTACTCTGTCAACTTAATCTCTGGCAAAATGCTCTCTGATGGCCTTTTTAGACCTCGCTGTTTCGATGGCAACAATACTCCAACACTCTCAAAGTCAATATTTAACAGTATGAATACATGTCCTCTGCATGTTAATTTAAAAAAATTAAAACTTTTGTGCCATGTCAACATCATGCCTACATTTACAACAGAGATTTAAAATCAAAAATAGAGATTACATGAACCACAAAAGGCTGTAAGCTATTGAACAACACAACTCAAGGGCATTCTGTAGTAAGAGAATGTATTCTATAGAAAATTTTAAGAGGACATCCTGTAGAAACAAATTAGTATATCAAGTGGTCCACAAACAGAAAAATTTGTGGAAATTTGTAATGAGTAATGATGAATGTACCCAGCGTTCCAGTTACAGCCAAGTGGGCCACTTCACATAATGTCTTACAGTAAATACAACCAGGCTACTGTTTTTATTCTGTCACACACACACACACACATCTCAAAAAAGAAAGTATAGAACATCCAGACTTTTGGCTTTGAAACAGCATAAATTTTTGATTTGGTGTTAGTCAGAATCTGATCATAATCACAATTTTCTGAATACAAAATAGAAGTGAGAACAGCAATCTGGGAAAAGGGGGGAAAAAGGGAGAAGTCAGAGATACATTCAAAGAAATATAGGCATATTAAATATTCCCTAAAACTATATAAAAATATTATAAAGGATGCTAGGCCTCAAAAATCAGAAAGTGACAGAATTACTGTAAAAAGAAAACAGTTTGTTCAAGGAACCTTATGTACATATTACATATTCCAATTTTAATCTGTACTTTTTCCACCCTCTTCCTCCCCCCCCCAAGAAGGCCATATAATATAGTTGCACTGAGTCAGAACAAAGTGCCACCTCAACCTGTACCTCTCACCAAAAAGGGCCAACATCAACTGCCTAGAGAAGGATGCTCAGGGACCTTGAGATAAGATGGAGTTCAGCACTAACTCCTCAGCCAAACCTGTGGACATTTTGGCACTCAGCCTGTGACAGTTCCACAATGAAACAACTATTTTTTTTTTTTTTTTTTTTTTTCAAATCTGGTGCCACATAGTTTTATTCAGTTCTCTTTTTCATTGAGAAGTGTGAAAAACTGTTCCCTTGCTGGATTTTTTAGGCCACTAAAGGTCTCCTTTGGACTCATCTCCTTTTCAAGGCTGAAGAAGATTAAGCTCTTTACTCATTCTTGATATTAGCAGCATCCTATCCTCCTGATCATTCTTCATACCTTCTTTCTATCTATTCTACTTTTACTGAATCACTTCTAAGATGCAGGAACAAGAGTTTTAAGTGTTATTCAGAGATAAACAAAGCTATCAGTTCTTGAGAACATAAACACTTTTTCTGGTTTGTGCACTTTTTTTTTCCTCTAGTCTTTCCCGATACTGCACTTGCCTCTGACTACTCCAGCACTGACTACATGACATCCTTTCAATCAACTCCAACACCTTTCTTTCCTGAATGATAAGTTCAAGTTTGGAACACCTCACTTTGCATATGAAAGCTGGGGGAAGAGGGTACATTTATTTGCAGCTATCAAAATGATTTTCATTTGTCATTTTATAGCTCAGTCCTGTAATTATAAGAACCTTAGACAACTCTTCTCATGTCATCTTTTTATTTTTTTAAAAAAGAGCTTGAATAATTTAGTGCCATCCACACTTTAGTTCAATTTTTGCACATTCTACCCAGATTATTTATGAATATGCTAAACAGAGGTCTCTGTGGGACTTCACCAACATGAAGTGACATTTGACAGCAACAGAACCAGTCACATCCCTGTCATCAAGGCAAGCTTCAGGCCTACAACTTTCTAGGAGAAGTTACTCAACCTGAGACATCCACTTGCTGGGTCCATGGGGCAATTGTGCGCAAGATCCCATGGCAGGTTTGCCCTTTCCTCCAGCAGAAGAGTTTCCTGACAGCAGCTGAGTGCTGGCACCTGGCACAGAATCCAGGTGTGGAAGAGCATCAATACTCACAAGCCTCTCACCAACCAGTGAATTTTATGCAGACAACTGTCACAGGCCTTTCTTAGATTTCTTACCACAATTTCTCACAGTTACATGCAACCTATCTAATCCATGTTAATAGACTGAAAAGTGTTGAGACATTATTTGTGAATTAAGCTAAACTTTCTGCTTAAAGTATAAAACACACGTGGACAATGCAAAAAAGCAAAAGACAAAGCACAGATTACACACAAAATTACAGCACAGGATTACACACAAAGCTTATCTCATAACTCATCAGTATGAAACCTTTTAGTGACTCCCAGTAAAAGCAATGAATATTCAGCAGACTAAAAGAGAGTACTTATTCTTACATTTCTCAATCTCCAAGGCAAAAAAAAAAAAGTCTACCCAACATTAAGTGGAGCATCTTTGAAAGAGGAGAAGCACAAAAAAATAAGCAGGCAGAATCAGAGATCATGTATTTATTTCATTATCCCATCTCCAGGCTCTGCACTGCTTGGATCCAATGACCCAATGTGAATACAGGCCATTACATATACCCTGACACAAGAAGGCTAAAAGGGTATATGGGGAGAGAGGCACTACACCCCCATCACAACATACATAGCTGTGTACCCCAAAACTAATTCAAAAACACAAACCATGTACTACTGTGCAAAATATCATGAGTTTTGAGAAAATCTTACCTGCAACATAGTCACCAAATCCAATAGTAGTTAAAGTGATAACCACAAAATAAATTGCATCTAGGGTGTCCCAGCCTTCTATGTGCTTGAATATAACTGCAGGAAGAGCAACAAACAGCACACAGCCAAACAGTATGAATATTATTGTTGAAATTATGCGAATCTTTGTCTGACTCACATTCCATTTCTATGAAAGAAAGAGAGAGGGAAGGGGAAAGACAGGAAAGCCACTGTTAATAAAATTGTGCTGTTGTGCATAAGCACCTATCACCCACAACAGTAACCGTTATGGTTGCTCAAGAGAACAGTGCATTGCAATTCCCCATACAATCAGTAAAATCAAAGTAAGATTTGATTTTGAAAAGCAAACATGTTTATCTGAAACATCTGCTATCAAGACACACAGGACAGTGCTGGCCTTCACACTGTAGCTGGATTTGCCATCTGCATGAATGGCATGTGCAACATTCATAAATATTAACAGTTAATCATGCTAAGCTTTAGCTTGCAGGGCTACATTTTTGAGTGGGCTTCATGTTTGAAGCTGTCGTGTCTCAGCTTCTTTGCATCTGCAGATAACTGAGTAAAATTGTTAGATTTTGACCATACAGTTCTCCCTTTAATTAGATAACCAGCTAAATAGAACCGCAGAAAATAGTGCTAGAAGGAACCTGAAGAGATGATCTATTCCAAACCTGCCTCAAGTCAGGATCAACTCCACCTAGAGCCATTCCAGACACATTATTGTCTAGACTCTCTGAAGTCTCCAAAGATACAGATTGATGGATGCCTCTAGGCT
Source organism: Nothoprocta perdicaria (assembly GCF_003342845.1). NCBI lineage: Eukaryota > Metazoa > Chordata > Aves > Tinamiformes > Tinamidae > Nothoprocta > Nothoprocta perdicaria. The sequence continues at coordinate 2,337,839 of NW_020455799.1, forward strand.
GTATGTGATCATACTTAACTCTTCTCTTCATCAGAAAGTTTTCCTAATGTCTAGCATGGATCTCATCTGCTGTAATTCAAGTCTATTTATGGTCTTATCCAAGGCAAACTGAGTAATTCACTTTTTTGCTCTTTGCAGCAAAATTTTACAGGTGTTTTCTTTCAGACATCTGGTCTGGAGACCAAATAAATATATTTTTCAGATTTTTCTTTCTTCATCTGTCCATTCTTGCTGCCCCACCCTAGAAATCCACAGACTTCTTCAGGTGTGATGCTGAGGACTAGGCATAAAACTGAAGACATCCTAGAGCAAAATATAATGAAAGGATCCTTTCATGTTTTACCTGTTTATTTCTTTACATTCTTATTTATATTTCTATGATATATGCTTTTTACAGCAAGATAATGTTGACCTATATTAGCTTAAGAGCCTTTAGATTTTTCAGAATGCTTCCACAAAATTGCAGACTCTTTCCTAACATGTATGTATTTTACTATTGCAACAAATAGTACCTCAGACTTTGAGATCATTTGAATTCTAATTCTGTTCTCAATCCTTAGCTTTAAGTTCATCATTTTTGGATTTAGTTTAAAAGCTTTATCTGTTTTCTAAGGTATTAGTTTTTTTTTTAAACCACACCAACACTGGAACAGACCACTGAAAAGATCCTTCTTGACATGTCCTTCCAGTTTCATAATTCCAAATCATACAGTTTCCCATCCATCCAATCACATTAGTTGAAGTTAAAGGAAGCAAGGAATTGCACAAAAACTGGAAGCTTCCATAAAAACAGATCATTTTTTATTAGAAAAGTCCTTGACTATTCATGATATATTTTCTTGTATGCTAGTGCTAATGGAAATTGTTTTAAGGTCAGCAAGATCCAAGTCCAGCTCTCATTACCCAAATTGTACCTCTTGTACCTCTTGTTACCCAAATCTGTACCTCAGATTATAGCAACAGGAACTGCCCTACTCTGACCTATCACTGGTCTCCCAGTCCATTTTAGTGGCAACAGGTAAAGAGAACAAGGGAGTCTTTTAGATTTTGATATACAGCTCAGTGTTTTCATGCAGAAATTGCCAATAAGGGGGTAAAAGCGAGTTGTCTTTTCTCTTTTTTCCTTTTTTTTTAATGGACATATCTGTACAGCAAAACATTCAATAAAGGAAAAACCACAATCCTTACGAACAATGGGCTAAGTGATATAAGTAATTAGCATCAAAACTTCTGCAATTTCAAAAGAAAAATAAAAAGTAGCTATAATACAAAAGCAGAGTATAAAAGTGAAATATTTTCAAATGTTCTTGCCTTTTTTGGTCAATTCTCAATGCAATGTACATTATTCACCAATAATTTGTCTGGCTTTGAACTAATTTTTCCACACCAGAAACTTGTGCCTTTTTAAAGTCTCCCGCAAAATGTGCTTGCTTTGCATCAAAACAAAGCCATGGCAGACTGTATAGAAAATTCCTATATAGAAAAATTGCATTCTATAAGTAATAGAATAGGCAGGTAATAGTTTAACCTACCATGGCTTATTACTAGTTAGTAAAGCATTTCAATACTTGTTATTTATTCCACTGTATTTAAAATTCTTTAATTTGCTATGCCATTTGCTATGGCTTAACTTTATTGATGTGAGCACAAGCCAACAGTCTTGGATGGGTCTTTTCCTCTTCAGCAGCACTGAAACTGTACCACTTTGCAAGGAACAATTGCCAAAGAAAATAAGAGCATGAACCTCTAGGCTTGGCCAAATTGAAGAGCTGGAGAGGATGACAACACTTAGAGCTCCAAAATGTCCTTAGAGCCTCATGAGAACATGGCTAAGAGATGGCTCTGCACTGTTTAGGCTGTCCTGCCTCCACAAATGCCAAAGCTTTAACCACCTGTAGAACCTGCATATTTAGGATTCCTAAATATGCATAAATTTTATTCCACATATTTAGAAAACATGCACAATTTACATTTCCTAAATATGGAAATGCAAGTCCTACAGACTGTTTCCCTCGGTAAGAGGGCATCCGAGAAGGGATTTTGAGAATTGTGATTTTTAGATTCAGACACCATAGGCTTTCTGTGAACCAACTCAAAGCAGCAGCAATGGTTTCCATATATTATTCCTACAGCTCTACTCTTCCATTTCTGTCAATGACTTCCTTTAACAGTCTATATTACAACTTCTAAAGTTAAATATTATAGCATGCTTACGATTCTTTTATTTTTCTGTTTGCTCTTAAAATACTTTGGGTCTTGTTGCTCCTCCTAATTGCAATTACTGATGAAAATAACCCATGAATTTCTACAATGTTGAATTCCACCCAATTTTCAATGTTCTTCCTATCTTTTGCTATATATCTTTTGAAGCAAATGAGCTATGCCTCATTTTGTGTGTTTTTCAATTTGTTATATTTAGAACAACAAGTGGCATACTCACAACAAAGGTATCTTCTACTTTGGCAATTCCTTTTCCAAAGATTGTTCCTAGTTGATCTCCAACACCAGCCAACAGAAAACCAAACAGAGGAATTCCCAGTAAGGCATAGATGATACAGAATATCTTGCCACCTTGTGTGCGTGGTGAGATGTTTCCAAAGCCTAAATTACAAACAACTTGAGATGTTTAAAAAGAAGTTACATATATTAAAGTAAACATTTAAGAGGAGTACAGAAACAGAACAGTTGCAAGCAGGTGTTTCTTGGATAACCACATGATGCAACAAGCATTGTGAAAAGTCAATAAAAGTGCATGTCATTATTCTCTTCCAAGTAAAAATCAAAGTATTGCACAACTCACTTCTTCCCTGTGTATATGATATTTTCTCCTTAATACACCGTATGTTATACTGCAGAGAAAAAGCTGTCACTACAGAAAGAAAACCTTGACTTCCTAGAAATGACAATTTTCCACATTTATTATATACAGTTAATACCAATCAGTTAAGATCTGCCTTTGCTTCTGCTACCTGGAAATTTATTACCAGACTTATAATCTACAAGCTACAGTACTGGGAAACAAGGTGCAATTTTCTTTCAGATAGGCTGCTTTAAGAGAAGCAATCTGAAACAGGCCATTTAGATGAGAAAATGACTATCTCCTAAGTTCTTTCAGAGCTGTAGACAAACTTTAGAAGTATAATTGATAGTTCCTGGCTCCCCCCTTTTGAAAAAGTCATTTTATCAGCACTACTGTTTAAAATAAACAAACAAAACAAACCCCACAAAGCACACACTCTGGGTATGCCTAAGATACATTGATTGTTGCAGTTCCCTTTAAAATGTAGAAACAGAAACCTGAAGAGCACAGGCTCTTTAGATCTTCCGTGAAATGCCCTCAAATGGCAGAACTGGTAGATCAGTGATTCATCCAGCACCACACAGGAAAGACAGGCAAGCCTCTCTTCATGGGCATCATCAGTTCTTTTAATGCAAAAGGTTTTCTCCCTCCAAGAAACACTCATGTGTTCAGGGGACAGTAATAGTAACATCCCAATGTTTTTGTCATTACTTCACTTCTCAGCACACTGATGTGCACTTCCAAGAATGTCAGAAAAGTTTATTTTCCAAAGAGACATTAAGCAAAAGCCTAAATCAGTGTAGAAAAAAGTAAATAAAAGAGAAAAGTATTTTAGCAAACAGTTGTGACAATCTTTTCTCAGCATTTGTCTTAAATTAATTCAAAGTTTTGAATAAAAGGTATTTCTATATACACACTAAAATCACTCAATGAGAATCCAGTTTCCACCAAAAGAAACCTGAAGTGGGCAAATTTTTATTAGCTCCATTGACAACTCGCAATGCCTATTTTCTTCTAAAAATAGCTTTTTATTTATGCAGACTGACAACTACAGACTTCTGCAATGCAAAACAGATTTAATGAATGTCTCACCTATTCATCTGAATTTTTGTTTCCCTATTTTTAGTGGTTTTCTTCATACAAATATAGATTTTTTTTTTTTGGTTCTGCTCTGTGACAAAGCTACACACAACTTGCAGTACTCTAGAGGAAAGGAAAATAGTCCCTTACTCAGCTTATTAAGGAAAAAAGAAATCACTGGAAACATATTTCACTCCTAGATATTTTGCCCAAATATTTGCTGCTTCTGAGTAGCTATCATGCAAACAATAAATGCATTGGTATGATTGATTTTGGCTAGGTAGGAAAACATGATGTTGACACTAAGTCCTCCCAAATTAAACACATCACATACAGGGGTCCTGGAGTCCTCCAACTTTATGTATCCTCTCTGCAGTAATATCACGGCAGAAAAACCAAGTAAAGCGGAATACAGTCACAACACCTATGGTATAACACAATACTCTTCCTTGAGCCAGGGTTAAAATTACTGACTAGTAAGATTCAGATAAATCCTACAAAATGGTTGAGGTTGGAAGTGACCTCTGAAGATCATCTAGTGCAACCTCCCTACTCCTGCAGGGACACCCAGAGGACGAGGCACAGGGCAGCATCCAGACGGATTTGGAAGACCTCCAGAGGAGGTTCCACAACCTCCCTGGGCAGCCTGTTCCAGGGCTCTGTCACCCTCACAGGGAAGTGGTTAGAGTCCACTCTGTGCCTTCACGTGCCAAGCAAAAGAGATTCCCGAGTTTTAAAATAAAATTAGCTTCTATTAGTTTACCACAAAACAAAAAGGGAAGAACAGATCCAAGCTACTTTGTTTACATAAATATATCTGTGCATACAACAACAGGAGTTAATGCAATTTAGAATCAGGAGTCTGGATATATCAGATTTATAAAACTCGAACTGTTTTGGAAAGAGCTCACTTTTTTCTTTCCTTTTAATAATATATTAAAAAGGTGGTTGTCTCCTTAACAGTGACAAAACAGCAGCCCAACCAAGCACAAGTCAGGGAGTCAATGTTATTTATTTTAACTTCATAAAGCAGACTGACGTTTTCCTTGCATCCCACAGCTATTACAAAGACAATTGTTGCCGTGGCATACTTCTTACTTGCTGCTAATCATTATGAGAACAAGAAGTTCACGTTCAGCTCTGTGTATTCACATCCTAAATTAGAGTCCTATTTCGCTTGAAAAAAGGTAGGTACTTCGTTCACTTTTATCCTCACAAATTGTTGCTTTTCATTCCCCCAAGTGACAAATACTTGTCTTCCATAAATGAGAATGTCTTATAATATTAATTACCCTTAAAAAAAACCTTCATGTACCCATTACAAGTAAAAAGAACAAGTAGAACAGTTTCTCTCTCCAGATGCTCAGTTCACTTAATTCAAACCATGGCTGTTCCGTGATGTAACATGTGCTTTAGTGAACTGATGTGCCAAGGGGTTTCCATCAGACACAAATTATATTTCCTACTGTGTCCTGTTTCATAACAGCCTGCTGCTGTGCACTACAGGCTAGGCCACGAGCTTCACAAACAGACTCTACATCTTATCTCTTGGCTTCTCCAGAGATGAACTAGTGCATCATTTATGGAAAAGGAGAAGAAATGTACTTTATTTCATGCAGTTGGTTTAAGTCCCAAATGTTTTCCCTAAGCAAAGCATTACTCCCTCCCTCAGGAAACCAGCAGAATACTTGACAAGGCCATGGGAATGCCATTACCCTTCTCCAAGGGCAGTGCAGAGTCTGAGCAGGGCACTCTGGTTCACCAGGAGACCTCTACACTCAGGCACAGCACCACAGAGGTCTTCCTCCTCCTCCAAGCAGATGAGCTTCCCTCAAAGAGCTTTTAACCAACCCTATCTGCAACAAGCCATTCACAGAACACAAAGTTTTACTTCCAGAACTGTGTCAGTTTGCTTACAAGGCCATTTTCAGACTCCTTGTCCCCAATGCATTCTCACTTCACTTCCACCATCAGGAGCACAACTCGCCTCCTACTCTTGCCAAATTCTGTTCACTAAGATTCAAACTATATTTTTCTTACAGGAATCTCAATCACCCTTGAGTTTGCTATATAGGCTAAAGCAATGATAAGGCAAAAGAACAAACCAAGAGATTTTATACGAGTTATTTGTTAATTGACTTCTCCTGCGTAGAACATTTCTATCTGAAACAGGTTATTATTGAATAGAAATGTTGTAGTTGTGTATTGACTGCAAGCATATTACTAGTTTTAAGGTAGAAAATGCTTCAAGTTTCAATTTCTAGTTTTTTTTTCATGTAATGAACCATAGTTTATTTTGTAAACATGACAAGTTTGCAATGCCAGAAATTGTCACAGTATTGACAAAATTCGCTTTAGTGCAGGTCTAAAAACCCCTGTCCTCACAAAAAAATAATGATTTAATTTTTTTGAAGCAAAGACTCATTTGCTTTTTAGTTAGCTGGTATCACAGTCTTTCAGAAAGCTTTTTTAGATCCACATTTTCAAAGCAGAGTTAGAAGAATACACTCAAGATGAAGGTATTTTAATGGAAAATTGCTAGACAAAGCAGGGCATCTACCTAACCTAGCTGGCTGCAATCAAGTATTTCTCATAGGTACTTTTGAGAATTCTAGAAGTAGATTTTACTTGCAAACTGACTCAAAAACAGTGCTATCACTTACTATTCATTTATATCAAATAGTTCAAGTGGGAATGAAAGGCCCAGGGAGGGTTTTGAGCATTTTCTTTTCAAACAAGAAAATTCAGGTGCCTGTAAATGTTTTCTTTCATTTTTTGACATCTCCGATTATATAAGACATGGTTCATGAGACAGCAAAGTGAAAATTATACAAAAATACTGTCATGTTTTGAGATATGAGAACTACTAAAAAAATGTATATTTGGATACGTGGTCAATTTATCTGTTCGTTGGTACTAAACTACTACATATTTGGTGAACATGCACCTCCTAAATTACTCAGACACGTGTGAAGTAGGTTACAGAAATCTGCCTCCATTGAGGCTATAAGGAAGCAGGAGCAAAGCTGAGCTTCTCGCTACATCTGAGCTGCGAGGCTGGAGCCAGGACCTGCTGCCTGGTCCTCCTCCTGCGCCCAGGTTTTGGGCAGCTGCTGGTGCCACTGCTGCAGGTTCACATCCATCCTGACCATGCAGCTCAGTTACAGTCATTGCCCTTTCCAAAGGGCACGCGTGTGTTTTGATATTGAATGTCATATTGATTTGAAGAGATCAAAAGATGCTTTCTGCAGGCCCCAAGAAACCATACAATCAAATCTTTAGGAAAAGTGCCTGTGTATTTCTGGTATCTCAGATTTTTTTTCCCTCCTTTCAAGCACAGTTTGGACTAAAGAGATTAGCATTTAAATATATGCTTGTCCATCAGTGCCATGACAAAGATACACATGCATTCATAGGCAAATTCTGATACTAATTTTAGCATACACAATGGTCTGGACACAATCATCAAGCGAAAAGGCAGTGTATGGTACATACTGGCTGCACGCAAATCTCTGCATACAGTGTAGAAATTGAAAAATTGCACGTTCATGTCCACTAGGCATAACTGACTGTTTTTCTTTGCTTAGTCTTGTCCTAAACACCAAAATGTTAGACACTTCTGTGCTCCTGCATCATATATATATATATAGTATATATACACGCAATTTTTACAAATGGGTAACTGAAACACAAGAAGGAAAGTCCAGATTTTCCCTAGCATTTCAGCCCTCAACTCATACTGAATCTGTGGTTGAAGATTAAACAACTAGATTTCAGCTACCCTTAACTAGTGAAATTGTTATCTGAATTCTTCAGAAAGACTTAGCCAAGCTTTCTTGTCAAAGGCCCCATTAAAATTACTAGCAAATATATGCATCAATCAATGCTCTGTCTGAAGATATACACCTGAACATATATATGCACATATATTCAGGTGTGCAGTACCAGAGAATTTAAAGGCTGAATAAGCATGAAGACTATTTGTAAATCTGAATACTTGAATGAGCTGGAGGACCCTTGCAGTACAGCACATGATATTTCTGTTACATATATACACATATAAATATACATATAAATCCTATCATACCTGCATATACAAGTCATTTTTCCAGCCATTTTCATGATTTTTAAAGCCTTTTACAGATTGTTCATTATCTACTACCCTTGGAAACTGTTATGAGCATCCTTTTACAAGCTAAATTTTCACATTTACAGAAGGGAAAGTAGAGCTAGGACAATTAAATACTTTGCTATACACACACATGCCCCTGATTGATGGAGGGACCTTGCTGAAAGAAGTGCCTGATGCGATAACCACAAAGCAAATAAACCTCTGTTCTAAACTGTGGTCTGTTCTGAAATGGTTTGAAAATCTCTTAAAGAAGTGGAGTATAATTTCCTTACTCATCACTGACTTCTGGAAGCCAGTGAATTCCTCCAATAGTTTTAGGAAAGATGTTGTCATATAATACTACTACTAACTGCAGTTCATTGCTGAAAACAGCCCTTGCTTAGGCGCAATATGGACTCCAACCTACCAGAATCTGACTCCTCTCAGCACTGCTCCACAGTGCACTGCCAGAACATCACCTATAGGTTACTTTCAAGTTTATGACATTCTGGCTCAAGTCTGAGAAAAGGCATTTCATAATAAAGCTTTTCATTGCCAAAAACGTACAACTCACCCCTGTTCAACTTGAAGTGGAAACAGATTAATATTAATAAAACATAGCATTCAAGAATTGACAGATTTGATCTGCTTGGTTTTTTTTTTCCATTTGTGTTCTGTGGGAGCAGTAATCAAATCAAAGCAACTTTTTAAAAAGAACAGGAAATAAATACTAATAGAAAGTAAAATTCCTTTGAGCCAAATTGCTATGCTAGAGAGGTAAAGCAGAATTTTAAGGAAAAATCTCAGTATGGGTCCAGAAGCAGTATTCACTAACTCACATTCAGTTGCCAAGGCAATTTCTGAAGGAATTGGGTAATAATTGTTAAAAGCATTTTAAAAGATTTAGCATCAATTCAGATAGCTCTGCCTCCTGGTACAGGTTCTTCATTTCATTGAGCTGTCACTTTGCCCAGTGACAAATAGCTACTTCCCATCAGCAATTGGGACTCTACGTTCCTTTTTCGGTTATTTCTTTTCTAGTGTTTTTGTTAGTGTAATTGGCTTTGTTTTAGCTCTAATTCCAGCAGAATGAAATGAGCTCCATAACCCCAACACTACCATCATTTTTTTCCTTAACAAAGATTGTTACATGGGAATAATATACTTGGCTAGCACAGCTAGTAAAAAAATAAAGGTACTTTAAAGAAAAAAGTCTTTAGTTCAAGATATGACAACACTTTTAAAAACCTATCTATCAAGTGCAAACATATCAAACAAAGTGGCACTCATTCAGCATGGTCATCAACAATCAAGCAAAAATTGAGTTTTCAGCTTGCTGACAAAAAGGTACAGATATAAGTAAATTTCTGACACTGCAATAGAAATTTGAAATAGTTTACTTCTGATTTTCTGGGGCTTTCTTTTAATGCCTTTTTTGTTCCTTATAAGTAAACTGAAAAGACAAATTTGTTTAGGTTATTGTTTACAAATAAAGCAATTTTTAGTGTCAGATAAGGAAAGCTCTTGCAGACCTCTCTCTTCTAATTATAAAATATGTGCTTTTTAGATAAAGTTACTGTCAGCCTGCACATGTTTCTGTCTTCCTTGCAAGCAATTAAATGCGACAAAAATGACAGCAAATAAAGAATTACAGCGAATCTGTAGAAACAAGAAATGCACAGGTGAAATACTTGTCTCCACTATTTGACCTTTCTAGCAGCATCACTATTTGCAGAGGTGAGAACATCAGTCTCTTCCATGAAACACATCCCTGCTCAGCACAGTTGTCTGTTTAGATGGTTTATAATCTGGTTCTCATTCCAGTGAAGTGATATTCAAGCCACACAAAATATCACACAATGCTACAACCAGCATACTCTCAGCTCCTCTTAAACTGGTACAACTGGCCAAAATTTATCTAGTACTTCAGGGTATCTGCATAAGTTCTTTCTTTGTAGCTTTAAACATTTTTTTTTTCAGACATCCTATGCTGCTGTCACAGAACTTGAATGAGTGTCCAAGAGTGAAAATATTTTGCCTCATCTTTTTCTGTGAACTGCAATAAAGCAGTTTCTCTTCCCCCGCTGCTTATAAAGCCCACATACATAACCCCCAAACTCAAATACTCTATAATTTGCCCAGAATAAGAGATAACCAGAGAAATTTTAATGGCAAAAGAAAACAGGCCAGAGGTGACAGGAGGCAAGAAAGATCTAGGAAAGAGACCCCCACATATTGCACACATATATCCAAGTACAGCATTATACATAAAATAGGTAGAAGAATATTTCAGGAGAATATCTATGTGCTTATAAATGTGGAAATAAAGCAGGTAATTTTTCCATGTCGGTTGATTATTTTTCATTAAAATGTCCTAAATTAGCTAATACTATGATCTACATGAATACTAACAAACATTATTTCCTTGAAGTTAAAAACAGCTACCTAATTTCTAATGACTTTTTATTCAACAAAGTAAATAAATGTATGTTTAATTTAAAAATCTTTAAATTCATGTCTATTCATCAAGTATTTAATATACACACCTGAAAGGATGAAAATAAGCAGAAAAATCTATTTAGGATTTTGCAAATCTATCTGGCAAAATTTGTACATATTCGTTCAAGTGCTGTGATGTAGTGGAAATCAAATGCTGGAAGTTACACTGTCAGATGCTGCAAATTCTCCCATTTCCCAGAACTTCACATAGTATGTCAGAAATATCTCGTTATAATGGTCTTATCTAAGCAAGTGAACAAAGGGCAATTAAAGAGACTGCAAATCTATTTAAATCCTTCAAAGAAGCCATAACTCATTTTCTGCTTCCCCAGATTGCAATTTTTAGTGGCTTACAACTATGTAGATGTATGGGTTTTTATCTGTGCAGTAGTTGAGCTTCAGTTGAAGGCAGCACAAGGACCGCTGTATTGCTCAACAGACTTCTGCAGCAGTGGTCATGTCACCACAGCTGCTTGCTTTCCTTCAGACCCCTTGGTAGACTGAACATCTGAGTTCACTGTGCAGATTTCCACTTAGTTCTTTGACAGACACAGAAGTCCAAAAGGAACTGGACTTTGTGCTTCTAATCTAAAGATTCCAATAGAAAAGCAACTGAATATAAAATTGGCACCCTGGGCATGGTGAAAGCCAATAAGAAGATTAGTGTCTAGCACTGCAAAACATACTTCCAAGTTTCTGTTTCTAATATGATAAAATACTTTGGTTTTACATGCTATGTTGCTTTTGAAGAAAAGAAAACGTTAATATTACTTACAGTGTAAAGTTTCAGCAAGCTAAAAAAAACAAGAAACAAGAAGAGCCCAAGAACAAGCATTTCCTCAGCAACACTTCAAATAGGTTGCAATTTTTCTTGGACAAAATTGGGTGAATCTTTCACAAAACTCATCTAACCTAGACAAATGTACCTAGACAAATGCAAAATGCAAACAATATTTCATGAGACAGAGAACAAGTCTTTCAGTTACAAGACTTAAATTAATGTAGTTCTGCATACTAGCTCACAGAGGGAAAATAAAGCACGTATAAAGAATACATTTACACATGGTCCCTTTTGTAAACATTATTTCACTTCTCCCAGCTATCAAAAAGCCTTAAGTTAAAGCATGATAAGCTAGTCAGGGCTAACCAATTCAGCTGACTCCATGAACAACAGCTCTGACAGTAAGTCTTCAAAAAGCAGCTTCTATATGTTCAATGAGATATCATGGTTTTGATAAAAAGGAAGACAAAGAAAACCATTTCCTGAATGAAATATTAACTTTTGTATAAAACAGAGATATAGAGATATGGAAGCACAGTCATTATGCAGTCCAAGGGTAGTAAATCTCAATTACTTTTAAATAGTTTTTAAATATTCTAAGTCTCAGAACAAGACAACTATATTGCTTCCTTTTCATTCATCTTGAATCAGGCAATTAAAATAGTTTTTATCCAAATATGTAAACAAAATACTATTCCTTCTATGTACTTCATATAAAAATATCAAGGAAAAAGACTTATAGGCCATTTCTTCACTTCAGCCTTTTTCACTTACAGAATCTGATTTTCTAAAGCAGACAGAATGGAACTTAACTGGGACCAAAGTGGGGAAAAGAGTGAAAACACTGGAACACTCAAACACTCATAAAATCAAAGTTCATTTGTTGACGCTACGTTGAAATGCCAATGGACATATTCAAGAGAATACCATACAGCTCTAAAATAATTGATTTTGTAGCAAGTAATTAGACTTTAACATGCAATAGCTTAAAGATTTTTTCTTGGTTTTAACCATGACTTCCTTTCTGAGGCCAAAAATACATATAAGACAAGTCGGTGTCAGTTTGAGATCTCAGTTTCATCTGCAGATACAAAAATGAAAAACCAATGTAGACTTTTTTTTCCACCATACATTTGTGACTTTTGGCAGAAAATGAACCATTAAAGTCTATTTTTTGTACACAAACAGTTCATAAATAAATGAAATTATCATATGCCTCCTCATATTTCCAAAGACTGACTGGAATTTATTAGGGAAAATCTTTAGATTCTCCTCTTCAATGGATTGCAACTTATCACATTTGTCACCTGGCATTTTTCCACACCCAAAATTCTTTAAAATCCTTTAAAACACTCAATTGTTTAATAATACCCCAATGAAACCTCTGCTGAATCCCAGCTGCTTTTCCCAAGTCAAAAGAACTGAAGCACACAGTAATTTCACTTTTCCCCGAACTGGGCCACAAGCTGTGTCTGTAGTCTGACATACATCAGTTCCAATCTACAGGATAATTCTAGGATCTGTCTGCAGAACTGGCACATCAGGGCCCTTTAGAGTATTTTAGGATTTAGGCCTGCTTGTAACTATGGTGAAAGATTGGGCAAGTAGAGAAGAGCAAAGAAATCCTACACCAAGTCTTTAAGTATCATACCAAAACAAAGCTATTTCCCAAAGTCATAACATTCCTCTTTTACTATCTTCTTCATTTTATTCCCTAATGCTTTCAAGCTGATTTGGGAACATACACCTTGCAGAATTATTGCCATGACTTTACATTGCTTAGTGTATGTTTGCATAATTCAACAGAACTCCAAGCTACATAGATAGTCTTGGCCTCTGGACAGTTTGATAATAAGATTGAGAATATAAACACAACCTCTACTCTTAAGAGCTCCATGATGAGCAAAATCAGCTCCATGTTACCTGCACCGAACAAAATAACAGACACTCTGCTAACTCCATTCCTCTGCTTCAGGGAGGCCAAATCAGGGTCTTCATCACGAACTCTATTTAATTTTTACCCCTTATTTGAAGGAAACAGTCGAGCTAGGCCTGAACAACTCACCCCAACTCATTTTACCATGAATATAATTACCATGAATAAGTCCTGAGGAACTTAACTCCATTAGAACCCCTGTGACCACAGAAAATGAGCTTCAGTGCTAACCCAAAGGTTTGGACTGCAGTGCACATCCTCTCAAAGCTCCCAAGACCATATCTTATACAGCAGAAGGTATTTAGTTTTCCCATCAGAAATTAGCCCTGTATAAACAAGAATCCCACTCAAGCCTCCAAAGCTGCCTGAAAACACCCTCAGTGATGTTACGTAAAAATACACTATGCTCAAGGGGATTGAAAACTTAATACACATCCCAGATGACTTCTAGTATCACTCAAACCAAAAGTCTACCCAGACAGTCAAGCATACCTGTCAGTCAAGAACTATTTTTCTTTAATATCTCCCTCATTTTACCCCCCTAATGCTCTTAAACTGAGTTGCAAACATGCAGATCTCCTTGCAGGATTATCACCATCAGTTTGCATGTTATGGTTAAAATAAACAAACAAACAACAAAATGGCAGAACAGAGTGCCACAGCACCCTTTTAGGGGTGCTTCCCACCAAATAGGAAGGGATCAGGTCAAAGAGGATGAGGAGGACCACAGGGGTCATCACAGTAGCAGCAGAAAGACACCATTTGCATCTGGACTACAGAGTCTTGGTGCAGCCACTTGGCTGTGAAGACACCCATTACCTCAGGCCATACCAGAGCCTTGCTTAGGCCTCAAGACTAAGCCTGAGCTTACAACTCCGTGCCCATTTGCAAACCTGAAAGGATCATTCATATCCCAGGGAGACAAATACATTCAATGGACATCATACCACAGATGAAGCGTATCAACTGTGTGAGAATTAATACCCAAACAACCACCCTAAGGACATCTCTTATACACAATTTACATACAATAGATCTGACTTCTCTGAGCTGGCCAGCTCTACGTGAGTTAATTTAAATACAAATTTCTGCATAAACAAAAAAATGCAAACATATGTTTACTTGTCAGGAGGTGGGAATGGTAAGGGAATATTAAAGAGCATAGCCCCGTATTGCTTGTAGAGATGCCAACATACATAGCTATTTAAATGACCGTGACACAAATACATATGTGTAAACATATGTTCACATCCACACATACATATGTTGCTTGTGCATTTGGAGAATAAGTTTATGGTGTATAGTTTTTCTTATACAATTCTTCATAGCACATGAGCGAGTCATGATATGGTAGCAAAATATCAAGAAGTCTTCACAGCCTTCCATGAATTATCCTTCTGAATGGGTTTTCTCTGCTTCAATTAACTGCTACTAGCTTTGAGCGAGGTCAGGTAAGGTATGGGAACACTGTGGCTGCCCTACACTCTAAATACCAGGAATTGAACCGTTCCACTTCAGAACAAGCAGGCGAAAAGTCCCTGAAATCTATCAGTACAGATGTACTCCTATATGATGGGCTCTGAAGCCCATCTGTGCTTTTAGCTGGAATAGTATACACAGCACTCAAACCACAGCACAGGCACCTGAACTCCACACTTCTGCACTGCAGAAATTCATCAGTTATTGAGTGGTGATTTAGCACAAAGTGCCCAGAATGAGTACAGATGGCAACAGAGCTACTACTGCAAGGACATAATAGCCACCTGTTGGACTCGCATGCTTTAAGGAGATTGGAAAAAAAATCAATTAAAATCACATAATTTATGTGAAAAAAATTTGACATAAGTTAAAAGACAGGGAGTGACAAAGAGCACAGTATCAAGATAGCTATTAGATTCTAATGAGTCTAAAAGTGAGAAAACTATAATGGTACTGAAAATAAAGACTTTGTAGACAAGTAACCTAGAAATTAATAATATCAGGAAAAGTACTTTAAAATGGACCCTGATGGAATTCACATTGAAGGAAAATAAGAATGCCACATTTTTCACAAAACATTGATAATATTAATACAAATGAGCTTCAGAGTGCCTCACAAGGGAACACAATGTAATGAGTACAAAAAGGTTGTAGATGCATAGGCTACTACCACTGAAAGAAAAATGCAGTGGAAAAGTTTGGGGTTAAACCTCACTGGACTAGCTAGTATTAACTCAATTAGTCCAGGCACATCCTCTCCTCTCAAACTCAGAAATAGTGATTTTTTCTACAAGTGTTCCCCAAGATCCTGGCATTCAAAAAATTTCCCCAGGAAGGAAGGTGGAAGATGCTGGCCAGCAGCAGATGAAAAGTCCTTTTGACTTTTGGACAGCTCAGAGGAACACACACTATCCTAGTTGGTTTTTAATTTTCTAACATGCTACTGTTAGTTAACAAGCAGATTTCTGTGGGAGCATTTCCATGCAGCAGGAGGACTACAGCTGAACTTTCCCTTTCCGTCTCTGCGTGACTATGTAGCAACACGCTGTTCTAACAAGCATCTGGTAATTTTTCACATCTTCTAAAAGCCTTAATTTAGAGAAACACCATCATTAGAGAGAGGTGCTTTAAGTATAGCAGAGAAATTAATCTTTTGCAAAAACCTGAAGTTTTGGAGAGCATGATAGCATGAAAATGAAGAAGCTGCTGTAACATTTATTGCTCTTCTAAACCACATCACAGTATGCAGCCTCAAAAGTGCATATCTTCATGGAATGCAAAGGTGCATATGCCGTGGCTGGCAGGGAACTCACACGTGCCCCAAGTGAACAGTTTAATGATGGATAATATACATAAGTACATATACAGACATCCTTCAACTGTAGGGTTGACAAAGCACCAGTGTAAAGCTGCCCACTCAAACATTATAGATTTGCTACTGTTGGAATCAAATACAAAACTTCTTGATGCCAATGACAGATGAATACACATCCTACCTCCAATCCATTTCGCTGGTACCTATAAGAGAACCCTCATGTTTCTTCCTCTCTCTCCTATCCTGGCTGCAGAGTATAGGACAGCCTGTAGGCATCTCTAATGTGGAAGTTGATGTAATATGAAATATTTTCTTGGCTGATAAAAACTTTGTTTTGTTACCTTTCAAAAATTACACCTCTAAGTTTATTCTAAGCTTCACTTCTTGGTTTCAGTGCAGTGGGAAGAATGAGTATTTCTAACCAGTCTAAATCACTACTTACAGAGAAATATTAGAGAATCACAGCTACTGAGGTAGTCTGAATACCAAGCAAGAAACAGTGCACTGCCTACATTTCCAGTGCTGTACTTCATATTTGTAAGATCATTACAATTTTTTTTTTTTTTTTTTTTTTAAGAAAAGAGCAATGAACATTTTAGGAGGACTAACACAAGCGCATGGACATAGCTCTGTTCATCTGCACCATTCAATTGAAAGGCATAACAGTGCTGCTATGGTCAAGACTGGGCAAGAATATTAGTGGGGCAAGACAACAGAGTGAGGTAATATCTTTTATTAGAGCATTAGACATAATTTAAAAAGTAATAGCATTTTGGGTAAAAGAAGCCTTCCGCAACTGTGCCCCAAAAGCTTATCCATTCTTCCAACTGTTTTAAGTCACTTCAGCAAAAGATAGCATCTTTCTTCAAATCTTCCTTCCTTTCACAAAAGTAGTAATCACCCTTTATTGATTTCTATTCATTACAGTCACTTTTCTCCATCATAAAATGCTGTGGTTTTATCACTATGTAATAAGACTTGCTCATAAATGAAGAAATATCTAGAATGCAGATAACACATACTCTACAAGCCTTTTAAGAGATCGCCCAGAAACAGTTAGCAATATGTCCTCAAACTGCTACTCCCTAATTCTTCATACAACCACTCTAGCAAGTGAGCTGCTTTTGCTATAACAATTTGAAAACTGATTTTTAAATTTAAACAAATTTAAATTCAAATCTAAGAATTTCAAAACTATCCAGCTTCTTTCCTATCTACATTTCTCCTTTCTAATTCTCCTTTCCTACTGTAGCTCTTAATCAATAAGTGTGTCTTTTTAACTTTGTAAAGCTATTTAATAGACATGGGAGAGTACTTGTCATAACCCATTACCTCGTAGGTTCAAGTTCAATATTGCTGGGAGCAGTTGCCAGGGCTGGTTACTTCAAAGGATGGCAGAACATGACATGACATAGTGTGCTTCTATTATTGTGCCATTTATATATAAAGGAACGACACTCCTGTCTGCTCTTTGTACTATTATTCTTAATGAAACAAAAGGCTGAAATTGCAATTTTAAATGATCATTTCTGCTATAAATTCTGAAACAGAGTTTCACCTGCATCTGTAGCTCCTGCTAATTTACCCTTCAAAATAGAGCACAATATCTGCAACACATTTTGTTCTTCTGTACTAAAGACATCTATTGCACAAAGTCCCAGACAAATTGATACTAGAAGCTTGTACATGAGAGTCAGTTTTCCCTCATGCTTGCACTGAAGCGGTCCACTTGCAGCTCCCACAAATACATGAATGAAAACAAGGAAATGTTGATATCTTGGCCCACATACTAATCAGAAGTCAACTGGTTTAGCAGGATACAGATTTCTCCCGCCCCCTCCTTTCTGCTAGTGCTACAGTTACCACCCTATTGGTAATAACTGCATCCTCAGACACACCTAAAAAAAATCTATCTATTCAACAAGAGATGTAGCAGTGAAATTTTTAGACTGGTGAGATTAATATCCTACTAATTCAAACTCTTCAGTCAGAGTTTGTGCATTTGACTTATTTCTTCTCCACTAATGACTGGAGAACCATGCTGGCTACTTTCTTTCATCCAATCGTAAAATCCATAGAAAAATACTGAAAAACAAAAACACAGAACAAGAGTACAGAATAATGAACCCTCTAAACCTTCACTGACCTATAGTTGACAGAAGTGATTAGAAGCTCAACTGAACATTATTTCACATTGTCATGTAGACATTTTCATTTGTTCAGAAATTCTGAACAATTTAGCAACAATGACTAATTAGCAGTGAAAAGTTGAGAGTAGAGAGGCAGCAATTATTTTGCAGGAGATCCTTGCAAGAGCAGATTCAAAAGCTATTTATTATGAACAACATATTAATAAGAATCTGTCATGAGTCATTACCAATTTATGGATCTCTCTTCATGCAGATGATTTACAAAACACTTCATAGCAAAATAAGGCATTTCAGGCAAATGCAAAACTAAATTACACTTTTATGTAGCCTAAGACAATATCACTTCAGGGCTCAGTTGAAGCTCAATAAATCCCTTAATGACACAAAAAAAGGAATAAAAATTCTTCAGTCCTGATGGTCTATAATGGAACATTGAATCAGATAATGGACTCTTGTTCTAGAAAGAACATTTTCCCTGATCAGTGCTTAACTAGACAGACACGGTCAGAGAAGTTTCTCTTTCTTAGGGGCTTTTAAGATCCAATATGTGGAGCAATGCTTCCAGCTCTTGGAAGCTCTCCTCTCATGTGCACCACTTTTTGCATCAGTGAAAGAGCAAAAAGCTGTCTCCACCAAGAGCATTTCCACAGTTCCGAGTCCACCAACACTGCCAAATTCTAGCAAATGTTGTCCCCTATACACATCCCTAAAAAAACTCTCATGATTCCTCAGTAAAAGCCTGAATGCTGACTTTTGTAAGTAACCTGTGCATTTCTCATTACAGCAAAGTTTATCAAACTCTAGTGCAATTAAAACTTTCAGGAGAGCTTCTAAAGAAGACAAGTCTTAACCCAGGAATGATGCATTGGTGATACTGAATGCACTCCAGCAAATCAATGCCCAAATCTATAACTACTCTCAGACAGCCAGGTTAAACCAATTTGATTTTACAGAGGGCACCAATAATATGTAATTAAATATTATTTTAAACTATTAAAGTTACAGAACTTCTTTTCCATAGAGAATACCTCAAATACCATTGCAATGTTATCTAATTAAAAGGTGAAGCTGTAATGGATCTCATTACTATATCTTACTTATTTAGATAAAACATTACACAGTGAAATAAAATGATCAGCCATTGCATTGAAAATAATTCCAAAATATTAGTTTTTAATTAGTACTCAAATATTTAAGTTTTCAAAGTACTTAAAGTTTTCTCTCAAAAAAAATTGTACAACTAACATCAGGGACAAAAAAAGAGCTTATCAGCTAGCTCCGCAAGTGGCAAATAATGTCAAGCAATTCTTGAGAAGTACTTAGTTCAGATTACATAGCTGGCTGGATACAATGTGAGAAAGAAAATCTATATCACAGGGATAGATGACAGCAATTATTCTGTCATATGAGTTTGGCTCAGGAGTTTGGCTACCAGAAGTGAGAGAAGACCAAAGACGTAAGTGCCTAATTCATCCCTTTGGTTACCATTTCAGTCACTTCTGAGACATCCTTGGAGATAAGAACTACCTTCAATGTCTCTCAATAATATCATCCTTTACCAGATATAGTTCTACTAGTGAATAAATTTATATACACATATTTAAACTGAGAATCTCACTAGAGTATCTCAAAAGAGGAGCAAGTTCTGTAGAATTAAAAAAAATGCAGTTATATTTAAAGCAGGAAAAAAATAACCAAATAAAAAAATAATCTTGGTAGATTTTCTATGGCATTTTAATTCTCATACTTGGAATTCTTTTCCTTGCTCAGACTGCTTGATACTCCCTGCTTCTTCATCTAAGATATCAGAGAGGCAGTTACACATGCACTGTACCAGAGCATTACTGAGTTAGACTGATTTTAGGTGGAATGACTGACCTTGAGTAAGGATAACAGCAGGTAAGAGAGATCTAGCTGGGTTCATGATTACCCATCATACTCTCGTCTGTCAAGTGAGGCTTCAATTTACAGTTTGCTTAGTTGCTATGAAACATTTACAGTAAAGATGCCCATGTGAAGTAATGTCTTTTTATTCCCCCTTCCTCAATTGTACTTGGCATTCTTCAAGCCCTGGTCACCAGAACAGCACGCAAATAAAAAAACCACAAACAAAAGAAAAACCACACACATCTCTAATGAAGTCCCAACAAACACTTATCTCTTAATAATATCAAAGAGTATTTCTAGCTACTTCTCAAAATTCAATCTGATTTCAATCTGATGCTGCCTTAGAGAGAATGGGACAACTTTCAGGAAGTAAAATAGCTAGAAGGAAAAGTAATTTTCCTTCATCCCACTCCTGTGCCAGTCCAGGCTAAAATTTTACCTAACAGTACTCAAAATAAAAATACCTCAAGAAAAAGAGCAACTCATCATGCAGCCTGAGTTACAATCTCACATATTTATTTTTAGCTACTGTGTAGCCCGTGGGTATATTTCCTATAGATTATTTTTCTACTCCCCACTCACACCAAAAAGCATTTAACTCTTCCTGGTTAAATTCAGCATGAGCAAAAGGGGCAGGTAACTCAAAAACAAGTTTTTTCTGTGCTTTCACCTAAGCCTTGTGTTCAATCAGTCCTTTTTATCATCAATTATCAATTCACAAGCATCTTCTGCACCTCTTCACCAGAACCCCCCAAATGTGGGTACACTTTAATACCCAATGATTTTACCTGCATCAGCATTCCAACTCAGTTTTAAAGATTTTTTTCACTCTATTTGAAGAATTATATATGTAGATGATCTGCATTTACTGTAGAAATACTCTTTTCCATTGAAAAAAATCTGAATTTCTATCCCACACTCTATCTGGACAGATCAAGCCTTTAACTACCTAAAACTAGGCTTACTATTAGACCTATTGACACAAAACTTACAAAAACAATGATACTAAAGGTTAACATTTTCTAGAACACTAGAGGATTCAATATAGCATAAGACTCACTGAAAAAAAGTTAACGGATTTTGTTATTTTCCCCTTTCCCTTTATTTGCATCATCTTCCCTCTTGATTTTTTTTTTTAATGGACCCAAGCTGCTGACAATAATGAGAAAACTATAAAAGAAAGAGAGCACTTTTAGCATATAACAAAAAAGAAACACTTTTAAATGCTAATGCACTATAGCAATACTTTAATGCTATTTTATTTCACAATGCTGATTGCACAACACATCAGATTTTATACTACCAGATTATTTTTTTCTTCAAGAAATCTAAATGCCCTTCTAGGCTGTCCATCTGTCTTAGTCTTCACATTCTTTGCAAAAACTGTCGCTATCGCACAATCACAGAATGGTTGAGGTCAAAGGTACCTCTAGAGATCATCTAGTCCAATTCTCCTGCTCCAGCAGGGACACCCAGAGCACGGGGCACAGGGCGGCATCCAGGCAGGTTTGGAAGAGCTCCAGAGGAGGAGACTCCACAGCCTTCTTGGGCAGCCTGTGCCAGGGCTCTGTCACCCTCACAGTGAAGTTGTTCTTCTTCATAGGGAGATGATTTATCTTTTAAATATCACTGAAATCAAACTCATCATCTTACTATTTCATATCAGATTGTAAAACTTTGACACTTTTGATGCTGCAAGTATTTTTGAAGTGACAATCAAAAAGCCATTTTTGTAACTTTGCAAAGCTAAGTTCTGGCTCATGCTTTCTCAGATGCACCACAAAAAAATGAAAAAGCAATAAAGGAAAGAGGTGTTCTTCTTGCTGCTTAAGGCATTCAAGAGGCTGCCACATGCCACGGGGAAATGGCAGTGATACTGAACTTGCATTTCAGTATTATGTCAACCCAGGACAAAGCAGCCTTAAATCCAAGATATTCCTCACAAGCTGTGGTGATACAAGAGACTTTTGCTTCCAATGTCCTAGATGTCCACTTCAGTACCACATCAGACACCTGAGACCCAGTTATTCCCCAGCAGCACTAGCTGCTGACCTACACACACAGGGATTACATTAGGCAGGCTCTCCTCTCATATAAAAGAGCACACTATCAGCCTGATTTCAGGCTTACAGGGAGAGGTTTTTCAGAACCCAGGATTAGTGTTAAAGGCATCTAAATAAAAGCCTTACTGTCAAGGGTGATGAGGAGATGGGAACTCCCATAGAGACAGCTTCATTTTCCAAGCAGGTTACTGCCCAAGACACAGACATCAACATCATCTTGGCTCTCCCAAAAAGCCTGGCTTTGATTGAGGTTGCCATTTGCTTTTTAAAGGCTGATCCTGTTTAACAGCTCAACTAAACAGTAAGTGCAAACAGCTGTGAATAAAGCAGCACAGGATGGTAAACAGTTTAACATGGTCAAAGGGGAAGTTCTTACAAATGGATCCTCCTGAGAGAGAGACAGACACTACATACAGGTGCTTTTGTTTTAACCTCTAAATCCTACACACAAAAGAGTGACCCAAAGGCTCCAATTTTAGTTATATACTTGCTAGAAATAAAGTACAAAACATTTGCCTTTTCTTCCCCTGAGTTTTCTTTGATATCCAATATCCTTTGCCTCTGTTTGTTTACAGGATTGAGATTCTCCTGGTTAGTTACACCACTCCTGAAGCAATTATTAAACAAACAGAAAGGGAAGCAGGAGGATATAATTTCACTCACACAAGCCTTCTGCAAACAACATAACTATATTCAGCAGTTCTTCCCAGTAGCCTTTCCTGTGTTGATATAAACAAGCTCTTGCAACTTGGAAATTAAACTGGACATGACAAGGAGGCTCAGAAATTCTAGACTGATTAGCTGGTGGCAAGAAACCTAAACAAAGACAACAAAATCCAGTTCCATTAGCACACTAGCATTAGCAGAGAAAGCTGTGAAAATCTCAGTGCTCATTTGCAGTGTAAATTGGAGAAAGTGTCACAATTGACAAATTGACATTTTTCACAGCAAGACTTCTACAGAACTGCACATAGCAGAGTCTGTTGTTCAGGAAATTATGAAAGGTGCAGGAGAGTGGTTGAAAGATGCATATTCGGTAATTATTTTTAACACAACGTTTTGCTAATTCTGAGAAAAAAATATTAAAGAGTCAGAATGCGCAAGCACAATAAGTGCAAAAATGGTCTGTCTTCCTCCTCCTCCATTTGCAAGGTTCAATAATTAGTCAATGCCACTAGAGCTGCCTGGAAGAAAGTTCACCAATGAAAACGGGAGGACATTTTGAACTGTTTCTCCCCCCCCGCCCCCGAAAAGAAAAAAAAAAATTACTGTTGAAAAAAAAAACAGATATCTGGAAAATTATTCCAGAACATAAAAATATTAGGAAACTCAGTTTTACAAGAAATGTAAATACTTAATATCGTTCTTAGAATTAAAAGAGGCAAAATATGTGGAAAAGTTCAGTGCAAAAAAAAAAGACAAAAAGTGATAGGAAATGTCATTGACGTTACCATCTCCCCTAAAAAGACAACATTTCTTCACATCAAAGCTTCAATTTTTGAAAATTCATCAGGCCAACACGAGTGCCTTTGTGCATTTGCACTGCTAAGAGGCTCCAGCTTTACTAACATAGTTAACAATTTAAAGTTACAGTATCACTTGAAATAGCTTGTTCTTTCTATTTTGAATATGGCCCACAGGGCATACAAGTGCTTACACTTTTATCAGATGCTTGCATGTTGAAAATGGGCTGCTAGAAAAAAATATCATGCATTTATGTAATTAAAGCTGTGGGCTGTGTATTGCCACATAAACTCACAAGTGACTTGGGCAGCACAAGGAATCTTGCTTTTCTCAATTTTCAGAGGAAATCTCAAGTATCATGGACATATCCTGGAAAAAAAAAATGGCCTTCTCCTTTTCTTAGTCTCAGTCTTTTGGGCTGGGAAGGCTCAATTTCTTTTCTCTGATTTGCCTATTTATTTTTTTTTTCTTTTCCTCATATACAAGCTCTCATTTCCTCTCATTCCCTGTATCTGGACTCCTCACTGGGTTTTCACCAGCTTTTCACCATGATCTTTCCTCAAATAGACCTTGCTTCCAGGTTCCCTGCCTGTGTTATCCCTATCTATTACTTATGAAGTCTGAATAGTCCTGCAGTTGCTTCCTAAGCATTCAGTCAGAAAATGCCTCTTTAATATTGCCTGAAGAGAAAATAGAGTTGCCTGAAGAGAAAATATACTCCCTACTCACTGTTCCTGGCAAAAATAATTATTGACAAAATTTTACTTAGTTTCTCCTGTTCGAGAAGAAAACATACTCAGTATGGATTAGATATTTGGAGAATTTAGTAGCCAAAACCTAATGAGGCTCCACAGAGAAACTCCTATTTGTGAATTGCTAATAACTGGGTCAAGGTCAGACACTTTCCTAAAGGAGCAATAAAAAAAAGGAAAGGAGAAACACCAAAATGGAAAAAGAGAAGATCAAAAAGCTATTTTAGTTCTCACGTCTTCTGTAAGAACTGCAGTATGGAGTTAGGGTGGTAAGCGTGATAGTAACCTGGAAGAAGGATTGAGTCCTGATCTGTTTGGGGTTTTTTTCTTTTTTTTTAAAGAAAATTGTTCTTTCTGTTGACATGTTATCAGATGAGATTTACTAACTTAAAAACAACACATTTTGAGAGATCTGTTTCACCCTCATCTCTCAATAAGGTCCAATTCCTAGGAACAGCAGTACGACTGACTATGTTCTATTAAAACAGTTTATTAATTTTATAAAACATATCATGTATTGTCTAACAAGCAAGTTGGCCCCAAAAGTCAACTACTCCAGTGTCCACCATGCATAACATATCAGAATATATCAAAAATGTTCTTTAGCTAAAGAATATTCTTTGGTGAATGTGTGTTTTTGTTATGGAAACCAAAAAAAAAGATGATTAACAAATCAAATGTGAAGTTCTAAGTTCTCGGCACAGGCGTCCCTAACTTCCCTACAAAATTTTAGGGAATTTAATTACTAGTTCTAGTAATTAAAAAAGGTTGAAAACAGTATTCTAGATAATAGGAATGTCTTCCTTTGTTGGAGGGTAATTTGGGGGAAAATTCAAGGATGAAAAGTAGAATTTTTTAAGAAAGTTGTTACTGCTTCTGCTTTACTAAAAATTATGTGAAGAGGATGAGAAGAAAAGCTGAGCCAAACTCTTCGTTATTTTGTGGCACAAAAGAGATTCAAGAAAAACAAAATGACATCACAACTTTGTGATAACACTTCTTACCCGAGCTAAGGAAACAAACATTTTACCATCATGTTGAAAAAAGCCACAGCAGAGTGACTGGAATAAGAGCAGGAATACAGCTATTACTGAGAAGAAAACCTATAAGAATCTAGTGGAGGTTTTCACGACACAGTTTCTGACATGTTTATGTGCTGAGACAGCAGTCACTTAGAGAAAATACCTCTAAGCTGAAGACCACTACCACTACTTTTTTTTTTGGTTGCAAACTCAAACTTGGAGTTAGAGATGTCTCCTTTTGTACCCTCTTGCCAACAAGAGATATTCCCAAGACTAGACTATAAGCTGCTGGGGGCAGGGAGGTGTGGGCTGTGGCTATCTGCCCACTTCTGAGTTAAACTTCTTGTTGATGGAAATTACTTAAAAGATAAAAACATATGTGGAGAGGCGGCATTGAAAGTTCAGGATAAAAAGAGGTGGAAAAGGATTATTTTCCACTTTTTCAGCACCATCTCCAGCATTATGATTGAGGTTCCATTTTTTCTCACTTTCCTTCCAAACTTTTCAATCCTCTTTTTTCTTTTCTTTTGGCATGTGCTCTTGGAATAGAACGAACTGAAAAATGACACTGTCAGGTGGGAAAAAAAGAAGATCCTTTGTGTGTTCTGCAGTATCCACAGTACCGCAACAACATTTGTTATAAACAATTTTAATACTTTCACCATCTTCCCTCATCCCTTTTCGCTCTTAAGGATTATCTGAAACTATTCCATGTGTACAGAGTATCATGTCCTTGCTGAGATGAGCCATATTTGTTCTGGAAACGTATCCACAAATAAGAACACCTAAGCAAGCCAAATTCATAACTGCTAAGGTCCTTTCTTGAACCAAGTTTTATCTCGTTGCACAGCAATAAATGCAAAGCAAAAGCCAATCCGCTCAGACGAAGCAGAAAAAGAAAACTAGAAAGGGTCTTTTCTAAGCAGAACTTTGTGAATTTTTTTGACCCCAGTCTCTCCACTAAATCTACTTCTTAGGAAAGATCTAACTGCAGTATGACAAATGATACTCTTTTAAAATAGAGTTTATTAATTTTATAAATACATCATATATTGTCTAAGAATTATAAAGGGATTTCAAAAATGTTACATATATGCCACGCTTTCTCAGGTGTTCCCTTTACTTTTGGCAACTGGCTTCCAACTCAATAAATCTGCATGTCCCCATCAGACAGCCTTCCCTCAGCCTACATGAGGGCAAGCACAATGAGAAAGTGCTTGGTAAAACAAGAGAGAATTCTTGACTGCAGCCAGCACCTACTGAAATATATGATCAAATGATAATATTTGATAATATTATTGTAACAAAATTATGCCATTGTAAAAACAAAAAAAAACCCAAAAAAGTAGCATTTTGCTTAGGCAAATACTAATTGCTATACTTACTATTCCATTTCATGAGGGACCAACTATTTCTGGGATGCAAGATAATCAATGTTTTTTGTTTTTTTCAAAAGAAGTTCAAGAGATACTGTCATTAAAGAAAGGTTTGGGAAACACTATAGGCAAACTACCTATTCCAAATGAATTTCTTGGATTCTAAGATATCAGCAGGAGCGTGGGCTAAATAACATAACAAACATATACTAAAAAGAGGTATGGGAAGGTAGAGAACCTGCTGCAATAGTGGAAAGCTATCCTTTTTTTGTAAATGTCAATAATTTCGTTTTCCTCTATGTAAGACATCTTTGAGATACACTCTCAAAAAATTTATATTTTTTTATTAATATTTATAAAATCAGTTTTTCAAATGACTTCCATAAAGTCATTTTATGAATTTATAAGGTCATGTCTTGGTCCATAGAGAATATCTGCAGTGCTCAGCTGAGACTTTTGACAGCTCTCTGGAGATACTCATAATCTGCATTTTTAGTCTCTTGACAGTTTAAAATATCAAGTTATGTGATAGCCATATGCCCTCAAATTGGAAGGAATGCCTTCCATATCAAAAGGTTACTTGTACATAAAAAAAAAAACCAACAGATACTACAATGTAGTTTCCAAACACAAAATCACTTGATGACACGTGATTATACAAAGCATAAGAGAAAACATACTCAACAGTTTTGCTCATCACCATTTTCTTCAGGCAGCCATAATTCTAAAGTGTTTCCACAACAGCTCCACTTCCTTCTGTATTGTGAACCACCAGGAAGATGGTTTATACAATAAGACAAGGTCAAACATACTACAGCAGTAATGTGTGCCAGCAGCCCTGGGGGTCTCCCTGCTAGGAGTTTCCCATCAGAAAGGTTCTCAGATGAAAAACAGTATTTGGAAGCCAAAATATTTAACATATTTTTTTTCCTCTAGATTTTTTTTAAGTTTTCTGTTGTGAAATCTGCTATAGAATTTAGGGTTGTCTAGTTTGATCTGATTCTGACCATTCTAGTTGGTAAAATTACAATGTAAAGTGTAAGCAGTCAGATGAGGATAATGTACGGCTGATTAGCTATCCTTTTGAGACTGTTGCTTTTCTTGGTGTAATCTGACAAAAATATACATTTTTTTCAGTATCTGTTTTTTATTACCTTGTGGGTATGATGGTGTGAAATCAATATGAGTTTGTTACTGACTTCAGTGAGGCCAGAGTTCTACTTTTTGTTTTCACTAAACCTGTATTTTAATCCCTTTAGATGCAAAAGAAATATAGCACAAAGACATAATATTCATACATAGACACGTGTACACACATAAACACACAGAAATAAACACAGTACACACTACCTAGAGAAAGAACAAAAATGTACAGAACACTTGAAGAGAACGTCCCTTTCCCTAGCAATAAGCATATAAACATTACAAAAGGGCAGTAATTTTAACAACTCCTTACATGCTGCTCTCCTAATATATAGGTCTTACTTTTCCCCATCTGATTTCTCATTCAAGCATCTTTGTGGACACCTCTCCTATGGCCTGAGGATTATTCTGTGGTGAGTTGCCCCACACCCCTGAACAGTGCAGGATCCTGTAGCCAAAGAGAAGGCCGTTCCAAAGGGTTCAAGTTCTGCTCCTGGTTACCCCTGGTCTGCTCCTGGTTACCCCTGCTCAGAGTGACTGTAGCTCCAAAAAGCGGGAAGGACTCAGACTTCTGCTGGGGTACGAGACCATGGACAGAGCTCCCAACAGCTTTGGACTTTCCTCAGTGCAACAGAAGCTGGCTCAGAATAAGTCTCTAAGTGTGAACCTACTGCCACAACACTTTGAACTGATTTAATTATACTGAACTGAGTCTTTTACAATGTTCTCACCTTATTCAGATTCAGGAGAAAGCAACAATATGGAACGTGATTATTACAGATATGAAATTCTATACATCTCAGTCAGGTTTTAATGCACATGTGTTTTAAATCACGCCCTATTTAACATTCATGATTACACAGTTGACCAAATTCTCCTCATAAAATATTTCCACATCCTCTTATAATCACCTCAGAGAAATCTGCAGCAACATTTTCCTTCTACTGAAGAATTGTTAGTTCAGATAGGGAATCTTAAAGGCAACTATCATTTCTGCAGCTACATAGTAACTCCCTACTTTAAACCAGTAAATTTGGAAAAAAATACCATTACCAAATATATGCACACATTTTAAATCAAAAGACTTTGAGCTCACAAACTATGAAAAGATAATAAGATAATAAGCTGTGTCCTACCTATGGTGGTAATAACAGTGCCAGCAAAGAAGAAGGAACTTCCCAAGTCCCAGTGACTGATCTGAGTAGATGTGTTTCCTAAAGGTATGATTCCTGCATTTATTGCTTCCACTACTTGCTGCAAGTTCAAAAAGATTTTGTCAATATTCATGAAGCAATGGTCAAAATATACATTACACAGCAAATAAAGTCACTTAGTAAATTCAAACAATAAAACAGAAAAGAATCAGTGTTGATCTACACAAGTTTTATCATTCAGTCAGGTTAGAATTTAACCTTCAAAATACACCCTAAATATAGAGGACTATTTCAGCAAGCTGTAGAGCTAAAATCTCCAGATAAAAGAAGAATGCACAATGTATTGTTAATTGGAGGAAAAAAAATATTTTTAATGTTGCAACTATTTTGTTGAAGAGAAATATACATTAGACAAAGATTTAAAATTAGTTTCCCAAAATATTGCTCACTTTAGCTCTCCTTGAGTTAAACAAGCAAATGCACTTTCTAAAACAAAGTCATTTTAAAATTCCAGGAAAAAATGGTCATGCATTATTTCAGATCAAATGAACCCCAATCAATTAAAACATTTTTGGAGAACAGAAAGGTCAGTAATTAAAGTTCTACAATTACATCTATGGTCATGAATTTCCACTGTTTCAATAACAAATTCAGGGAGAATATCAAACATATGCATATAAGAGAACCTCTAAGAGATTACAAAACTATGTATGCACTCTGTAGTTATTGAATTTTTCAGTTCAACATATTATAATGAGCATGCATTTGTGACTTTTTTTTTTGAAAACACAATTTTTTGAAAATAAAATTTCCTATTTCAGCAGTATCACTGCAAATTAATATTACAAGACTATACCTAGGTAGGTATCTCCATTACACATATATATACCAGCATTTAAATTAACTGCTGTTACTCCAGAAAAGAATATTATTTTTAAACCTGTAATAAATACTTTCAGGAAGGTAAATAATAATTTCATTCTGAAATGCTTTAAAGCAGAAGTTATTTCATAATCATTGTAATGATAATTACCATTTAAGAAAAGAACAGAAGAAGCAATACTGCAAATGCTAAAATGAACATTTTAACTAATAGCTTTCTGCTTGGCAAAGTCATCCATCAATTGATTATGCAGATAAAGACATTCAGCAATGGGGTAGCCCGGAAGGGTTTTCTGTGTGGGCAGTCTGTTTCAGAGTAATGGTTTTCCACAAGAGCAGTGATTTTTGTAATTTCAAAATATGGTGTTAATTTGAAAATAAAACAATCCTTGTTGCCAAACAGTGTTGATCTGGGTAGAAATGACCAAAAAAAAAAAAAAAAAATGCTGAAAAAAATGAGCCATCTTATCTTCCTGATCAGATCTTAAGTGCACCATTTTCAGTTTGCCATTTCCAAAGCTCAGATGCACAAAGTAGCCCTTTTGAAGTCCACAGCTGCATCTCTGCAGCCACAGAAGTCTTTGCTGATGCACTTAAACCATTTACAACACCCAAAGTTGTCAAGACAAAGCCAGCTTGGGTACCTTTATGTAGATTTTACATTGTTTTATGTTCTGTATCTTTAGTTGTTCTAATTTTTACTCATTTCAAAATACTGATCAAAAATCTGAAACTGCCAATCCTACTGGGAGAGGAGGAGGGCAAAGGAAGGGGAGAAGGGCTTAACTTGGCTTTTGATTTAAAAAACAATATTTTTTCTGCATTGTATATTCTGTGCCACTTGTGCTATATTTGTACGTTCTTGCCACACAGAATATACTCGCTCAGCTGTGAGCACACCTGGGCTGATAGACACAACTGTGTACATCAGTGTAGGAAGGGACCCACCAGGCTAAGCAGCATGTGAAAATCCTCCCTTGTATTAATCTTATCTTTTCCATAGTGCACATATTCCTTTGACTTGTAAAACACAGTGTGCAGCATCACAAAGCATACTAAAGGCATTTTGAACATCGTTTCCCTTCAACTGACTAAGAATTCTCATCAGGAGTCCTTGTACCTGCAAATGGGAACATGCTCCCTCGAGAGAACACCTATGGCAAAGCACTGGATCAGTATAATTTTATGGGACCATTCATGTTTTATTACAGTTTATTGCATTGCATGATTGCACTATACAGAGGGACACACCTGTTTAGGCAGTCTAACAAGATCAATTTTAGTAAGGATCCAGATGCAGAATGTTTTCAGAGCTATATATCATCCCTGCAAATTTTTCAAGCCATGCTACTTCAATGTCTTTGATATGAGGGATTTGTTAATCTAAGCTGTTCAAAGACCCATTACAGATATGCATTTAAAAACTACGGTGTGTTGTAACTTCAGAAGAAACACACAACTTTACCCAAAACCGCTGTGTTGGGACAGACCAACCCAAACACAGCAGATGGCCATGAAAGACAATTTGCTACTTTGCTATTATTATTCCTCTGATAGTAACCAAGAGCTAATTAGGAAAGGAATATATACCAAGGCAAGCATGAAAGTGACGCCTCCTCTTCATAAACCCTCCTAGCATCTGACAGTGACAGTTCTGGGGAATTTCTGAGTGGGAGGCTGCATCTGCACCATGGTGCTGATCTTGTTTTTGGTGGATTTTACCATGAATGGTCAAATTACTTTTCACATAGAGAGAGAGGTTCCAAAATGGGAAGTAATCCACTCAATATTTTGCAAAGGATGAGCAGTCTTAACAAGCCTCTCCCTACACCCACTCATTTTATGGGTCCCAACTCAATATTTGGCAATGAGTTCTCGAAATTATTTGGGGATTGTATGTATATGAATTTCTTTTCTAGCTTTTCAAGCCCTTTATAATTTTATAAACTGCTTTTCTTATGAGGAACCCTTGAATGGTCATTCCTTATTCATGTTCTCCAAGATTTTCAGGATCCCATCAGCTGTCTCATTTCCAAGCTTTTATAAATAATGTATTTATATAAGTAAATCTATTACATATTGTACATAAACAATTCGTTATTGCCAGTATTCCTTGTTGACCTTGTTTGTACTTTTAACTGATTTCAATACATTTTTATTTAAACATAATTTTAATCATAAATGGCTTTCTTCATCATTGGGTCCTTAAGCTTCCACACACACCATACCACGCTTTCTCCCGTGCCATGCCATGCTTGGGAGGAGCTGTCCTTAACATCAGCAAAGCTATCTCATATTCCGTCCAGTTCATCCATAACTCTTCTCTACCAGCATGGACAACAGGCCCGAAAGTGTAAGGTTGTGGTACAGTGGAATCAATAATGCTATGTCATAAAATGTTTGAAAGAAGCCTGGGGATTTTGCAGGAGTAGCTGTATTTTAAAGTCTTTGGATGAAAGGTGGTCTTTTTTTTCCAAGTTTGGTCATTGCTTACAACCACATCCTCATCTCAAGCTATTCCTAGGCATAATAGCACAAAATAACACACAATTCCTATCACAGGCACAGTTCAGTGCACTGATTTCAGGACACTATCTCCTTCTTGACCACAACCACTGCACAAAAGTGCCTCAAATATTGGCTATTAACATTTCCCTAACTTCTAATAAACCCTGGGAATAAACACAATTCACTGAAGGCCAGGATCTCACCCTCAGTGTTTAAACAGCATGTTATTCATTGTCAGTGCTTCCCTCAATCCAATTTTCTCTGTCACTTTATTTCTCAGTCTTCAGTCTTTTTTCTTAAACGATGCTTTCCTATCAGAGCAAATACAACCATTTCATTTATCACAAGTTTGGCACGACCCTTTTTCCTTTCTTGGTAATCTTTTTCTGGTATCTGAGTCCTTCGGCAGATCCTACCTTATATAAAAACATTGAAAACAATTAATCCTGAAAGTTAGAATCACAAGAACGCTGTGTAATCTGTCCATTCATTATCACTGAGTCTCATGTTAGCCTACAAATGCTTCATATAATTTTAATATGGAAAATGTTTCGATTTTTCAAAACTTGTTTTACAGTAAGAAAGATGAGTTACAGCCTTTGTGACAATTTTTTTCTTTTATCTATAGTTAAAACCAGATCCAGCATTACAGTACCCATTAAAATAGGGATGAGGGCGATTTCAATTCTTAAACTGTCTTGCTTTATCTCTTCCATGTATATCTGCCTGCTAGGTGTTGGGTAATGAGGTGACTGAGGACTGAGCAGAGTAGGGATCACCCAGCACATGATACCCCCTTCAAAACTCAACGTCCAATAATTTCCATAATAGCATTACATAATTATAGTAAAAATGGTTTATGGTTTATTAACATTTTCTCTAATTATTTTTCCAATGGTAAAATGTAGGGGTTTTTTGACCATAAAAAGCACTGATCTCAAAAAAATCTCAAAAAAATATGGAGAATATTTTGGAAATATATATGGAAAATATTCAGAAATATGGAGAGGTTTATAAGCCAGAAAAAAAAAAAAAAAAAAAAAAGTAGCTTCTGGTAGTCAACCTCCATGTTATATAGAGCACTGGGGCAGAAATGAGCATGGGGTGAACCAGTTCTCTTTCTCCTCACCGTGTTCCACATCAGACTGTGAACATTTGCTTTTGAACCTTGTGTTTGCGGCAGTCACTTCACTTTTAGGAGACAATTGGCTTTCTAGCCAAATACTAAAATAGAATCATTTTCAATTATACATCTGGTACAATATAGGAACGCATCTTCTTCTGTTACCCAACTTGTCAGGATTTAGCTCCTCTTTCCCAGCAACAAGTGAGACTGGAAAGTCAGATCCGCCTCAAGTTTCGGGAAGTTCAGTACTCAGCCCAGATTTTTTCCCTTGCTCTTCTGCTGTCACTGTGGCCCAGGAGCACTCTCTCATTCCACCTCTAAGTGCAATGATATGTCTCTCACCGTGCTGCTACTGTGCAACTCCTGCCTTTCTGCTTCAGCTTTGCTTTACAAGGAATGAAATCCCAGCTCTTTGTCCAAGGCACACTGGGAAGCTTTTAACACTAAAGCAAACTGCTCTCAAGCCTCCAATAGACCAGGCTTTTGAAACACTGTTGAAAGGGACTGCAATGATGTTTGCATTATAGCACTGTGAACCTACCCATTTCTGTTTAGTTTGTGTCACATATGATTGTGATCTGCACTGGAAACTAGTAGCCAATGGGTTGAAGAGCTCTTTTCACCCTATGTTCATAATCTGCTTGAATGTATATGGAAACATATATAAAAATGTATTTATATTTCTAAATATGCACAACAGGCAACACATTCATTTTATGTGTGTATGTATATATATATATATGTATACATGATTAGGGAAGGGGGCCTTTCTTGGCTTCTTGAGACCTAAGACAGTAAAAATTACTCAGACAGCTGCTCAGGGGGGTTGACTTACTAAGGGGTTCTATCAGATACACTCAAGATAGATGGTTCTAGGTCCTATGGAAGGGTTCATCTGACCTAAATATATCCTGCAAGAGCCTAAACACTAGGAGCAGTGGAAAGAGTTAGCATCCACACTGCCTGGACACTGAGTGGCAATGATAGTAACAGGATGTATTTCTTAGTCTTCAAAAAAAATCCATATTGCTTTTATCTTCATGAAGAGTAAAGAGCACGCAATTGAGAAATTCCCTCTGGTTTAATTGCCATGAAGAAAACAGCTACAAAAAAGGGAGCTCTCATCATCTAGTGTGCAGGGAGGGGAACGGTCCCGGGTAAAAGGGAGGGTCACAACCAAGTCCTTCCTCCAACATCAGCACAGATCCTAAACAGATGACTCTGGCTGTAGGAAAACAGCAGGAACTGGAGCAACTCAAAGCAAGAAAGACACACACAACCCAGGGGCTTCAGCAGCCCCTCTGGGTTTTAGTAAGTCAACAGTTATCTGTGTGGAGGACAGGACTGGATAAGTTTATGATTGAGGCCTTTTAGAAAGGTCTTCTATTTAATAAATATTCCTCTATCATACAGTGTTAGGATCAAGGGATATAGGCAGAATTTGGGAGCACACAAAATACTAGGATGAATACTATACTTTCATAGGAAAAAAGAGATCTCATAATATAAGTTAGTGTGATCTATAAACTTATGGAGAAGAACATATAAACTCAAACTTTGCTGGAGAGACACCTTACTAAGGATAGACATACACATAGGGTCACAATCCAAACTACAGTTCCTGCACCTCACATTTTAACCACTTCAAGCGTCCCTCACTCCATGTGCTTTCCAGGCGGCTCTACTGATATTTGCAATTTCTTATAAGTTTCATGGCTGAAATGCAGCAGCATGGCTGTGAATGTTAAAAATCTGATGCAATGGCTTTCTGGATCTGCAGATAAATAAATAAAATATGCTGCGGTATCAATTTCTTTTATGCTGATCTGTCAATCTTTTCAAGGCTTTAAGGCTTGTGAAGCAGAAACACCTGCTGTTTACAGGCTAGGTCCAGATAAGCATGAGGTGCTTTCTGTTTGGTTTTGGGGAGACTGGAAGGAAGTGCAAAAAAATGTATATTTAGGGTCAAACATTTAGAGTCAAAATTGATGCAATGTCAAAGTTCTTTTAAAAAGCTCCTGTTCAGAAGATCTGTAGACTGTGGCTCATAGGGCTGAGAATGCACATAACTGTTGCGATTTGAAGAATAAATTAATTCTGATCTAAGTTTAATAAGCTTGGCTAATGAATTTCACATTTGTATAAATAAATTGCAGATTTGTCTCAACCTGGACAAAACCTCTGCTTCCGTCTGTGATTTATTATCTCCACAAACAATTCATCAAGCTCCAATAGCTTCCAATCTCTGGGAGAGAAAAAAAGAATTCACACTTCCTTATTTTAACAGTTTCCTGCATAATCAGAGATGCTTCTGCTCAAGTTGCTTACTTGGCTAAAATAAAACATACTTTTGAAGATGCAGCAAAATTATTTTCTTGGCACTAAGACATATATTGCAAAAATCTTATAAAAAAGACATAAAATCAAATTGTGGCAGAGGTGCAGCATAATGTATAAAATATATTCTCACTCTCTCTAAATATAGAAAGTCAAATTAAAGTCAAATATTTCAAGCAAGAAATTAATCATATAAGAAGTCATAATGGCACTCTGGAGCGGTAAGTTTGATGAAAGAACTGCTATTCCCATGTCATCCATAACTGTGTCAGGCTTTCCTCAGGAGACGAAGAGAAAACAAATTCCAGTCTCATTCATAGTCAAAAAGATGAATGGACAGACGAGGGAGAAGGCACCCGATGCATATGTAAGGGGAAAATGGGCATGGAACGTGGCTATGAGGACCCCAGCACTGCCGCTCTTCTCATGTGAGCCATAAAGCCCACGTAGGACCCAACAAGACCAACTGGTGGGATCAAGATCAATTTTACTGATCTTGATGGTTCATGAACTCTTCTATCTATTTATTTTAATGCAAGCACTTTTTTTTTGCAGGTATTCAGTTTTTCAGAATACTCTGAATCACATACTCAGAAAAGGACTTAAAAATCTTAAAAAAATCTACAAAGTTCTTCACTGCTGAGGCATCTTCCTGCAGGAAACTCATTTAAATTTCAAAATGAAGCCTTTTTAAGACAAAAGTTACCACAAACGGCAGTTGGAACATGTTAAAAGCTCGTACTCTTTATTCTGATATTACTTTTCTCACTTGCTAGGCTTTTCAGGACAAACATATTTGTAAGATGTTTATGCTAAAAGAATCAGAAATGATATATGTATTGTTATTAAGGCACAGCTTATCTTTGCTTTAAGCATCTTTATTAGGCATCAGATTTAACTCACTAAAATAACAAGAATAATTCATACTAGCTTGCTGGGGCACTCTTAATATTTTAAAGAATTAAAAAGAAATTTCTCTTATTTGCAATATTTTATGGTGATGCATTAAATTACTTCTTGAAGGATTAAAGGGATTTTTTTGTTTTATTAATTTCAACATTAAAATAGACGACTGCTGAGCTATGCTTAATTAGGTGATGTTTAAATAAAAACTTCTGCTCTTCTTTTAATTAGTTTTCTGTTTAGCAGGGGGACATTTGTCTGTCATTACCAAACTGTACCCTATTCAGGCATCACAAAATACACAGCTCCCAGGACTCCTAAGAACTCCTAAGAAGAATGAGAGTTCTGTAGGGGAAACTCATTTTCATCCTACAGAGGGAATGTGGCATAATTAATAATGACAATTTTACCCGGTTGTTGGACATAATATCCAGTCAGGCTCACCTGTCCCAAGAAACAAATCCTTAATCTCATGTGTGTCATAAACTCAGCAAGAACATACATTGGCTGTGCAGCACTGCATGAGGACACACATGCAACCTGAACATCAGCAATGTATCCCAAGTCTCCTCCTAACATTTGCTACTAGGTATAGGGCCATAAATGGAGGAGATTTTCCTAGGTACTTTACAATACCTTTGTGCATCTTGAGTTTAGAAATAGTCTCCAACATCTTCAAATGTTAAGCTGTAAATTATGTATGAGGATCAGTCACACATCAAAAATTAACTAGAATTAGAATGAAATTATTAGAGATACGAGTTCTCTAATTAGAGATTTTTTTTCATTCTCTAATACTTGCTATTTGTGGGTGTATAGATTAATCCCAGGTTTCTACCAGCTTCTGCCAACAAAAAGCTCAGTAGTGAGGGAAAGAAATGTTCCACAAAGAGGTAAAGAATACCACGTGTAAATGAGGATCAGGTCTATATAATTTTTCTCATACATGTACGATCCACACTGACCTTCATTTACTGTTTCGATCTGTTGTCCGGCAATTTCTTAGTGCTTCATGGCATGGCCCAGTTGAGATCAAGCAGAGAGGGGGAAATCAAAAACCATCTACAATAAATTGCCAAGAGATCTTCTTCTATCACATCCCCTTACCCCAACACCCTGGCCTATTCATCCTCCACCACACCACTGCCTTCTCATCTGCACCATGTTTTTCACACACATAAAATATATGACACATATATAGAAGTGCAATACATTCACCCCTGAGTACACCTAGAGGAGCCACAGGTTCACACGGCAACGTGCAAACATATGGTTTTAGAAATTCAAAAGCCAAATACATATCTCTGTGTGCTGAAAAGTTGGCAGAAGAATATATAGTCATGCCAGGAAGGTTTTTGGTTATTGATGAGAGAAAAGAGGGATGGAGAAGATAAGAAAATTCCCACATGTACATTTATAGCAGTTGACAATTTTGTACATTTTAACCAGCCCTGTGGCACAGGGAAGATTTCAGCAAAGAAAAGGCAAACTATACGGTCTCCAGAAGCTAGGGAATTGGACATTCATTCCACTTCTATAACCTTTTTTGAAGTTGAACTGCTCAAGATGCTCAAGACTGCTTGAGAGTAAAGGTTAGATAGCCTTTAAAATCAGAAACTCTGAAGACTGGAAGCACCTCACACTGTAAGTAGCTCCAGCAACGACTAGCACAACCCAGAGCCAAACCAGCTTCTGAATTCCCAGAACCTAAGTTCAAAAGGAAAAGTTTGTAATGAATTTCATTATAATTTGACTCAAGGTAAGTACACGATTAAAGAGGGCATTGTAGTCTGTCAACTCTGTAATTTTCTTCATACACACTAATTATTCCAGCTTCCTAGTCCTCAAGTACGTGCTAAATTTCAGCAAAATTTTAAATATTATTGAATTAAATTATTAAATATTTACTTTTTTCCTCACACACAATATTTCTTTCTATTCGTATAGATATTCCATCAAAACTGAACAAGAACTGGATTATATTGCACTAAGAGTCAGATATAAGCCCAAAGAGACAAAATGTCCCCCAACAGTTTAGCTTATGAGAAAAGAAGCTAAGTAGAG
Organism: Nothoprocta perdicaria; assembly: GCF_003342845.1. Classification (NCBI taxonomy): domain Eukaryota; kingdom Metazoa; phylum Chordata; class Aves; order Tinamiformes; family Tinamidae; genus Nothoprocta; species Nothoprocta perdicaria. Next base: position 2,376,671 of record NW_020455799.1, read on the forward strand.
AAGAAACATGAGCCAGTGGTTCTGGCAGTAGCCTAGACTTGGAAATACAGATTCCAGAGTCTGCTTTATTATGGATTTCCTCTTTTACTTTGGGCCAGTCGCTTAATTCTAGATCTTTAAATAACCTCAAGCCATGCACTGTAACTTATTTAGGTAGAAGAAAGTGCACTTGTAGGACTTGGTCTCTATAGGCCTCCATTCTGCATCCATGAAAGAGGATACAGCAGCTTCCAACCTTCATGTTGGTGTTTCCACCGTGCTGAAGCACTGCAGAGATGTGGGATGGGACAAGGAGAAATTCAGTTTTTCCCTTATCCCAGTAGCAAGCACAGCAAGTTCTTCCCACAACTGTCATGTCACCCCCCATGCTCTATAAACCCTTCGTCTTTCTGGCCATGCCGAGGGAGTTGGCGAGGAAGGGAAGTAGTCCTGAGGTGGCAGCACTGCTAATTGCACTGAAACTGTCATTTCTTTTAGAGAGATCATCAAATGGGCATTGAATGCTGATAAAGTGGCTTTTTTATTGCCAATCTGTGCTTCTGGGTAGGGAGTCATAAACGCTAAAATATCTAAGCACTCCAGAGCAAATTTCAACTGTTTCTGCCTTAAGGACCATTTCATAGAAGATGTAAGATAATATTGCTTCAATAATTCTGTTTTGATATTCATAAGTTCAGGATCTGACCTAAAACTTTTATGTGGTGAAATTTATACTAGATACAAGAGACTATTTTAATCAGAATGCATGTGTATATTTCCTTGAAAGTCTGTTGGTAAAACTACTGAAACATTTATTACACAGCATCAAAATAGTTCATAGCAACATCTTCTCACACAGGGCACATGGAGATAGGAACTGCCTAGTCATCATTTAAAGGTTGCCATCTCAATAACATTTATTAGCAAAAAAAAAAGGAAATCCAAAACCTGTAAGAAATGCTGCTGTTTTGCCTTTAAAATTTCACAAGTGGTATACCATAAAGATAACTTGGTAAATTAAAGCTCTGCAGTTAAAACTGTAGCGAAGTGTCATCTCCAACACTACGCTCAAGGTCTCCATAGGTAAAACCAACATATAGATACTCATTCAGATTTGCTATTGAAAAGTACCTTGAGAAAGTTCTGCTGGCTGCTGCAAGTGGCCCCTCTCCTGGGGCCATCCTACATGGGAGCCTGGATGCTCCCCTCTCTCCTCCTTCCCACCCCAGCTCAGCTGACCCAAGTGGTCCCATCGCTCCCTTTAATGAAAGGTCTTTGCCCACTCTTGGCTATTCCTCCCACCTTCCATTTCATGGTCTCCCTAGAACTGATCTTCTGAAGCACCTTGCTGCTCACTGGAGGGCCCTCAGGTAGCCCTAAGAGTACAGGGACATAAGATTCAAGTCTGAAATGACGTCATAAGGCTCTGGATCCAGTCCTGTAATACTGTGGGATGGGGATTGTACATGTCGGACATGTATTTCCCATGATTCTGAGCCAGATGATCCACAAATACAAAGTCACAGGAGCACACATTCATGGGAGCTTGTGGACCTGCCTTTGAGACATGGGGAACTGAAATACTAAGCTCACAAAACTGTAAGTGTACTGTACTTTCCTGTACTTAAAATCAATAGAAAGAAACATACAGCTGGAAGAAAAGCTGGCTCGATACAATCACTGTACATTAGACCTCCTTTAAGGTAAGGGACAGTGTATTTTCTTCTTGAGAATTAGGCTTTTCAAATATTGACAGGCCTAGTAAGGCACAATCAATATATCAGCTCCTTTGTGAACTATTAATTATATATATTGCTGATGAATAATCATTTAATTAGCATAATGGGAGGCTTCAGTGAAAAGCCCGTCTATTGAGTGTTCTGGACCTAAAAATAGCAATAGCTTTTCAACCCTGAGGCTCTATATGAAAATGCTACAGCTCAGCTTCTGGTCTTAAGGTAACACTGCACTGGTCGGCCAGCACAGAGCTGTGCAAACATAGTCCTGTGCCCTTTATCGCAGCAGCCACGTGGAATTCGGTCCTTTAAGGCATGGTGGCGGGGCAGGTTTTTGCGTGGATTACCTGAATGAGTTCATCGAGCTCGGTGGCGTTCACGCAGGAATGCTGCGACACGAACGTCTGCTTCTGAATCACAATGGTGGTTCTCTGCGAGGTTTCGTGAGGCTGCTCCAGCGCTTTAAACACGGTTGCTCCAATTATTAAATACACAACTACCACCAGGAAAATGGTCGAGACTGTCTTCCATTTCATAACATTTATGGCCGAATCACTTTCCTCCCGTGAAGAGAGCACGGTAGGCTTGGTGGAAAATGACAATCTTGGTTTGGAGTTCTGAGTAGCCGATTTGGGATCCAGCAAGTCAGGTGCCGCCACTAATAAAACGGAAAAGGAAAGTTAATTTTCACAGGACTAGTCTATGTCTTCAGCTGAACTTTCTTCTTGCCGGAATATTAAAGAGAAGCTGTTGCTTCACTTGAGAACTCTTAAATAGTCAAATCTTTCATATATATCCCATACTGTGTTACAAGTCTGCTGCTCTGTGTAGTATGACCCATCTCATATATACACACATGTGCACATATGCACATACACACACACTTGCAACATGTATAGAAATAATTTCTCCTCTTACACTCTACCCTTTCCAAAGTGCAGGATTTCCCCCACACTGTTGCATTCCTTTGAATTAGTATAAGGTGGCATTTTGCCGCAGAGATTCTTTACATCCCCTGCTGCCTTAAACCCTGCTAAGCAGCTTCCCTGCTGTATTTCACCTCAGAATTACCCAAGGAGCAGAAAGAAAAGTCTTTCCCCTCTCGCCTATTTTGTGTCCCATACCCTGACAAATGTTCCCTCGGAACAGTGACATGATCACATCCGAATTCCTCATGCACAACCACAAAAACATACATAGTTCATCACACCAGTCTCAAAGCGTTAATGGCATATTGATTACACTTTTCTGAAAATACCAGCAAAACATATTTGTATTTACCAGAAAAGTCCCCTGTTTGTTAAAGAGTGTATTTTTATTTACGGTGACAAAACCCCACAAGGTTAGGAAACGAGAGGCTGAGTGTGTTACCAAGCATCTCAATAACTCATGTGATTACCAGCAACTACACGAGTACTAAAAAAAAAAAAGCCACCACATCAAGTGCAGGTAGAGGTCTCCTGGGGGAAGATGGCCACAGCAGTGACTGTACAAGCTATATTTAAATTGTTTTGAATCACGAGAATATTCTGAATGGTCACAACACGACTCTCAGCTGTTAGTGGGGAAAGCCCACATCTAAATGTAGCCAAAGTCCCCCCCGGATCTCGGGCGTCAGGACACGTCCCCGGGCGCGGGTGGCATTTCCACCTGGCACAGCCACCTCCTGGGCACCTGGCCCGGATCGGGGCTGCACGAGCCGGCGAGGGGGAAAGGGAACCAGCAAAAGGGGGAAGGGACCCGGCATCCCCTCTGCACGGCTGCATACCCTGCATGTCCCACACACGCACCCCACACCCTGCTCACCCCACAGGGCTGGGCACCCCACACACTCCACACATCTTACACACAGGCTGCACACTCCCAGCTTGCACCTCAGGGGCTAATGCGTGCGGGGTGAGCACCCCACACATCCCGTGCACACACCCCATACGTCCCATACATCTGCGGGGCTGAGCACCCCACACTTGCCACGTCTCACACGCTCACACCTAAGCGTGGGGCACCCCTCACGTCCCCAGCTCACACCTGAGCGCTGGGCACCCCTCACGCCTACCGCTCACACCTGGGCGCGGGGCACCCCAAGTCTCACACATCCACACCTGAGCGCTGGGCACCCCAAGTCTCACACATCCACACCTAAGCGCGGGGCACCCCTCACGTCCCCAGCTCACACCTGAGCGCTGGGCACCCCTCACGCCCCTGGTCACACCTGGGCTCCTTCCCCCCCGGCACCCGCCGAGCCCCTAAGGACGATGGCGGCGGCGCGAGGGCCCCTCCGCGGGCGCCGCCCGCCGGCCCGCGCGG
>NW_020455799.1:2381528-2403044 GCF_003342845.1 Nothoprocta perdicaria
GCAGAGCTACCTGCGGAGGAGAAGGTCTCGCCGGGAGGCAGCAGCGCGCAGGGAGGCGGCCGGCGAGGCGGGACCTGCCCGCGCTCCGCGGCCCCGAGCGACGGAGCCTCCCGGGCAACTTTTGAACCGGCCGAAACGTCCCCGAGCGCCGCCGGGGACCCCGGGGTCAAACCCGGCGCGTCCCTCCCGGCTGCTACCCCCGTTTAACCCGTTTGCTCCGAATCCTGTGTTTCTGGAGCTTTTTATTTTTATTTATTTTTTTGGCTGCAAGGAGTTAACTAGGTGGGATGCAGGAGTCGGGGATGGCAGGCGCGCTCCGCTCGCACACGCTGCCACCACACTGCCTCCTTCCATTTTAGTCTGATGGGTACATCAGAAATGCTGCTCAAGCTGTGATCTCCTCCACTAAGAAGCCTGAAATTATTTCTGTTATTCCTGCCACGGGCCTAAATCCTTAGTTTCCCGGCCATCTATCACACGTGACATGATCCATGGGTCGGTTGTTCACACTGAGGTGCTTAACATCTACAGTCACCTAAAAGACAGACAAGTGTTTACCAGCAGAATCCAAACGCTGTTTCTGCCACTCTCTAAAAAGTCTCAGCAAACACATTAAAAATTAATCATCCTAATAAATGGGCATCAGTCACACAGATTTAAAACCAGAGGCTCTGTCTGTAGAACAACCTCAGTCAGTCATTCCTTGGATGTTTAATGGGCTATAATCGTGCTCAAATCAGCAACGCTATCAGCAAACCCTTTCAGAATTGCTTATTTTAACACTTTTCCGTATGGATGTGACATAAAACAAATGAGCGCGATGCAGCATTCCTGCGGCCTCCCGTTTCGGCCCCATCCATCACGCCAGTGCCCCCTGCTATGGCCCTGCGAGCTCGGCCCTCTCCCGCCACATCACCACGGACCCCACAGGAGTTGTTGGGTAACCAGAGACGCTGGGCCCCGTCCAGCAGATCCGTTTGCAGGTTGCCTTCCAGTCACACGCTCAACTTCCTTGACGTAGACCCTGTCCTCAGGCGGCGAGGAAAAACGCCGTGCCCGCTGCTGGGGCGCCGCGTGCGGCTCCCTTGCTCGGGCACTGGCACCCTGTGGTACTCAACAGAGATTCACAATTTCTCTCTTTCCAGAGCCTGGAAAGTTTTATACATAAAAAACACCGACTTTCTCCCCACAAAGGGTTGCTACTCATGTAAATAGCCTGCTCCTATCTCACGGAAAAGCAGCATTTCACACAATTTCTTCAAATATCCTATGGGAAAAATGAGCATGACGTCCTTCTTCCATGCTGAGCTGTGCCTGTATAAGATGTTGTGGAAAATAGTACTACATGCCTTTCTTTAGCAATCTAAATATTTGGAGTAACATTTTGTTTTTTCTTGGGCAGAGGAATTATTATTAAATGCTGAAAAAGGGTCAGGTTTATTGCCTTCAATGAGAAATCATTGGGAAGCCTTCCCGTAGCTTCAGCACGGATGGACCTGCCCTGCATTTAAGAGTCCCATCAGACAGGCAGGCTCCCTTTTGGGCAATGGAAGAGATCTGCTCCAGAAGTGACTGCACTAAGAGCTAAAAAACTCTCTCTGTGACATTAATTATCTCCTGATTTACCTGTTACATGTCTTTAAAAAAACTGACTTGATTTTCCACCTATTGTGATCACAGACACTGTGTACTTAAAATGGATTTGGGCAATGCATTCAAAATTTTAGCATAGATATAAACACTCCAGATAGGATATTTTAATGATAGCCATCTTAAAATACAGCGAGGAAAACCACATTTCTTTCTGTGGTGTACGGCAAAAACTATTGTGTATAGCAGCTCCTATTTTCTTGGGGCCTTATATAGCACCACCATTTATTCCAGGGAGTCATGCCCTCCAATATTTTTATTGTAATATACACCACACATTGTTTGAATATTGTGTGTGGCCATTTTGCCCTCAAATTTGGAACCATCACTTGAACAGTCTGAAGTGCCAGGACTTTAACAGTCCTGAACTTCGCTAAATAAACACCCTGAAATGCAGCTTATCGCTGACAAAACATACCACAAACCAACATAGATAGGATTAAGTAATAAGAGGGGTTACAGCAGAGAACTTCGACCTTCTAAGCAAATGGCTTGTTGGTGAGCCAAAGGGAATCTCTGGGAACAAACTTAGCAAAAAATTTAATTGCTTATAATAAGGCAAAAAATCAATGTATACAGGTTGGTTATTTCCTACAAACAAAAGAGTAGGAACACGCAATGTACAGTACTGCCAAATGCTGACTAAAAATGTGTTGGCATTAATTTGGGATGGCCACAGACAGTGGCTGCTGGAAGCTGCTCAGCTCTTTGAGCTGTTAAAAGTAGGCCCGGCAGAGAGACAGGCATGCAGCGAGCAGAGGAAGAAGTCAAAGTTGCGCGATAAACATAGCAATCACAGATTCGTGCCCACAGCAGCTGTAGATGATCTAAACATAGATTTGATATCACAGGAGGACACTTGCAAGGAAAAGGCTATTCCAGAAAAAAACTGCCCTGGAAAGACTACTTGGAAAAGACCGATGCAAAAATTATGTTTATATGTCACTAACACTTTTTCCTTTTTCAGCTGCAGGAGCCATCACCTCCCAGAAGGGCCATGAGGTGCACGTCTTGGTGACTGCACTAAAGTACTTGCTCAGCCTCCCCACCACTTCATGCAGTAAATGCTTTTCTCCCTCCCCCAGCTACATAATAGGAGGCACAACAGGATTCTTTATTTTATAAATTGCACTGATTTCTACACTTTAAGAGACTGTTATGACAGGACTGCCAGTGAGAACAGTTCTCCTCCTGCTTATTCCCAAAGCTGCATTTCCTCATGGAAACACAGCTCCTCGGGACTGCTGCATCCTAGAAAGGAAAGGTGGGCAAGGTTCAGGATCGGGGGATGCTTGGTCATGTGTGTAGTTATTTAGGTCCTATTTTCCCTGCTTTGATGCTGCAGGAACAGGGGATTCTATCACCTTTCTGCAGTCTACAGAAGATCTGGGTTGGCTTTGCTGACTACACTCAGGCGCACAAGTAGCTCGTGGACTCCAGTGGACTAGAGTGGACTATTCGCACTCTTCAAATGTGCACGTATTTAAAGTGCTTCGGGGAAGCAGAGCTTTGATCAAACAAAGTGTTGCTGTAGGCTCCAGCCTCATTGCGGATGCACCGCCCGCCCCTATAAAGGTAATGATGCTTCTGTGTGACCTGAGAGCACACAACCTTTGAAACATGGCTTGGCTCTTTTCAAAATGGGCCAAATCATAGACCCTGGTAATGGGAAGGATAAACCTCCACTATAGTTAGGTTTCATTATTACATAGTTCAGCGGAAATACTACTGGACTTATTTACTAAGTTAATTTTAAGGCTCATTTTACTTATTCAGCTAGACTTACAAATGACTCTCTTGACTTCTTTGGAGACAATAAAAGACTTCTGTCACTTCTTTATGGATAATTATGGCATTAAGGCTATGCCGTGTTACTGTATTTTGCCATTAAGCCATTAGTCATATCCTGCTATGGGAATTTACACTAAATGAGAAACTAATGGCATAGAACTTACCTCTCTTCTGAGCACAGGGAAAGACAGACCATGTGCAGGAGCAATAGTGGCACTGAGGACCCAGCTCCATTCGTGTTCAAAATACTCAGACTGTGCTCTCTTCTCCCAGGCAGCAGGAGAAGACGGACGATGGGCAGGACACATGTCCTTCAGCCTTCACTTACCTCTGGAACCTGTAAAGCCTCCCAGTAGCCAGTGTACATGGAATTTCCCAAGCCCACTCTCAGCCTACCTGACTAGAAGATCTGGGTCAGCCTCAAGCTTTATACTCGTATACTTTACACTCGTTATGTGTCTTGTAATGCTTCCATTGTTCCCCCTTATCACACATAAATACACAAACAAGAATGAACCTCGATTATGACTACTAATTACACAGTAAGAGACTTCTTGAACTACTAATGCAGTCATCAGTTTCCAACATTTAAAAATATATGTGATCATTCTAACTGACATTTTAAAATGAGTAAAACATTGTGTGGTACAAATTTTATAGGTATTAATGAGCTTTACTTCACTCCAAAGCCATTACACCCACCCTGAATGTCTATTTTACAGTGTGATAAATTATTTGTTCAGCAGAAAAGCCGTTGTTTCTCACTTCAATTCATAGAAAAAATGTTTATATGTGCTCATCTATTTTCATACACCTCAGTTGTCAGTTTTAATTAGGCTGTAATTCTTTCCATCACTAGTAATTCTTATCTATTTATCCACGTGCAGCAAGTGGGAAGTTGTTTTAGAATCCACAAAGTATTCACTCTTGTAATTAATATTGTGAATGTGTATTTTTCTTTACTGGCTTGCAATTCTCCCAGTGGGTTTCCTGCCTGCCTGTGTCATGTTACCAAATCTAATGGGATTTATTTGTCACATGTTCTGCCACTGTTTTTTTGTATTTGCTTTCACAAATCTGTTATGCTTGGACAGATTCAGAAAGAACAATTATAGCTAAATTTTCAATGCCATTCTCATCAATGATTAATGGGAATTGCCATATGTCACCTTTATTATGGATTACTTATGCACAGGAAAAACTTACTACTACTTTGAATTAGTAATCTCCTCAAGGGAAAGCTTATGTTGCTCTGGAATGATTACAAAATATTTTACCATTGCTGTTTTGTAATTTATTTTTCGTTTTTGCTAATTATAGCCTCTGTTCAAAATAGGAGACTGACCATGGGAATATCTATGTTTTATATCTGGCTGTCCACACCCATTAGCACAAATCATGCAACTGTCCTCGTAGACTTTAATGGCACTACTGGGTGACTTACAATGTGGAAACCTAATGTCTGTATTCTCTCTGTAGGCTGGAAAAGCATGGAATAGTCTGATACAGAAAAGAAATAATATATAAGACAACACACATTAGACCTAACAAGAGAATAGCCAAAAGTCCTATTAACTCTAAAGGTAGTTTTCCTTGAGTAAGGAAGCAAGCACTTTTAAACTATGCCTTGAGGAGCTCAGAATTTGTTCTTTGTGTTTGTATAGTAACACATGCACATTCTACAGCACTCTGGAAATAACTACAACAGATCTAAGGCACAACAATCTATAAACAAAATAAAATAGAGACAGAAGACACTGGAAATCACCTGAAATAGTATTAGTACTTTTCTTGCATAGTAATCCACAAATACAGTTTAGAAGAAACAGCAAGTCCAGACAAATGTAAGAGAAGAGAAAATAGTCCAGGCAGTAATAGATAAGCATCATGCAGGGATAATGAAACAACTTGCTAGCAGAAATAAAGAGCACAAATGAAAGAAATGAAAAAGAAGAGCATTAAGTACCATCTACATTTTAAAAAGCACCAGATCTATTCCACAAAGCAGTAGCCATAAGAGAATGTACAATGAAATATATGAATTATTTTCAAATGTATGCAAGAGACTTACTTTTTGTTAGTCTCTGAGTGCTCTGCTGGAAAAGATGATGCGTATTTTTATAGAAAGACAGATTTGGTAGTCTTTTTTTTTTAATTTGATAGCTTTTCTAAGTTAGCATAGACCTCTTATTTTATCTCTGTTCACTTATTTGGTCATTTCCCCTCGTGCCATCTACAGAGCTCACAGATCACCCTCTGAAACTAAGCTGTGCACTAACACCAATGTCAAAATATGGCGGTTGTAAGTAATGGTTACTTAAGACACACGGAATTCAAAAATTGTAAAGCAAAAGCATAACTCTCAGATTCTCATTTAGGCACCTAAACAGAGCTGAAGAGGTAATATTAAATATATTAAATATTATCAGAAGTCTGACTCCGAGAATCAGAGTGTTACAGCTGGCCAAGTACCTTCATGGCTCTATCTGCCAAACATCACCTGCCTTTTCCAGGGACTGCATCTCTCCATTGCACCAAAGATGCTGCTGGCAAAATGCAGGCCACAGCCTGGGTGAGCAGAGCCCAGATTTCAGAAGGTGCCTGGACAGCAAAAAGTCTAAGTTGCTGCTACTCAGTTGCTCTCTGCATTGGCATTGTTTAAAACTGCCTTCCATGCTTGAACATATTTCTCTCAATTTTATTTATAGCATAGACCTCCAAATTTGGAGTTTGGTTGTTGAATCTTGGGCTGGCACCTATGGTCAGACTACAAGTTTGTACATATCCTTTCAGCTTAACATTTTTGCTAGAAATAAGGTAATTCAATTACGTAGTGCTACTGATATTAAACATGAAAAATATACCTATGATTTTATATAGATTCATATTTTATTTTCAGTAGTGACAGTGATCATTATAAATTGCTTTGAGGAAATGACTTGCCCATATTCTCCTCTTTGCATAGCAGATAAAAATATACCCCAGATGTAAATATACTAGCACCAAATAGACTTAGACTATGCATGCTGAGAAAGTTACTTGATATGACTCCTTCACATAAAATAGACAATGTTAATGTTATGAAATTTCCTCAATGACAATTTTAGCAACTTAGACATGAAAGATAGTCTTTTTCCAAAATCCTTAACATCTTAATATTTTTTAGAATCATTTGCCCAAAAAGATCACTTGTCCTATCACATAAATGGGAAATTAAGATTTTGCAATATCCTAGTGTAAAAGATATTCTTTCATAAAAACTATTTTTTTTCTAAATTAACATATACTGGCAATAGAACACAAATGACTTACTGTTAAAATATATTTAAACTTTCTTTAATATTTTTGTTAAAATTAAGGAGTATACTGATTTAAAAAGCACGATTGCCAAGAGAAGTTAATATAAGAACCATAAAGAAATCAATTCCTGAAATTATTGCTTTCCTAGCTTTTCATGTTCTCTCTCTTAACAACTTTATATATTAAGGAGATTACAACTCAAAAAATTTATGTAGGGCTTTATCCAGTAAGAACATCTCAATGGAAGAAATACAGCAAAAGCAGCCTGCAAGGAAGCCTCGGGCTGAACAATTATACTATAATCACAGGGACGCATTAGTAATTTTCTTCTTGGTTTTAGAGGGAAGATGTGATGATTTCTGTTACTCATAAAAAATAGACTATTTGGAAAGTCAGCTATGACCACAATATTGTGAATACCAGACTTCTGTAGGAAAAATGCCTCTTATCATAACTTAAACTGTCATAGGAGTAGATTCCACATCCTGCCAGCAAATCTTCAGAAATGCACCTATACATCACAAAAAAAAAACCCTGCTCAATGAGCCCTGTGGGAATTCTGAGCAATCCGCTGCAGTCATAAGTTTGTGCAGCACAACACAAAAAATCCTCTCAGGTCCCAAAGGTAGGATAGACACAGTCTTCTCAGCAATGAACTTGAGCTAGTTAGTGTAACCCCCAGCACAACAACTTAGCTCAAGCAGAGCTTTTCAGTGGCATCTCTATGTTCTGGAGTAACCTCTCTCTCAGCCACTTTTGGCTTTTCTGTGCCATTGTGCACGACACAGACATGCCATCTGACCTCAGACAGAAGTGCCTACATGCAAAACAGAGAAGCTGAAAAAAAATCTTTCTTAGATATCTTTTATGTGTCTCAGTTTTCTCCAGTGCATTGGTCGGTGAGGGTGACCGGTCACTAGGAAATATTACTGAGTGGTATCTGTTGTTCTCACTTACGTATTTGTGCAAAATAATGCTTATGCTCTGATGTTATAAACTATAATACACTTACATGATTGATTAGAAAGTTTAACCTCCCTTGCCATCATCAGGGAGAATTTTACTCAAAATAGGTAAATGATTGGTTTACATCCAGATGACGTAGCGAACTTGTCATTATGTTTTGGCATCTTATTGAATAAAAGGTTTCTTCAGAGTCAGTGAGCTGTTGACCTCAAGCTCAGGCTATATGCCACAGAAGGGCATTCCAAAGGCATCTTAACAGAGCAGAAACTAAACTGTGGCAGGCAGCATGCAAGGGGACTGGATTCCAGCAGGAGAATGCTATGGAAATTGTTCATGGAATTATTTTGGCCAGAGTGCCTGCTAGCTGCACGGAAAAGAAAAATCACCTTGAAGCCTAATTAGAATGACACTTTGCTATAACATGTTTTATAGTTTCATTTCTCACACCTCACTCCAGATATAGCCACTGATTCTCTGTTTTAATCTTATCATTTTATTAAATTAGATTCATTTTATCTATATCTCAAAAGTTAGTCTTGAGCTAAGATGGATTTCAGGATGGCCAGCAAACCTTAAGCAGTCAGTTCCTCAGCATGTGGCAAATCCTTCAGTGTATTATTCTTAATACGCATGTACCCCACATTTCTCCTGTAGTTTGTAAGATTCAGTCTGGTCACTCAAAAAACCTCATTCCCTCAGTAGGAGATGAGTCCCTCACTGTAAGTGGTAATCAGAACCTCCTGAGCAGGCATCATGGTAGGAAGGAGATGGCATGAAATTCAAGGAAAACTCCTGGATTTATGACTCCTGGATTTATGATCCAGCAGGCATGAACAATTCTAGCACAATCCCAATCCTTCCCATAGAATTAAAGATTCATGATGTGAGAAAAGGTGAGAGAGAGGGGGAGAGAGAGAAAAAAAAAAAAACATTTCTAGCTTAATGATTATGTATTCACTTGGGCAAAGAAGACATGAGTTCCAGTTCCTGCTCCAAGGACTGTTTATGCATTTTATCTAATGACAATTTAAATGAAAAATCAAAGCACAGAAACTAACTACATCTGATCACTTCTACAGATATTTATCACTAATAGTCATCATCAATCTCAGTCAGCAAACACTGACACTACCTCCTTTTGAATTCTTTACGTAGTTTACTTGCTTGGCATGCAAGAAGACAAACCATCAAGGATGCTGCAACACGCAGAAAATTCCTGCTAACTCAGTTCAAACAGAGTAATTAACAGAATTAATCAATTTCAACTGAATGAGATCAAAGAAATCTCCCATCAGTTGACTGTTTAGAATAACTCAAGGAAGATTAATTTATATCCCAGTGTTCTCTTGATCCCAATAGGTTGTTGATGACAGAAAAGTAGAAAGAAATCTTTTCATCATCAGTCACTTTCATGATTACTTGAATGCCCGCTGTGTACAAGGCTCCACACATCCCTCTATTTTTAGACCAGAAAGCAACCTGTCAATAACTGCTGAAATACTTTAGTATTCAAAATGATGGCTTACGGAAGAACATAAGCTAGTTGCAGTGTAGAATATTTAACAAATTTTTTTTTAATTGGGAAGTGTCATACCCAGTCATGTTTCTCTTAAAGTAACATTAAAGCCTTATTTCTCTTAAAGCCTTGTAAAAAATTTATTGAGGAATTAGCAGCAACACAGATTACTTGTACATTATAAACAGGTATACATCTACATTATCCACACCTACACTAGCCACAAGCTCCAATTATTGTTATGATACTAAAAGTTTATATTATTATAACACCAGCAGTTTACAAATAATGAAATAAATATTAGTAGATTACTGATTTTGTATATACGCTCCTATACTGCAAACAAAGATCAGAGCTGTCATGGAGCTCAAAGGAAAAGTGATGTTCACCTGTGTGAACTTCTGACCTAAAGGAAAGGGCTGCATATCTTATGAAAAGTCTTCCCTAAGGCCCCTTACTACAGACCTACTGACCTACAAGATGTTACAGTAGTAATGTAAGCCCCTTTATGTTCCTTAGTTTCATATCAGCTTAATGCTGCAAAATTTATAATGTCAAATTGACTGCTGCAGGCTAACTTGTTTGTGGAAAGAGCTACACAGCATGGTTGCATGCAATAGAAGAGGACAAGGATAGGTGACCCAGGCTCGTTTCTAGTCCGCATCCAGATTTGAATCTCCTCTCAGTTACTGTATCCCGTTGCAATCCCACTGGTGAAATATGTATAGATAATACATATGCATATATAAAAATTATATTATTAGTGTAAACGGAATTAGCTGAGCTTTGGTCATTATCTTCTGTGATTTTATATCTGTTCTTACAGTCTTTGGGCTCAGTTAACTCAAAGATTTGAGTCACCACAGTCTGCACTGAAGCGCCTACCTTAACTCACCTTCACATTAGCAGCAGATGTGGCCCCATGTTAGAATCTGAGTATATACACATGTGTGTGTATGTGCATGTATATGTATATACATATATACCATCATTTGAATGGTGACTCAAATATATATATATGTATATATACACATGCACACACACACATATATATATATACACACGTAACATATAACATAACATTATGGGGTCAGTAACCCCACAGAGAAATACACAATCATTTTCTAGGGACTGCCATGAACTAGCCACTAGGCAATGCTACAGAAAAAGAACGGTACTAACTCCTGTCCTTGTCTGGGATTTAAATCACTCAAGGAAGGATCTGTCCGCACCGGATTCCAAATAGTGTTTTGACAGGGTCTTAAGGTATTTGACAAGGACGGTAGAAAAGCAGGAAGAAATGGAGGAAGAGCAGAGAACAACAAGCTAAGAGGCACCATTCAATGTAACATGGTAGCTGAAGCACACACCAGGAGACATGAGAGATTTGTGGTTACATCTTCTATCTTCCCATGAATGCTTTAACCAGCAAGCAACTGGGTGGAGTATTCTTAATCCCAAAATTTTTAGCTGCTGAAGATTTAGAGAATAAAGCTATTGGCACCCATGTCCTAACAAGCCAAATCTAAACACTTTTATTCATTTTTTTACACACGCTTTATTCAGGCAAATTCCCATCAACTTCAAAGGAAGCCTAAAAACTTAGAAGAATTCAGTTCTCACATCATCTATGGCCATGTCTATACTTATGTTCTCAGGCATGCTTTGGCACGCTGCAGGGTCCTGCTGCACAGCCTGGCTGGAACTTGCCATGGCTCAAGCTCAAGCTGTGGGCTTCACCTTTCCTGTGCATGGGAACTGGGTCAAAGAAGTAAGGGGACAACGGATTGGTGCATGCCTGGGCTCGCCCCTGTGCAGAACTGGTGTTCAGCCAGCTCCTGAGCCCAGGAAAATGGGTTTCCATGACACAGAAGTAGCCTACAGTAAGAAGCTTCCATAGATGTCCAACAAAGCACAGTCCTTGAAAACACAAATGGCAACAGTGAAAAGGTATGCCTGAAAAGAAAGTATCTTTTGTGATACATTACACAGCTTAGTCTGGGATGAAATTCAACTATGATTAAAAACAAGAAAAAACTCATCTATTAATTTACAGTTCACAATGGGGTGTATGTCAGTTATCTAAAGTGACTTTATCCTTTAGATCTTACAAGAAATTTTCTCACCTGCTAGATCTAGCTAAGATGTGTGTATCATTCTCATTACCATTGTATATACATGCTAAATATTGACAAGAGCTCTTTATTTCACTGGTCCTTTGAAGAAGAGAATTGCTGTTAAGTCCACTTTCATCAATGGGATCCAGACAAAATTTGACAAAATTATGTAAGGAGTTTCCTATGTGCAAGAAATTTTTAATAGGTTCGAGTTCCACTCTGCCTACTGAATTGTCAAGGTACACTCAAACAACTGTATCACTTCTCCTTTATACTGGACATCTGTTCTAAAATCTCCACAATGTATCTTGGTAAATTTGTGTCTCAACACACAAAATAAAGAGCAAAAAGCTCTCTTGCAGCCTCTTTGAATAAGTTAAATCTTCCCTTGAACCTGCTACAAACATTCCATGATGCATAAAGGTCAGCGCCTGCTTAGACATTAATATAAAATAGGGCCGGAAAAAACTAATTCATTCCTGACACTATTTCGCTGAGCCACTCTCAGAGATCTCCAATGAATAATCTCATCCAAACTAGTCTTTTCTTGAGCTTGATGCAGCTTGGACCTTAAAGACATGAGGATATACACAATGAGTGCTCCTAGCCACTCAGTTATAACGACCATGCGAATAATCGTCCCAAGTCAATACCCAACTCTTTCAATCATATAAGAAAAACACTGCCAACTTCAGATGATGAATAGAAAGTTTCCTCAGTCATGCACACATATGTAACAACATCTGATCTTCGTTGCACTTTTTCTTTAATATACTTTTACATTTGCAAATACAGACACCCTTTGCTTATATTTTTTTCTGTTGTCTATATATTCATTCAGTTCTACTTCTTTTCTATGTACATTTTTCCCTTTATTTTTAAGTGCTTTTGTCCTTTTAACTTGCACACTCTTCTAGTGAGATGAAGTAACATACCTACTTTCAGCTTCTGTCTCCTTCACTACTAAGTAGAATTCTGTATTTTGAAGACTGTTCTTTGTAATAACACTGAGTTTACAAGCAGCTATTGTGGAACAGACTGCAAGACCACTGCATGATGTGGGCTTTGTTGTTTGTATTCAAATTGACTTGGGATTTCATATTGACCTGTGCATTAATATTCAGTTTATAAGCTACAACAACAATTCCATTTCTATTCAAGGGGTCACCTGAAATAGCTCTCCATCAGAGCAACTTCTACAGAATAATCTTTACTCTGCAGAACACTTCATTTCCTCTTAGGTACAACTTTCCACAAATAGTCTTGTTTCTTGTCAAAACAGTAGCTCTACCCAAAGGCCAGACCTTGTTTAGTTCCTGATTTTTTTCCTTCAAGAGTAAACTTTTACATTACTTCTTGCAAATTCATTCTATATGACATGAAGTTTTTTACTTTGTCTTTATATACAGATAGATAGTTTTTTTGGTTTTTTTTTTAATTAGGATTTGTCAGCCCAAATTACTGTGCCATTGCCTTTTTTTTCTCCCTCCAGAGATTGCCAAGACCAAGAATGCTCTGCAGCCTGGTAAACTAAAACTGCTTTTTTTCTCATTTTCCAAACTTAAATCATAATCTTCTATGACGTTTCTCAGTTTTGATCTCCAAGCACCACTGTAATCCAATCTCAAAATAGGGGTTCTATAAACAATGAAATAATCATGAATTTATTACAAACATTAAATAAATCTCTCTCTTTAGTATTTCACACAGAATTAATATCTCAAATTTCATTCTTTCAAATGTTGTTATCTTGTCTTTTCTAAACCAAACTGTAAAGTAGATTGCTCTTCTTTAATTGTAGGGTATTAAAAATATTCACTGCTGCTCACCCAATATTACTGGGGAAAAAAAGTAGCCATCTTTTGTCTACCTTTTCTTTTTTGTTTTAATTTTGAAAGACAAATTCTCATTTAATCCCTCTACCTTATGCATTTCTAGAGAACTCTAGCGGCAGTAGCTGTAGTGCCTAGCTGTTCTTTCACGTTCTTCATTTCTCACTTTTCTTCTACTTTTCTGACACAGGATGCACTTTTTTCCTGTTTCTTCTTCATGTTGTGCTTTTTGACAGTAATTAATGCAAATTTGTAAGCTGGATCTTGTAATCGTGATGTATCTTTCTAAAAATAGCAGATGAACTATCAGAAATCTAACAGGCATAGATAACACAGGAGCAAGCTGATGATGGAGGGAAGCTAACCCTTGCTCCCTCTTTCTCTCTGTGTCAAAACAAAACATTACCAGAAATGCTACATGACTGCTAAAGACTACCAAAGATCTGCTTACACTTAAAATCTTGTTTCAACTTAAGTCTTATTAATAAGCTTTATGAATCTCACAAGAATAAGATTCTTAAGAACACCAGATGACTCTAAGTGACTTGGGACAGTTAGCCCCTTCAGAAACAAATCCAAAGTCTGTAATGACAGAGCCATCAAGCACCACACATTCACGGTACTGATTCTTTCAGACCTACCAACAAAAAAGTGCTATCCATTTGGGCCAGTGTGTTCTGGTTCCTGATCCTGAGGTTATTATTGTATGACTAAAAAGAAGGGCCACATAACAACCTTTGTCCCTTCTAGTTTATTTTAAGCAATTTTATTAGGTGTCCTAATCAACATGAACAGTATACATGAGGTGAGGTGTGGCCAGCAAGTGTTATCACACACACTGCATGCTGTCCTCGGGGGAACACTGCACTTAATTTTTGTTGTTGGTTCCCCACAGAAGTTATGCCAAAGTGGAGCACAGCAGAGTTTCTAGGTGGATGTGTCAGAAGAAACTAAAGCTTGGCTTACTGTGGCAAAATGAAGGCTGAGAAGAGTTGAGGCTGCTGTGTATGAATATATCAAAGAGACTTTTTTGAACTACTGGACCATGCTGGCACAAAATCAAATCCATGCCATAAATAAACATGGGCTGGAAATCAGAAAAAGCATTAGAAGTGCCAGGATTTAGAACAATTTCTTGATAGGGAGCATGAGAACAAAAGCCTAACATGGTAAAATACAGGCTGTTCAATTTAGAAAAAAGGTTTATCTGACATGCTGCCTGCAAAAACAGATTAGTCTCAGACCTCACCAGAGAGATGGCCACCCTTCCTGCCCCATAAGGCACATTCTGCAATCTCCACAGAGCCACACAGACCATGCACTTTGGAGAGCTGGGGCTGGGGACAGTGGACAGCTCAGCAAGTCCATGGACCTTTTACTGCTCCCTTGTGGATTTGGGCTGGATGGCCACTGCATCCCAGACAAAGTTGTGCCCATTGTCTCCCAGCAGCCTCCCCACCAACACAGACCACTATTATGTAAGTGCTGTAACCCCAGCATGGCAGCTAATTTGGTTGGCATGCAGCCGAAGAAACACTAAGTCTTCATCTCAAACCCTCTCAACTCTAGATCCCAAGATGCAATATTCTTATTCCTCACAGCTCTTAAGTATCAGCCTGTTCCTGTTCCAGACTAAGGCAAAAAAAATCTCTTCTGGAGTAAAATTTATTTTAGAATAAGATTTTTTTCTTTATTTTCTGTATTTCTAACAATAATAACACTGAGAAGCACAGTGATAACAGATTATCAGAGCAAAAATTCTAGTAATTTGAGAATATTTAATATTTCAAAGGTAATAATGGTGTCATGAATTGTATGTTCTAACAAAGCAAAAACACACCAAGTAAGTGTCAAAGCTGAGGATATGTGCCATTTATTTAATTTACTATTTAATTGAAGATGAAGTTATTGCTGAGTTAAGAAATAGCCTCAAGTCACTAGTATAATTAAAAATTGTCATTAAACATTAAGATGAATGAAAAAATTAAAATTGTGGGCTGTCAAAGTACCAAGGAAATAATTTAAAGACAGTTTTAAAATGCACTGGGAACACCCTTTTTTTGCTTCACTCCTTTTTTCCTATTACCAACTCTCTTTTACCCTTCGTTATATAATAATCCACATGCTCTTTTCTCTTCTTTTGCATAGGTAAGCAAAGCTATTTTCTCCTACCATATACTTGTGTTTATAAGAGGCTTTTGGAAATTGCAGAAGAGGCTATGGTTGTTCCCATGTGAAAAAGAAATGTCATAGTGAAAAAGAGGACAACCCTTTCTGGGGCCAGAACTGTAGTCACAGGGCACAAAATATGTGTTTATGGATAGACAGAGAAAAATGAAGCAGAAGAGTAGGCACGAGTTTTCTGTGGGACTTTGGTTATTTACATGTTTTCATTATTTTTCATTTTTCTCTGCTGTTCAGAATTATTCTTCTTACTCTGGGTAAATAAAAACCTTTCTTGCTCTGTTTAAGGCGAGTCAGAGGATGATAAAACTTCCTGGCTGTTGAGGATGTTCTGAGGAGCCAGGTAATTCCTGGAGCTAAGCTGAGTGGGCAGCGTGTGCACTTGCAGTACCGGTGGTCAGAGGCTGGATCTCCCCAGGCATGTTAATGTCCTCTTCCACATGAAGAATGGAGACTTTTTAAAACTTGTGTGCATGTTTTTGTATGTGTGTGTGTAAAAAACCAAGGAAAAGACAGCCACACATACCAAAAGAGAAGCTAGACTTTAGGTCAGGCCAGTCACATGGTATATGAAGACTCAGGAGGCAGTCATTAATCTGCCTGATTGGGAGACCTAGCAGTACCAAGTAGGCCAGCTGCACTACTCTGTCCATGGTAGAGCTGGAATAAAGGTTCCCATGGGAAGTTTCAATCAGACCAGTGCTTTCCTGTGAGAGAAGTTTTATTCTTGAAAAACTGGCTTCTGTCATCAAAGACATTTTATTACACCTCAAACAAAACACTTCATTATCTCCAATTCACAGCAGCACAGAGCAGCAACAGAACCTCGTCCCTGCTGCCCCAGATGTGTGCCTGCTCTCTACTTCTGGATGAAGGCTTTAGTCCTCCATGAGTCCGCTACATGCCCTGACTATATGCTAACTTTTCAGTGATGCAAATGACACCGATAGCTAGAGATCAGGGTATAATAGCAACTATGAGCAAAAGCTGTGCATGTCTAAGGGAATATGTAGTATTGAATAAACTTTGTAAAAGCAAACCACTCATACGAGTTCCCAGCTAACAGTTTTTGGATGGATTATGTAAAACAGGTCTGATGCAGTTTTTAGGGGTAGTTTAAAATCAAAATTGCAGATCAGTAAGTACACTTTAGAAAAGAGAAGCCAACATAGAGGTTCCTAAAAAAATCCCTACATAGTTGGAGAATTTAGAAAGGCTGTTTGAGAATTCAGCAGAGATCACAGAGATCTGACTTTTCAAGACCAGCAGCCTCTTCCAGGATAGACCCTTTGCATAATGCCTCACAGTTTTCTGCCTAGAGATCTGTCATACAGGTTGTCTTAATGCATGTTTTCAAATTAAACAGCTGGAGGCATCAATAGTTCTGTCATCACAATCCTGTTACAGGCCTATCTCTCCAAAGCTTTAAATATACTCTCCAAAGAAAATGATCTGCACCCACAGAACTAAAACCAGGATTTCTGTAATGGAAATTGTAGTTTACTAGAAATCTCAAACACTTTTGCAAAGCCTGCTGATGTTGTTTCCTGCATATAGCTACTTGTCTCTTTCCTGTCATTACATCTCTGTTGAGAGACATTTTGTACTTCCCATCTAGCAGTTTTCAATTTGACCTTTTAAACAACCCTCTCCATTGCTTTACATTTATATATGTGTTGAGCATGTTTGCATTTTGAAGATACTGTTCTTCTTGCATAAGCATTCAATTCTCCATGGAAGCAAAAGCATCTGCAACTCATTTAACAGAAGACTTCTGTACAGAATGACATTCCTGATGTGCCTTCTTTTTACCACACTATAGCAGTCTAGGTTAGATCTTCATGGTGGTGTTTTCTTCTGCTGGATATTTATCCCAGTTGAACAGAAACGCAAACAGAAACACGAGGCAGATTCTCGACTATAAGTATCCCAGTGTCCTTACAGCCATATGAGGATTAATAGAATGCACCATACAAATGGCCAGAAGGATGTTTGTTTTTGCAAGGTCACTAACACATGGTTTCTTCTCTCTGATGAAGACTTTAGTTATGATGAAACATTTTTTTCCCTTATATTCACCAAGGACGGGTTTTACAGATGTGATTTTAATGTTTTAAGAACACTAGAAGTATACCAATCGTACCAAATCCTTGCTCTGAGGCTTACATGGAATTAATCTTTTTACCCTCGTAGAAAGTCAAAGGCTATATTTCAGTTTCTTTTGGATTTTTAATACTAAGTTGCATTTATATAGAACGAGACAGAACCAAGGCCCTCACAGCAACTCTAAGTAACTAAAGCAAAGATTCCCAGAACACTTTTTATACAGGAGAATAACAACACAGCTCATGTGCAGTGCTCCAGCAATGATGAGGAAAAAGTAAATATATGTAATGAAATTCTTGTTTCACTGTGTTTCACTATTGATTTCAATGGAATTTCAGACTAAATTTTCTGAAATTACTTTTGTCTTATACACTTTTCAAGAATTATGTCCAACCTTGACAAGAACAAGTGCTGTTACCTTCTGCTATGATTCAGGAGCTATTGCTCAACCTGTTCAAGACTAAAGCAGACCACTGCTCACCAGAACATAAAACCACCACAATAGAATCATAGCATCATTATGGTTGGAAAAGACCTTCAAGAACATCAGATCCAACCACAATGCTTACACCACCTTGCCTACAAAATCATGACCATAAGTGCCTCCTCTACGTATTTCTTGAACACTGCCAGATGGTGACGCTACCACTACCTGGGCAGCCCACTATCTGGGCAGCCTGTTCCAATGCTTGACTATTCTTTCTGTGTAGAATTTTTGTATTTTTTCTTAATATATACCTGAACGTCCCCTAACATAAGCTGAGATGCTACTATTTTGTTTATTCAAGGAGTCATTGTCTGTTCTTTCTGAATGCCACTGCTGTCACATTAGATGGTAATTGCTACAGTCTGAAAGCAGATGCAACCCCAAGCAACACATACCAACAACAAGAGGGGCCTCAGAGTGCAATGTCTTCTCAGTGTCTTACCTTTAAGATTGCTGACAATATGAGGGAAGACCCCGGTAGCTCAGGAGACAGATGGTGCAAAGCAGTTCATATTCTGAAATACTGAATAGAGCAGGGCTGAGCTAGGCCAAAAGAGCTCTTCAGTGAGACCCTTCCTGCCATTTTCTTTTGACTGCTCTATTCTCATGCAGTTGCATTCCAAAGGCCATCCAATGCGTGCAAATGCTTATTTGCTTGGGAGATAAATAACGTGCGCAAGGCTCAGCTGGTGATATGTGCACACTTCAGATCTGCCCAACTGATCTGCCTCCCTTTCTACAGTACGTTGGTAGGGGCTGGTTTGGGAATCACTGGTACTGTAATAGTCAATCACAATCTGTTATTTCAGTGTCTAACTTAGGTGTTCAAGGCTCTGCCTTCTCCACATTGTAAGAATGATGTTCAAGGCTCTGCTTTCTCCATGTCATAGGAATGGTAAGGCCAAAAATCCCTTCCAGTGTATGTATGGTTCAGCATGTACTGCTACAGCCACCATGGCCAACTAACATACATTGCGAGAGGACACCAGAAAGCACATGATGATGTGGCTCTCTAAAGTGTTAAGGCTGCACAGCCTCAGGTCAGGCTATCATTCGCTGGGGTGCGATTTGGACTCCTGCTCTCTATCTGTATCCTTCTCTCTGCTTCTCGTTCTGTGGTAACATCTTTGAAGTTACCTTCATGAACCACAAAGTGAGGTCAGAAAAAGACTTTGTGCGGATCCTGAAACAACCTTTTAGGGTCCTCTGGAGGTAAAATTACCAGTCTGAGAAAGCCAAGCGTGGTGTCTTTGAGCACTGTCTTTAGCACCGTGCTAACTTTCTGGTGTGTACAAAAGTACACACAATGCTCTAAGCTATTTTGTAAGCGAACGTAAAGCAAATAGTAGGTGGCAAAATTGAAAGAGCTATCTGGGGGAATAATGGCAATATTACCAAGAAAAAAATCATTATGTAGGCATATCTCCCACTGAGGAGCTCTTGTTTCCTATATGCTTTTATGAAGAGTGGGAAGAAATAAAAGGGTTATGAGATGGAATTGAAAAAGTCCAAACAAATGTCCCTATCTCAACGCAATGAGAACCCTGCACACATCTGAAGGAAAGTCAAATGCAATTTTGCCTTATTCATCAGTCTTACAGTCCCTGGCGTCCTTAATGACAACATTCTTTATTTTATAAATTATACCATAGCCCATAAGTTGTTTATCTCTGATCATATACTGTGGTTTCTTTTTAAATTTCAGTTATGTGGTTTTACCAGTTTGCAAAAGAGTTGACCTTTCACTTGCCTCTCTCAATTATCTACTACCACATTTTTGGACAATGACACATTTCTGGTTTGGAATATGATGAAAACAAAACAGCAAAATAGCAGGCCTTTCTCAATGGCATACAGGATAATAAAGCTGTGCAACTCAATGAGTTTTCAAACGAACAGTTCAGTAACCATCACTCCATTGCTCAAGTGACTGTTGAGAGAAATTTCTTTTTTTATTAATGAACTCTCAGGTTATAAATGATAGAAAGAAATGATACAGCCTACACTGCCTCAAATCTTGGAGGGGGAGAAGGAATCAAAACCATTTTGTCCCTAAATATATATATATGTGTGTGTGTGTGTGTGTATGTATAACATTTTTAGTAGTATTTTATGAAAACAAAATAAAATTTTCAGCTTTGATGCAAGGCTCAGCCAATGTAAAGTAAGGGACCAAGAAACATATTTTGGCTTGGAAGACAGTGCTGGCCGTGTTTATTCGCCATGTCAAACAATTCTATGTGGGTTGCTATGCCTCTATAGGATGCTACAGATTTCATTTATGGAGACTCATATGCAGCAGGCAGAAGTGAAGTTATAAACTCCTGTATGTTGCTTCCTAGCGAGTCTATATGCACCCAATATATTGTTCCATTACAGCTTTCAAAATTGCTAATTCATTTTCTGGAAAAAAATTCTCTTCTTGGCTTCTTCCCACATCCTGTATTTATCATGAACAAAAAGGTATTATAGGAGTCTTAACTAATCCTGAAATAAATATACTATTTTATATTTTCCTGATTAAGTGTATATATTTTGAATCAGCTAATTTCATCAAGCTTTTAAATAATGAATACTCCAACTTGTAAAGAGTCCAAGACTAAGACAAAAATATTAACCCAGATCCACATGAGAAATAATTAGTATATATTTTAAAAGTATTAAACTTATAGATATGCACATTCAAAATTAAAAATAAGTGACAGTTCTTCTTGGAATATGCAGCCAATAACAGACATCATTCCACTAACAGGAGTTAGATTAGCATTTAAATAACTCATATATGATAGATTTGTCTTCCCCCAAATCCATGGAAGTAAGAAGACATTCCAGATGTTGTTATTAGCTTTTAATTTGACTCAGAAATCAAACTTGAAATTTTTGCTGACTGTCACACCACTGCCATCTATATTTTCCACTTTTAGGAATGTCAATTCCTTTGGCTATTGGTTCCAAAAATAAAAATTATGTAGTGAGGAAAACTTCATTCTTCATATGAGGTATTTTTTAACTTTTTTTTTTCATCCAGAGAAAAAAGGATGTTCATGGATCTATAAATTTATTGAATTGTCTATTAGAATCATAATATCTCCTTAAAAATTATGCTATCTTTAGTCAAATCAGGTTGACTGTATGCATCCAACTCAGATGCAGACACCTTTTTGTTTCCTCCCCCTGCACAGGAGCGTTGTCAGTGCTGCAGTCTCATGCTCCTAGAAACATGGGCATTGACAGCACATTTCCACAGGCAGCTACCTGTCTACTGGAAGCAGACTCCCAAGCTAGATTTGTTGTTGGTTTTGTTGTTTGCTTGTGTTTGTTTGCAAACCCATTTCACATGCCAGAATCAAAGATGTTGCTCCAGAGTTAAAACTGAAAAGCTGCCTCCGAGCTCCACTATCTGGTCCCTGGCTACAAGCACAGTTATCTGCTACAACAAGACTATTCATCTAGGAAAAGAGCTAAGGACAACAGGAAAGGAAAGGAAAGGAAAGGAAAGGAAAGGAAAGGAAAGGAAAGGAAAGGAAAGGAAAGGAAAGGAAAGGAAAGGAAAGGAAAGGAAAGGAA
>NW_020455799.1:2403054-2566420 GCF_003342845.1 Nothoprocta perdicaria
AAAGGAAAGGAAAGGAAAGGAAAGGAAAGGAAAGGAAAGGAAAGGAAAGGAAAGGAAAGGAAAGGAAAGGAAAGGAAAGGAAAGGAAAGGAAAGGGAACTCTATCTGGTTTGTTATTTACTACCCTAATTCTCTTTCTACCTATTTCTAATTATAATTTTGCAAAATAATGATTACTTAGTCAGTGAAACACCCCTATAATGCAAAGGATGTATTTCCAGAATTAAAAGGCATTTTTCCTTTTGCAGTGCTGATTTTACCAAAGTTTTATAATGAAAAAACTCTTACTTCTGCTCTACAAATACTGGAAATATCTGCATTTCAGCAAAAGGATTAAAGTAGCAATGTAGTACCCAATCTGTCATAATTTTCTCTTATTTTACCGAAGTGCCTTACCTTTAGGTAAGACATGTAAGGAAAGCTTTGATGCATACAAGAATGGAAAGTTACAGAGCTGCATCAAGGTTAATTTTATCTAGTTTGAGAAAGGTGACAGTTCAAAAGTTCTCCGCAGAAATCTCTATCATCAGGGACCTTCTGTTGGAGAACTGTGCTTGGGTTCTCTCCCTGCTTCCCTCTCCAGTCCATGCAGGCTGGCCTTTTCTTTCCTTTTCATCTGTCTTTTACAGAAATTACAGCGATCTTGAGCTACCTGCTTTATCTCCTAAGTGCCTTTTCATAGAATAAGTATTAACTGAAGAAAGTTGAACTCCATCTCTTTCCAAACACTAATGAAAGGAAGCTGAACAACGAAGACAGCCTAATGCTCTGCAACTTTCGCTGCTGCTTTTGGAGACTACTATTGTGCCTCAGAAGGCCATGCTCAAAGTCAGAGCTTTTTCTTTTTTTTTTTTGGAGCTCTTATTCAGAGAAATCACAGTGGATTATTTTGTCTAAACACTTGGGATTGTTTGTATTGATAGGCAATACTACCAAGGAACAGGGGTCATATATATTTTAAGGATCACAGCATGGATAAGAGGCATAGGCTCTTACAGCTGCAATGTAAGGTTGTGTTTCTGAATGAAGTACATCGCTAAATTTGGTTTCCTCTTATCTATTCTGTAGGTCTTTGGAGGCCTTGACTAGCTGAAAAGTCTTCTGATTTCAGATACTTCTTAAATATGTCTTGAGAAACAAGTAGTGTGCAGGCAAGCTAGATAAGCCAAGAAGAGGCAAGAAAAAACAAGTGTCACCATCATGATACTACTTTATACCCAGAGTACTGAGCAACAGAAATGACTTGCACAGCTGGAGATCAATGTCCACCTGCAAAGACATATCTCCAGCTACTCTATCCACCACTACAGTATACTCTATCCACCACTAAGGTATACTATGTTTTATTTTATTGAAAGTGTGCAGAGAGATCTGCAGGGAAAAGGATTTTTAGAGCTTGGCCTAAACTCATGGGAATGTGAAAGGGAAAGAAGAAATAAAAAATTAGAAGTGTGCTTGACTTTTGTGGCATTCTGGGCTACAGTCTGTTTGCTCAGTAACCTCTTGCTGTTAACCTCCATTTTATCCTTATATGAAACATAGCATGAATAAAATGATCTGTCTCCTCACCCACTCTGGCCTCCTGTAAAAAAAGGTATGTTCCCTTGAGTAACTCACAACTCCAGCATGGAAAATTTACTCTAGTGTTCTATACAGTAAGCATTGTTTCAATACACTGAATTGCTAGTAAGTGGTCAAGACTACATTAAATCATGTATTTTTTCCTCTCCATTAGTCAAAAATAAAGAAGGATGAAACAAATAATACACTTGGCAGGAAAGGTATGGGTCTTTGTGTTATTTTGTGTTTTACCACATCAAACTAAAGATTCAATATCACACCATGTTGAATGTTATATGAATTTTCCTGCCAGCATAGATCAGTTTCTCTCTCTTCCAGAGAAATGGTAGGAAGTAAATCTCCTCTTTTCAATACAAAATAATAAAGAGGGGAAGATGCTGTAAGTATGAGGAAATTGATTACCATCTTTTTCATTTACGGCAATCAATCACATTAAAATATGAAAAGAACATGAGAAATCTACTACACCTTGATATGATGCCTCTCGCTTTCTCCCACATTGCTTAGTCAGTACTGTTTATCTTTCACACATCATACCCTACATTTAGGAAGAGTTAATTTCCATCTATTTTTTTGCTTGTACTTCTTCAATCCATGTCTCCTCCTCTTCTCCCAGTTTTCAGCTTACCTCTGTCCTGCACTTGGTACACTTCCAGTTTGAAAATCTTGACCTCAGTAGATTTCTCACCGAAGACCATGAGGAACACAAAGCATGTGTACTAAGCATACATGAATCTAAATGGTCTCTACAAGCCAAGTCCTTACAGCTGCAGGGGGCTGACAAATGCCTGGCTATATTAATTGCTGCAGCTTCTTAGCTAATCTGAGGCACTTTAGAGAGTTTGAAGTGCAGTGGCATGGTGGAACAAAATCTAAAAGAACAGAACATCGGATGATTTGGCAGGAGCATGATCTGGGCACTATCAAAAATACTGGCAAAGCAGATGGTCAAAAAACCCTGGTCCTAGATCTGGGACAACCTTCTGCCCTTCTTTTTTTTTTTTCTTTTTCCCTTCAAACATAATTCCTGTTTCCAAGACATAGAAATATGTTACTTTCTCTTTACTACTTTCCTAACAGATTGTCACCTCAGCCTTTCCAATAGCCTCGGAAGATGGAGTTGAGGTACTCTTTGTGGTACTAGGCTGTCATGGTTTCCTATTATTGCTGCTATTAACCTCACCTATCTCACTTTAGGTTACGCCTTTCCTGGGAACTCCTGCCTTGCAGACAAAGGATCAATAAACCTAAAGACATATATATTAGAAGTCTATTAAAGGCACCTTCAAAGCATATCATGTCTGCTCTGGTTGGCTCAGAAGTATTAGAATTTATTTTTCATATGACAAGATTTTGTACTTCAGTCCATGGTTAATATTCACTTCCACCTTCCATGTGGTGCACCAATTGTCCTCTAGTATGTACTCTAATATACACATCAAATATAATGCCACAGATACAGAAAAGGACTATATCCTGTTAATCCCACTCCACATGTACAATTTCCAGTTCCGAGAGTACTGAAGCAGCTACTCCCTTCTTTTGAAAAGTGTTTTTTTTTTTTAAATACTAAAGTTGGTGAGTTTTCACCCAAAGGACAGCAAATACCTTCTCTGAAGTCATATTAACACATTTTATAAAATGTAATTGTAATGTAAAGCATGATGGTTCTGTTCTATTATGGTTCATTACTACATTGAAAATTACTGACACTGTACATTTTTCTCTTTATTCTTCTAACATTTCCAATTATGACTGTACTGCAGGTTACTTAGTGTAGTAAATATTCTAAGAACATTTACAGCCTGGCACCTACTCACAGCGAGCAATACCTTCCTTTCCAGGTCATCCTGAGGCATTACTTAAATTCTAGTTAGGTAATTACACTCTGCCTGCCTAAGTGTCCTTCTGACTTTATAAATGTATTCTTCACTTGTCATGGGAAGATTAAAGCCTTACTGCAGCCTATGGAACAGCTGCCACACTTCTGTGCATTTGGGTGCTACAGCAGTCTTGATACTTCTGTTTAACTTACCTCTACTGCTTTCTAAACTCTTCAGGACCATAGCATAAAAGTTGATAAAAACAAGTTTTTTGTTTGTTTATTTCCAATATTATAAAATAAGATAAAGGAACATGTGATAAAGGATTGAATTAATTCAAGAAAATGCCGTACTTCAGTAAAAAGTATTATGGGTGGTGTAATTTGAACATAATTAAGCATTCAGAATAAAGATATGTTTTGGCACAATTTCAGACATAATAATCAGTAAACAGTGATCCAAAGGAAAGACGTATCTCTGTAAACAACAGAAATGAATTAAAGAACAGAGTGGAATACATGGTACTAAAAATTCCACTGTGAAGGATGTAAGTAGCTGATCCCCAATTCAACAAAATTACTCAAGATAATGTTCAGCTTTATGCTCAGGGACAAACTACAAACAAACACAAGCAGCAGCATTAAACTTCCTTGCTCAGAAACAAAACCCACTTATATATCACACTGGAGAGAAGCAGAGATTTTCCACAGTTTTGCACAAGAAGACAGAAAATAAAACAAAACAAAATGCCCCAAAAGCATAAACAAATACTCTAAACCCACAATAGATGATCTTGTGGTGTTCGGAAGACTTTTCTGATTCAGAAACCTACAGTCCATGTCCCCAGCCTGAATCAAACATAACAGATCTCTAAACAGACTTTCATGTCTCATGAGGTCAAAGCACAAGCAGAGATTTTTTTTCTTTCTCAGATTTTGGCTATCACAGCAGGGTCTGATAAAATTTTCCAGTAAAAAGTGAAATACCTGTTGCTAATTCCTAAGAAAAGCACAAGCATCTCTAATATTTGACTATAATAGCACTATTTACACTAACATGTTTACATGAAGGAATGTGTTAAGTGGTTTACTGGATAAAGATCAGACTACACAACAGTTTCCCAATCCTCAGACTCCAAATTAATCATCACATTGTTATATTTATATAAGCATGCACAATATTTCAGTGGTATCTGTGATCAGATCAAAGTTAAGGACATCTTCAACTTCCCAACTGAGCATTCCCAGTAATAACATACTGGCTAACTGATGAAATTACGTCAGCCAGATACAGCAAATCTTAGATGCATACACATGCTTTGTGTTTAAATAGACCTTAATACAAGGTAAACATTTTTGAAAAAGGCAATTAACTAAATTAAGACAGCTAAATTTAAAATTGATATGTTTGAGGCATTTTGTCCTAGTCCAACATGAGAAGTGATTAAAAATTCTGAAATTCAACTAAATTAAATGAAATTTTGAATATTTGTCTATAATAGTGGTTACTTACAGTAGAAATTATGTCTTGCTTGTGGGTTCCTCATTTGGTGATGTAATATTCAGAAGTCACCATGCTTTTGTTCTTAAATAAATCATCATTTCTTTTATGGCTTTTTCTAAGCAGTCTTCTGAAGTCATTTCGGCATAACAGATTCTCTTCCAAAATGAATTTATCTTCTCTTTCTGTATTTCCTGTCCAAAAAACTCAATGTACACACAAAAGTAAACTAGTGAGCTACTAGTTATGAAACACAGCATTTATAATACGCTTTAGATCTTCAAAGTACTTTACAAATGACAGCTGATTAAATAGGCTAGAAAATACTTAAAATCTAAACCAAAATTACCCTGAGTCCATTAAGAGATTGGATAATTGTATCACAAATGTTCCAGAAGGTTTTAAAAGACCACAGCTCCTCTCTGATGAATGAACTGATCAAAATCAGTATTTCCATTAATTCTTCCTTTCTTAAGTATCATTCACATGAAACGTGTATACGCAATATGCAGTCTACTTGCTGCTGAATGATTCCCATTACACTTTAGAGTCAGGTGCGCCTCAGAGCACATCATGTGCTCTATTCTTTAAACAAGAAAGACTTACATTGCTACAATTTATTTTTAAATTTATGAGATTCATAAGTAGCTGTCACAAAGCTTTTAAGGATCTTTTCTCAACTCTGTCAATAGTCATTGATTAGGGGAGAGAGAGCGTCATGGTCTTTACATTGTTTGATTTTAATTTCTGTAACCTTTTTAAAAATTAATTCTTCTACCCATTCTTCTTCCTCATGGGTCCTTATACCATCATTATTTCAATTATAAATTTTTAAAAAGAACCCCAAGTTATTCCCTAGCTTCACTTGCACACAGATGTCAAGCTCAGACATCACTGATGTGAGAAACACTCTGCTTTTATTTTTCTTAAATACCTCTGAAAAATATATATAGGTCATAGTTATTCCATATTCTAGAAAGCCATATCACATAGGTATCTTACAGTACACAGTTGTTGATGTTCATCTACATAAACAGCAAGCAGTTTCATTGGTAAGCTATGCTAAATCTGCAGAAACTGGTCATCTGTCATAATATTCATGCAAATGTAATTATCGTAATATTCACCTAACAAAATACAGCCATATAATTCTGCTTTACGTAATGCAGTGACACAAAAGTCATTTAATCTTATTCAGTAATTTTTGATATATAATATCAAATATTTGAGTATGTGGGATTTTTTAGGATAGTGAATGCAATTACATCTATTAAGCACTGTTCTATAATCCACTTGTAAATAAAGACATCTTTCTGCAAATGAAGACAATGTTCAGTAAAGGAAACCCTGGCTTGACCTTTGGGACTCTGATTTGTAGCCACACATTTCTATACACTTGATTTCTGATTCATGACTAAGAATTCCGTATCTTTTATTGCCAATTGACAAACTCCTCTAGACAAAGAGGAAGCCACCTGAAAGCACTTCATCTGAAGGACATGTCACAAAGAACTCAGTCCCACTCTTGTTCAACTGAAATGCACTGTTTTGTGTTTCACAAGTTGGTAACCTGGGCTCTGTAACTGGAAACAGATACATCTATTATAGCATGAAAGCAATTAAGTACTTATGGCTGAGAATATGAGTCCATTTTTTTAAGATCTTCATAAAACCTTTTATTATAGAGATGTGCTTTATGTGAGTCACTGTGGTAGATACTTCCATAGTTTTATATAAACAGCTCTCACAACTTTCCATGAGGAGCTCTAAAATACTTCATATTTTGCTTAAAGCCCCAATGTTTGCAGTCGGGGAAATATTTTAGAACCCCAGGCTTTTTTCTTGGATTTTTGACCTTTTGGTCGTACTGAAGAGTTGGATATGTGAATTAGAACTGACAAAGATGAAATAAAACAAAATCCTTAGAGTATTTCTGCTTAGCTCTAAGATTTTATACTTAGCAGGAATCTGAACAGCTAAGTTGAAGATGTAGATACACCTATATTTTACTGGAAAAACTGTCTTTTAACAGGACTATTGCTATAACTACTTATTTGCTAGTATGTTGTTAGTGTAAGGAGCTCTGCAAATTCGAGACATTATAGAAATAGAAGGTTTTTATTTCTGCACCTTTAAAGTACAAGATCCCAACTTCCCTGAAAGCAACTGCCATTTTACGTAACAGTTCTGATGATACAGAATGCTCCTGTGCTCCCACTCAGTTTGAACTGATGCAGATCTTTTGATCCAGCTTTCTGTCTCTCCGTGAAGAACAAATATGTAAAAGCTGCAACTAAAGAAGCAACAAGAACATATCCCACAGAAAAGCACGCATCAGGAATTTTAAGTCCAAAATAAGGAAGAACTTATTGAAAACATAAGAAGCATCACAGATGGGCAAAACAAGCCTGACACTGAGCTGAAAGCAGAAATTATCAGGAGAGATTTTCCATATACCATGTGTTTCTGCTCTAATTCTGTTTTGATTGCTTGGCTTCTTTTTTTTTTTTTTTTTTTTTTTCCCAAGTGAAAACATTTTCCTGGTGTGCATGTCTAGGAAAACACTTTCAGATGATCAGTTCTCTTTATTTAGGGCACTTTTTGATCATTTGGTTATTACACAAGCACATAAATTGCCTTTTCTCATTTCTGTAAACTGTCTAATTCCTTTCTGTGAGCAGTTGCCACAACTGTCTCTGTAAACCTAGTGTGCCTGCACCTAAGCACCGACTGTAATTAGAAACATATTAAATGAATATACTTAATATAAATGGCAAACAGCGAAGGTCTAGTTTAATGCCAGGATGCGGAAAGATGCAGCCTTTGTGAATCAGAGACTAATGAGCAGGTTTTCTTGAAATTTGTAGATGAATGGGAATTCTGCTTGGATTAGCCACTGAGAAACAGGATGTATCAAATTCTTATCTTTGTTCAAACAATGCAAATCTCATATGTAGTCCAAGACACCTGTAACTCTCATATCATGTCTCTCACTACCTTCAATCTTTAGCTATTTAAATTTTCTAGAAACTGAAAAAATATTACAGCTACTACATAATATATTAATTTCTCTTTTGTCCCATTTCTCTCATTTCTTTTGCTTACCCTCATATCTTGAACCTCGCCCCCAAAAAAATGATTTTCAGCACATTTTCAGACTCTACTTTAGAATACATTTATATCAACTAGTCCAGAAGATCTTCATATCAGACACAAATATTTTTGATTTAAAAATAATAACAACTAGTTCTACAAGTTTATCTTTTTTTTTTTTTTTTTTTTCAAATGGCTTGGGCACATTTTTTCCTTGATTCCATGTTTATACCACTTATCCATATTTTCTCCCTGTGTGTTTGCAATTTACAGTTGTGAATGTATTCTCTGCAAGTCTGAATTATTCATATGAATACAGTTTAACAACACTGTTAGATCCTCAAAATGTCACTACCTTTTTTCCCCCCTTTCCATCAAAAACACCCTTATCAATTCCAAGTTACTCTTTCTGATTGAATTTTAAATTATGGAACTGAATAGTTTACCACAAGCACATCTCTCATCGGCATTGCCTGGTACATGAGATTTCTATGCATTGAAGCACAGTAGCAATATACACCTGTCCTTGGAATAGACCGCAGGACATTTTCCCCAAAAGCAGTTGTCAGCCTGCCACTTGAGCAAGTTTTTATTGTGCAGGTGCTATACAAGCTCATAGAATAAGAAAACCTCCCAAGTTTCAAATGCCTTTGTGGTGTTTTACCCTCAAACATAAACCCGTTGACAGTTGTCAACAAACAAATGGCCCTTCTCTGAAGAAAGTAGCAATTTCC
Organism: Nothoprocta perdicaria; assembly: GCF_003342845.1. Lineage (NCBI taxonomy): Eukaryota > Metazoa > Chordata > Aves > Tinamiformes > Tinamidae > Nothoprocta > Nothoprocta perdicaria. The sequence continues at coordinate 2,411,785 of NW_020455799.1, forward strand.
TGTTTACAAAGTTCAACAGAGTTCAGATCTTTGTGTCACACCTAAGCTGTGGCAAACTACCAAAGAGCCGGAGCCAAAAACACGCACTCTCCCCTTCTCACATCACAAGGCAACTTCCCCTGGGGAGCTAGAGGAGATGCTGGGCCCGGCACATCCACCAACTTCCGCAGCGCGAGCAGGGGCCTCAGTTCCCAGCACCTGAGAACGTGGCCCAAGTCCAAGCGTGGCCCAGGTTCAAACTTGCCACGGGACAGAGTTCCCCTGGGGTCAGCCGTGCTGCTTGGCTCCCGCCCGAGCTTCCAGAGTGGCTCTGTGCCTGCGAGCAGGGACAAGGCCACCAGGACAAGGCCACCGGGCACACAGGAGCCTCCCAGTGCAGCATGAAGTCAAAAAGACAAGTTCCATGTGGTGCAGGAGTTGGTGTTACCTAAACCATCTGTCTTTGTGCTGAAACAGACTGAGGAGTGCTCGTACACTGATCCACCTTCTCAAAAGCTCTTGTTTATTACCTCTTAACTTTCAGGTCTCAGTTCTCCACACCCCACGACAGGCTGCAAACATGCCAATCCATCAAGCGTAGATGCAAATTTAGCAGGTTAATAAGCAAGCCCGTACTGAGACAGGGTAAATATACCAAGCTCTCTCTGACTGAATCTGGGAATATTCACACTTGTTTTCCTTATTTGAATATGTCAACTCCCTTACCTTGCAAAGATGTAAATTTCTTAAAAGTGTCATGCTTTATGTATCTAAACCAACTATGCCATTTATAGAACTAAAGAAAAACTGAGTGGCATCATTATGTCATCAGAAAAATATTCAAAATAAGTATTTTCTAAAAAAAAAAAACCCAAACGTCTTCATAACAGACAAATCCTATTCTTTTTGAAATCACTGGCTAAACATCATTTGGAAACATTTTCCATATAAAACCTTGTAAGAGAAATATAAGCTCTTTTTCTAACAACAGCAACAAAAGTCTCATTAAAAGTATTGAAATGTCACCTAATCATATTATATAGTCGTTACTGTTTTTATAATTCCTTTATTCAATCTCACATAATTTGACTAAGATAAGACTGATTCTAATCCTTTCGTACATACAGATACTAAGGTTGCCAAAATTGGAAGAAATAAAACTCTTTCTGCTCTGTACTTCAGTTCCCAAGTTACATAGAAAAGTCATGCAATACCTAGAAAAGTTTTGTCTCTTGATATTCTTGGAAGGCAAAAGTTTGCACGCATGTACCTTGAACAGCATCACAGGCATAATCATATCAGTTTAACAGCACCAGTGACTACAGATACAATCAAATATTTATGATGATGACTTTGTTTTCGTCTACAAAATGGGGGAAAACAGCTCCACAGCAAATGAATTGTGGATTTTAGATGGAAAATATGTTTCAAAGGAACAGATATGCATGTACATGCACAAGAACATTTTTATATAATAGGAATATCACACTACAGGGCACACAGCCCAAGGTTTAGTGAAAGCAAAAGGTATAGAAATCAAAACTGAAAAAAAAATACTTTTCATTCAGGGTGACAAGACTGAGCAAGATCCAAAGGGCTTTTAGACATTTATGTAACTGTTTTATTTATAAGAGTATACAGAATTATGTACTTCTTGCACAAGTTTCATAAAAAGAAAAGAAATAATTTCTATCAGTTCTTAAACAAATTTCCCTTTTATTAGTATTGAAAAGGAGAAATCATAAAAAGCTTGGAAAGCCCATGGGAATAAGGATAAGCATAAAGAAACATTAAAAGAATGCAATGATGAAGTCAGAAGGGCTAAGATGCAAAATGAGTTTTAAAAGTTAAAAAAGATCATAAAATCATCAGAATTAAGTGAAAAACAGAGTATAGATTCATTATTTCACAAGGCAAAGAGCAAATAAGAGACATCTTGGAAGAGGCTGAAGTATAAGGTTATCAGGTAGCTTTGCACAGTTCTAGTTTTAAGGCAGACTTACCTTGCTAAGGTGGCGTTCCCCCCAAGGAAAGGATGCCCCATGTCTTCATGGAAAACCTACACAACTGGGAGGTAGCTATATTGGCAGTCACAAAGCTCATGTTAAAAAAACACCTATGTTGTGGCTACAAGAAGTCTCAGAAGAAAAAGATATACTATTATGACCATGTTACAGGCACATCTGCGTGTGGCATGCCGATGTATTGGGATTCTAGTGGGGAAAGGATAGGAAAATGACAACAACTTGTATTTCTAAGAAAAGCACTCTCGTCTTGAATGATATTGCATCAGTCTTAGAAGTGGCCTCTTAGCCAACAGCTACGGGAAGGAATGACTGTTCAGGAAAACAGCTGCCAATTTGGAGGAAAGAATGAAGTGTGAAAAGAGAGAAATTTAGGACACTGTTGACTCCAGCCTGTCTTAGGCTTGCATAGCAGTTTTCAGCTGTGTACTTCATTTAATCTGTTTTTTTTGTTTGGTTTTTTTAAGCTCATCCTACTCTGGGAAAGTCTTTCCTTACACTTGCAAACTGCCAACTTCCTTGGCCAGGGCAGCCAAGGAAGGATTTTAAGAGCTGGATTCTGTTCCTCTAGAAAACGTGTTTTTATATCCTTGAGGCAGATAGATAGCTTGTATGTCTTAGAAAAACATAGAACTACATTTTTAAAAAAGAATATTCAATAGGTTCATATTTTGATATTTATAAAGCAAACATCTTGTACCTGTTATTCACATTAATCTGTTTTTTCCTGGATGCTGGAAAAATGACATTAGGAAATGATAATGAACCTTTCTGATGAGTCTGTGTGCCATCCGGGTAGCATCTCTGGAGCAGAACTGGCTTCATAATTTGTTCATATCCCCACCACCCACTCAGCATTCCTGCCATAAGACTCATATCTACACTGTTATTATGGAGAGGGGTCATGTCCAAAAAGCATCACACACGAATGGGTGGCACCTGCAGCCAGTCTAATAGTTACATGTCACTTCCAGTGCTATGGGTGTTGTGCTTCATATCTCCTATTGCCTGCATCTGAAGGAAGGCAAAAGCTCTACAGTCCTTCAGAATGACTTAAGACTAGTAGTTTTTGCAATAATGGTGTTAAGGATACCCAAGTTTGCAAGTTGTCCACTGTTAAATGTAATGGTTATATTGATGGACAGCCATTATAGATGTACCTCAGCCTTTCTAATGACTCCAAAACCATGAAGAACAAAATGATTTCTATTTCTCATGGAGTACATATGTCAGATTTAATGGTCTGTGAGAACTGATCTGCTAAATCCATGCTAACATTCAGTATCAAAAATACCAAAATGTTCTTCGCTGCACTTAAACAGAGAGCATTAGATCACAATCCAAAACTTATTACAAACTTTGCCCAGAAAGCAGAAGGAGTATTTCCAATCATTTATGTAAAAAGTGGAGAGATTCACTTCTAAAAGCTGAATGTGTTTAATTTTTACATCAACTACTCAGAAGCAGAATGTACTTTGAAGCTGCTGTGAACTGTATAGCCTTCCACTGACTAATAGGTGATTGGGGTCCTACTGTGATTTCGTTTATAAAAAATACATTGTTTAAAGCATGGATTTCTTTACATAATGAGACAGTAAGAAGCTGCTGACCTGTATGTGTGAGGAGGGAAAGACTGAGTTTGTTCTTTGATTCACCAAGTCAGGGAAAAATAATATCAAAAATAGATCCTAGTTCTACTTCCTACTGTCAGATATTGTCACATACTGTCAGGCTCTTGTAAGGATATAGAGGATTCTGACTACTCCTGTGCCACAGGAGTATTTCAGGGCCAGCAAAAATAAGACTGGATGGAAAGGTAGAAATATATGCAAGAATACAAATGATGATTCCAACTCTGATACACAGACTAAGACCATTTGGAAAAGAGAGTTCAAAAATGCAGAATTTTGATTCTGTGGGAGACAGGGAACCAGCAAAAACTTTCCTGCCTGTTGGCTAATCCAATGCCCTTTCAAGCCAGAATGGTTGCAAAAGTCCCCAGGAAAGAGCTGGAGAAAATGTTGAAAGAGCAGTAAGAGTAACCAAGTAACCGAGTAACCAAGCTCAAGAAAGAGGTTTTCTTGCCATCACTTCTTAACAGTGTAGAAGCAGTTTGACTAACTCCAGCCTTGGCCTATCTCCTAACTTTGGGAACAGAAATGTATAGTATTTCCAAAACTGTTGCAAAGCTTTGCAGCTGCTCTGTCACAACACAAGAAAATAAAAGATATAATTAATCTCCAACTTCTTTTAGTCCAAACCTATACATGGATGTGCAAATTCTATCTAACTGACTTTCTTTTACCAGCCTATTATTTTACATATTGTTTCTGCATTTCATCCAAGTGTTATCCAATTACCAAAACAAACCACCAAGTCACCCAAGTCCACTTGAAGCTGCTAAATGTAGCAATGTGATAAACTGGTACCTATTAGATTACATAAAAAAGAAGCACTTAAAAGCATGAAAATTAGTAATTAAGAACATGAGTCTGCTGCTGCCCACCATCTTTCATCCCAATGCCAATAACTGTCACACTTTCATTGTTTTTAAAACATGTAATTTTGTTGTCTTGCTGTCAGCACATTCACTGAGAAGAATGGAGTCTGAATGCAAGCTACCTAAAAAAGCTTTCATTAAAGTTATTAGCTTCATCAAAAAGGAAACCACTCAGCTTTTAGAACTAAGTTGCACTGAATCTTGGCTTTCACTGATGTCTAATGGGAAAAAAAAAATAAAAAACACATAATGCACATTATATTGGACCCATAAAGCATTAAAGTCTAACAGAACTAAAAAGGCCTGAAACACAAACACCATCAAATGCTATGGCCCAGCTTCTCCAGCAAAGGCTTTCTAAATTTGCCAACAAACAATAATCCCCATGAGTAAGTCACAGCATTTTCACCAAATTTCTCTTTCACCTAAGTAGTCATTGATTCCAGATCATCCAAAAGAGAAAAAAATACAGTGACCTCTTTAATATAGTTAAGTTATATTTCGACCACACCATCTTGAAGTTTTAGCATGGGACAACTGATATAAAAGAATCCGGATAAACATTCACACAAATATTTATAATGCAAGACCATTAATCACATCTGCATTCCTTTTCTTTAAACTGAAAAGAGACATTTGGTGCTGGAAAATATTTCACAACTGCATTTGCATGCTGCAATTTTACATTTTCAGATGTAAGAATTAGCACATAATCTGAAACCATGCCCTTTTTGAAGTCAGTGGGAACTCTGCCATTCACATCAGCATGATTAGAATGGCACCTATCCATCCATCTAACCCAGAGACTGGAATATCAGTGTTGAATTTTGCACGTTTCTCCTTTCACAGTTCTTTGATTAATTTCTGTTTAAATAAACTCTTCGCAGAACTAGGGGCCAGCTCATGCTATTGGAATCATCATCTTGAATGGAAAAGATCTGAAAGGAGTCATGTAGTACGTGGATAAACACATGAAGGAGATGAAACCTGAAGATGGATTTCACAGGCTGAAAGAGAGTAGATCAAATTGAATTATTCATCCAGCTCCTAATATTGATTAAATCCATGAATGGTTGCTGAGGGCTAAAACCAACACAGATTTACCACTGAATAAAATTTGCTACTAGGAATAGTTCCACGAGTAGGGTTTATACAGAAAGCTACAGCTTTCTCTTCTAGCTAAGATTCATTTAAGACCTCATTATCTTGCCCATAGAAGGCGAGCAGAGAAGAGGATTCACCTTTCTCTTAACCTGCAGTTCAAAGACAACAGGTACATTTTCATTTTGGCCAAGAGAATTTTATTTTAGAACATATTTTTTTAGCAACATGAGTATATATTGTTCATATAGTATGCAAAAATATTTGGAGTTGGATTTTTAAGACAATATTTTCTAACAATTGATGAATATGCAGAGTTTATTTAAAATTTTGAAACTGATAGAGACAGAAAGAAGTAACTTTTTGTCTCTGACATTTTACAGGGGGACACATCTTAATAATCAGTATTTGCTTTCCTCTAAAGCATGAGGTAATGGTGATTGTAGGAAGTAAGATATCTGACTTGATCAGTCAATAGTCTAATAAGATTCAGAAAGTTGTATGTCCCTATGTCCTTTAAAATACACAGATGTTATACAAGTGGATCTGATAAAATCAGGCTACTTTTGTGGTCTGTTTGCAGCGTACTATTGCTGCACCAAGCAGAAACTCAATAATATCAAATTGTTCTTGAAAGATACAGCTTATCATTTATGCTCTATCAGGAATTTCATTAAGAGAGGCCAGGTACTGATGAAATGTCTTTGTTTTGCGTTGCTTTCTGGAGCTCCTTCTCACAGGCTCCAGTCTGTCAAGGCAAAGGAGAAAGTGGAAGTAGAAGGCTACTGCTGGGATTCTAGGATCAGAAGAATGTGCTGTGATTTCACGTACAAGAAGAATATATGTATATCAGAGATTCATACTGAGATAACATTTGGAATGCCAAACACTTTCCTGACACAAAATAAATCTACAGGAGGGAAATTTGTTGTGCATTTTTCAACACAGGCAATATATAAAAAACATGAGGCTTAACATGTGAGACCTTGGAAGGAAGAGGACTTTCTAAAGGGTAAGATTTCATGCCTCTAGGCTGGTTATCCTCCTATAAAAATCTCCTGTTTTAGAAAAATATTTTATATTTCTCTTACTGGCAGGATTATGTTTGCCTCAATGGAATCACCCTTTATTTACTCAACTGTGATAACGAAGCAATCCAATTACTCCATCCTTTCAAAATCATCATCGTTGTGATTCAACACTTTTATAATTTTCAAAAAAAAAACCACCTTATTCTTCCAAAAAATAGTCTTTATTAAGTTGCTTTATCTTGGTCAAGTTCCAAGCTTCATGCAATATGTGTTGCTAATATTATCTCATTTTAAAACAAGGCTTAGTACATTTTTTCAACTCATGACCTTCCTTAATATAATTACTATAGCTGTGCTTTAGCAAGAGCACTTGAATACTGGAGAAAAATATCTTATTAAATCCATGCTAGAGTAGAGACTGTGCAATTAACGCTTGATGGGGAAAAAATCACCAGCAACTGCACATTACAAAGGTTGCAAAGTGCCTAGATAGCTGACTGTGGCTCTCCAGTTGATGAATAACAACATAGATATGCATAAAAGAGTGAGACTGACTCCAGCATGTCTCTGCCTTCAGTGAAGACAGAGAAAAGGGAAACCAAAGTGCTTTACAGAAACCTGCTCTCTTGGCTGCCCTGATGGGCTTGCAAAATAAACAATATGCATTATACCCAGGTGACTGTAATGCAGAAAATATATGCCATCATATACTGTGTTCCAGCATATTCATCCAAATCAATCTTATGTGCAATTTCTATAGTCCTGTTTACAGGGGACAAATGTGGCTCTTTATTAAACTGTATTCTACTCTGAACAAAACCAGACCGAATAATTCTACAAAAACCTGGGACTGAAATTCAGCCCCTTAATGACGTGTGGAAAAGCAATAAAGCTTCATTTGAAAGGGTATCCAAGCCACCCTGCCAGAAGTGAGTAGGGGGATTACTACAAGAGGCAAAAAACAATTTAGTTCCGATGTTTCAAAGACAGAGTGACACACACACATTCCCTGCCTACACATGTTTGGAGAGGCGAATACTCCACCTCTCTCCCAGAGTCCACAGAACAACTAGAAATCTACCCCATGCAGTGCCCTTCCTTCCTCAGCCACCACTGATGTGGAAAAAATGTTAATCATCAGAATTCAGCAGGGAAGGGGAGCATCTCTTAGTATACGGCATTAGCAGCAGCATAGTTTCTAGCAGAGCATCCCAGTATTTGCAGTTGCTTGCTTCTATGGGCTACATGGCAAATATGAATACAGTCTTTGCCCAGTTTTAATAGGAGAGGCAAGAAATGGTGAGATTTCCAACCCAGAAGAAGAAATTTTGAAGGCTTAGGTAAATAAAATATTAAATTTAGCATACTGGCAGATACTGGGTTTGGGCTTTTTTGTTTGTTTGTTTTGAGAATGGATAAAATAAGAAGATAGAGAATTTTTGTTTTTGAATATTTGAACTTTTTCACACTAACCTTCCTTTCAATGCACCCATTGATTTCTTACCTAGGTTCTGCTGTGTTTCACACAAATCCCACACCAGCATTATTCAGCTGTAACAAGAACATATCATGAGCTAAATTTTACCCACTCCTATAGCAACCAGTCCCCCAATCTTCCCTGCTGCCCAATAACTCCTCCAAGACAGAATTGTAATTTTTAGCTATGTCCAGTAGTTCTCTGGAGTTACAGCTTATGAGGCTGTGACTTATTGCATACTACATCAATGGTAAAGCTCCACTGACTGGAAAGAAAAAGTAGTAATATTGGAGAAAATCTGTATGTCTGCTGGTAAAGAAATAAAGAAGTCCATTGTCTGCAGACTAGGCAGTATTACTTCTTCCTCCAATATCTTGAAGAAATTCCTAATAAATTATTCCTGTAACTTAAAGATCCAAGAATATGGAGGAAAAAATTATCATAAAAGTTACATGTCATCAATGGAAGACCCCATCCTGCTAGCTTTAAGCGTCTTTGTATTATTACTCTCTTAAAATGATGAATAATTCCTGTAAAAAATCACAGTGTATACTAGCTCCTTTAATATTTTATTATTTGCAAAGCATTATTCCAGATTCATTTCTTTTTAGTCCACAATGTTTCAGTATTTAACTGTGATCTGATCCTTCTCTCCCCAAACCTAAGAATAGCTGCTTTTATCAATGCATGGCTATTAAGAAGTATCACCCCATGCTTTCAATTGTGTGCTGCTGCAAAACCCAAGAACCCAAACAACTTCTAGACCACAACAGTTCAGTGGACAACTATTATTCCTTGTCATTCTCCACTCCTTTTTTTTTTCCTTCATATGATTTAAGCCAAACTTGCAAGGTCTATTTATCTTGCAAACGTTCTCGTACAGACAGTTTTCCAAAAACAAGTCAAGTGTCACTGGGCATTTTATAGCTGGAATATGATGCTTTTGTGCATGGATATGGCTCAAGGAGGAGATCAGCAATCTATAGTGTGGCCCAGGAATCTAAGAAGCTCTTCCCTTTGCAATGAGAGGAAAGGTTACTTGGCTTTGGCATTTATAAATCTAGATGCCGATTAAAAATTGGGAATACTCTGACAGCAGCTGTTTTAAACAGAAGTTACCAGATGGTAATATTTGTGTGGGCACCACTTAGTCTGGCAAGGAACAAGCGATGCACAAAATGCTTTGATGCACAGTCTTCAAGCAGCAAACTTACAGTGATATAAGACGTCACCGAAGCACTCATCCATCCTGCTTTGCAATTATGTGTGATACAAATAAATGTTAACAATATAAGTGTATAGAGAATGAGACAAAATTATTTGCTAAGTAAATGGCATTAGGATTAAAATGAGTACCATCCCTCAAGATGATTAATATTTGTGAATTTGTGTGTAAATTTTGCTGAAAGCTATAGATCACATTTTAGATGCATTGCACTAATATTTCCTGGTGGGCGTTTGGAATATAAAATTCCAGGAGTCATATGGAGACTAGACTACCAGCCTCTTTCAGTCATTCTTTGGAAATGGAACAAGACAACAGTCTAAAACCAAAATTCAACTTAATGTGTCAATTTAACACCATAGGAAACCTCAAGTAATAATGCTCATATGGATATACCACCAACAGAAACAACCTAGAAGAGTTCCCTACAAAGATTTTTAAGCAATGGCTATGAATTATGTGACTGATAGTAGAAAAGCAACAGACATAAAAGGATTTCTTGAACTGGTCTTACAAGGACGTGTGAAGACTCTGAAGACTCTAGGCATACCTATATCCTGTTTTTTTTTATTTACTGAAGAAATCCACAGAGCTTGGTACATGCAGAAAGAAAAAAGGGAAGCAGCAGTATCTATTTAGCTGTGTGCTGTTTGCAGAATTATGTGTCTGTGGTCTACCTTCCATTCTTCCTCTGGAGTTGACACACTATATTTATTACCAAACTGGCCAAACAAAATGCAAAGCTAAAAATAGGCACTCACATGCACCTTGATTTCATATTTTCACTCCACCCTTGAGGATCTGCATCATAAAAATAGAAGTCTATTTTTAGCACATCTTTTTGCAGGTCAGGGCTCAGCTGGAATCTCCCTGAAAATAGCATTGTACAGATACCCTCCTGATTTCAATTGCAATGTTAAACCTTTATCAAAGAACACAAAATAATGCTGGGTGATTAGTTCAACATTTTTGTGGGCTGGAAAGCTTACTGAAATAGCACTGTGTAGATTCTGTTTTTTTACTGAAAAGTTAGTGTAGCAGGCTTGTTTTCCCTTGAAAACTCTACCCTCTCATAAAATATTTTTTTCATAAACAAGCACAAGTCTGTTGACAAAAAACAGAGAAAGTCTAACCAAGATCAAATATATTTTGTTCATGCACATACACATCTATAAAGCACAAATATATTACTCATTAATATTAATTGTGCTCTTGGTAGAGAGTCCTTTAGGTAGGCATATGCTAAACACCAGACTTTAAAATAAAGCGGAATAGAATTCACCATAGATGACATAAGTTAAAGGAACTGCTCTGTGACTCCAGTGATGACCTGTTGTTCCTTTATCTTGCTATATAGGATTTCTGAGAAAGAAATTATAGTGATAATTATTGTCCCTAGAAAAACAAGACAGAATAATCACATCAAATCATATCAAATTATTGATGTATTTTTTCATTTGTTCTGTTGGGCCATTTCTCCAGGACAACTATTATATTCAATATCCTCAGTATATTAGCATCCTGCAGTAATGTATTTGTTGGGCATGTTTATTATATTTATTAACTGAAGCACAAAAATAATAGAATGAGATGTAACAGAACACATATATCTTCTGTGTAGTTAGCAAGCAATAGATTTAATTGTTTCTCATACATGTTTGTTGATTTAAATGTGAGTCAACAACAGGTCCCAAATTCAATGCAATTTACCTAGCAGAGACCAAATTCTGTGCCAGGGGTCTGAGCAACCTTGCACTTTAAATGCTGCTGAGGCCCTAGCTGTTTCTGCAGCAACAGTTGTAAGTGCTCATTTAAGAGCAGAGGGGAAAGGAAACATCTCCTATATTGCCTTGTGTTCATCTGCAAAAATATAAAATATAGACACATAATGACTTGTCTACTTTTTTATGTGGGAGGGACCTATAAAAATGGCCAATTTACTCCCTTTGCTTTCCCAGTACCTGAAATTTTGTTCAAGGGTGCTCTTCGGTCACCTAGAATGAGTTGGGGGACTTAAAAAACAAAAAAGCTACAAACCACCCATACAGTCTTGTGATAAAAGGCAAAATCTTATCCTTGACCTTCAGGAGGTTAACACCAGCTGACACAGTAAGAGTCTGATGCCACTAGCACTGGCCAAAGACACCAAACAGTGGCACAGAGCATTGCCTATGCACATCAGCCCAGACAGAAGGTCCTGTTAGCTCAGTATCTATCTTTGATGTTTTTTGACAGAAATATGCCCATGGAACAGAGTATGAGAGCAGGGCAGGCACAAAATTACCTCTCTTGACATATTCTCCTAGTTTCCTTACAATACAGTCACCTTGTTTTAAATGGATAGGACATCTTCACCTATTTCATCACCTTCACCTATTTCCATCCACACTTCTACTTTCCCCAGAGATGGATTTGAGCCACAGATTTCATAAGCAGCTCTAAACTCCCCTGAATTTTCAAATTTGCACCAAGAATTTTATATTTATTTCCTTGCAGCTGTGAAATTGTTCTTAGGAAGTGATAGTTCTCCCACATCCAAATACCATGAGTTAGCACAAGCCTTATTCTCCTAAACTGTGCACAATTGTACAACTATGCTGGTCCTGTACTGTTAATTTGCCGTGGCTTCACTTTGGTCTTGCTCAACAAGGTGATTCCTTGATCACATTTGCATGTTGAATTTTCAAGCTGGCAGGACAACTGGCTTTCTTTTTATATAGTAGGTGAAGAGCAAAGAAAGGAGAAGGAAAACCAACATGATGCTGAAATTAGACGCAGAATAAAATATTTAAAATGATGAACTAGCAGCATGAACTATTTAAAAAAAAATTTTTTTACATGGAGTTGATATTTGAGACAACACAAAAAGTCACTTAGACCAGGCCTTTCAGACTTCAAATAAAATTTAAAAATCTCTGGGGCTTGTCCTACCCTCATTAAAATAAATTGCAATTTGTTTTAATTGTAAGTCAGAGGGAACAGGAGCCAGCTATCTGATAAGATAATAAATACTGAATACTACTGAAAATTATGCATTTTTTATATCTTCAATCTTCTCTTTAGTTAATCATTATAACAAAAGCACTGTTTCTACATTTTGAAAATAGTGTCACTACAGGTAATTTAGTAATATTTTAGCAAAAAATGGGGTAACAAAATCTGGGAGCTGTCTCATTCTTTCTGGCTCTGTGTAAATGTCAGTTACCAGGATTTAAAAACTGTACTTGGCTCCTTTTTTCATTTCAATATCCAAAATACTATTTTTCTTTCTATGTACTATGAAAGCAGAACTACAATAATACCAGTACCTTTCATCTTGTACTATATATATCCCTTTAAAAAAATATTTCACACAACTATATCCAAGCCAAAACAAAAGCACCTACAATCTGAATCAGAAAGTGCCAAGTATAGCATTTCTCAAGGTCACACCCCCATTAGCTTTATTATGTCTGCACGACACCACCTGCTAAAATAGTTACCCTGGAGGTTAACTTTTGGAGGAGTTCCTGCTTTCACAGATCTATTGTTATCAGCATGCAACAATATCAAAGGCATGTAAGCTTGCCAACCTGATCATTACTTTACACCTTGTGGCCAGACAAGTGCAACCAATGCAATACAATCCCTTAAACCAAGACTGCTGAGACCCAAGGATTTCATATTTTTCTCATCGCAAATCCATCCTTAACCCACAGTATGGAACACGAATTGAATATAGAATGGCCATTATACCTTAGCAAATATCCTAGATTAACATTTCAATTACTTTTACTACCTTAATAACAAAGAAATATTAATAAAATAACCACACGATTAAGTAGTTATTAGATAATGTTTCTAGTCCTACTATAATTTAATCAGATCCATTACAGGATCTTATATATCCCAGTTCTTACAGAAAGAAAATGGAGCCCATTTTTGTTTAAACATAATGTAGTGTAACAGTAAGCATTTCTAGTAATGCACGGGTCCTAACAAAAACAGCATTTGGCTAGGAAGACAAGCAGCTTGTTTCTTTAAAACATTTCACAAATGGGATTTTCATGTCAGGCTGAACATGTTGTTTTAAAGTGACCCTTCCTGTCCCTCTGCAGGAACTGGCAAGTGTCCTTCGCTGTTTCCCCAAGCTCATTGACAGCCAAGTATACAGATAAATGGAACAATCCTGAGCACATACTTTTTAACAGACTAATTTAAAAATACATTCCTCATTTATTTTCCGAAGATGCTCATAAGGGTTTCCATTTTGCCCATCTCTGTTATCAAGGTTTGAGTTCAACATCAAAAGGAAGCCACGACAACCATTAAACAATTACTTCTCTGTCTGCAGTAAACTGCATTAAAATATTTTTTGTTTGTTGTTTATTTTTTTAATTTGGAGTAATCCATGTTTTGTTAAATGCTTTGGACTCTAGTATTTATTTTTACTTCAAGATTCCTCTATACCTTTCTGTATAGATAAACAAGGTTTAGTACAAATGAAAGCCCAGCCTCAAATAGAAGCCCCAGCTCCAAGACAGTTGTGTTTGACATTGTGTTTGTCACCACATGGATTTGCTGCATTCCTGTTCAAATACGAAGGCCATTTCCCAGCGTGCAGGATCCTGGGTTGTAAACAATTCACAGGGATGAGCCCCAGGCCTCTAATATCCTGGAAAAAAAAATGTAACTCTTTCCATGGAAACCATGACATCTCTGGATGAAGGATTATTTGTCAGCAGACAGGCAGGGATGCTAGGAGCATTTCTTGCAGCAGGCATTCCTGAAATTTTCCCAGAGATGGGAAAGATTACTCTTTCTGTGGTATGAGTTGTGGTATTAGGTAACTTCATAAGCAAAGCAATGACACTGGGGAACTCTTGGTTCCTTTCCTTTACTTCCCAAACCACCAGGGCTTCCAGACCCATTCCACTGTTCTTGACAGGTTGATCCCTGTTTTTATCTCTCTATTGAAAATTGTGAGGGAGAAGCGAGTGTTCTTTGCCTGCCAGCAATAGGCGGAGACATTGTACAGGGCTGGGAATGAGACAAGAAGGAAGGAAAAAGGTCTGGGGCAGGTTTGTTTTTCATTCCCTAGTCTATACAATAATCTGTAAAGATCCATGGCAAGGCAGCATCTCACAGCACATATTGCCTCATGTAGACTTAAATCATTTTTTAATTTGGAAAGCTAACAATCAACAAGAATGCTAGCTGGCAGTACACTGAACCTCCTTCGGCCAAGGAAGGATTTACATCTCCAAGATGGGCATATTCTTTCTGCTGTCAGTGGGCCATTCTGTATGCTGTGCCAAGGAGTCTGCTAAAGGCCTTCCAGTCAAAATATGTGGATTCAAAAATATGGTGTGTGCTTGGCTACACCATTCCCCCAGGCAGCTGCAAAACTTAAGGAAAAACACACAGCAGCTGTGGAGGATGTGTAAGAGAAAAGGTGACTTCCAGTTTTATGCATGAACACGGAGGAGAAAGATGCTGCCTATCTCGCCCTCACACCCATGTTCTCTCAAGCTAGTGCTGAAACCCACAATGCAAAATGCTGCCCTCTCCTGCACTGCAGTACTGCATGTAGCCTCATCTTCCTCAGGCTCTATCCTTCCCATTTCCATTTGAGAAGAGCTTAAAATAGACCCTAGCCTGCCTTCCTCTTCAGCATCGCACATGGGACTGTGCCTTTCTCACATGATCATCACTGCAGTTTTGTAATTTCCTGAAGCCTCCAGGTTTCTCAGATCCTCTGTGGAGAAGAGGTCACCATCATATCATTGCAACTGCATCATTCTTATCTTCACATCTTGCAGCTTGCTGGGGCTTCCCCAACAGCAGATGACACTGGGGCTTGTGTGACTCATGATCATAAGTCACATGCATCATATGTAGCTCTGGTTTGATTAAGGACAAGCTCTACTTGGAAACAGAAGAGTAAAAAGACAAGATGCTCATCTCTCAGATATGTCTGGAGGTAATTGTTGCTGCAATGGATTTATGAGTAAACCAAGATCTTTTTTTCAAATTGTTTTCAGTGTTCAGAGTTATTTTTGGCCAAGAATGTTATTCTTTGAGTGTTTGAGCTCCTCTGGAGGCTTCTTCTTCCTGTGAACCATGGACTGGTTCACTGAGCAGCCTCCAAGTCCTGTGTGGTAAGCTATCAGTTCCAAGAAGAATGAGTCAAGTGCTTGCCCACATGAAGCTCATTCTCTGTTATTTTAGGAAGAGACACAGAGGCTCATAACTCATTCTCATCATTGCTGGGAAGCAAGCACCAGGTCTCTTGCACAACGCAAAGAAGAGGGTTTCATAGAAATTTAGGCAGCACAATATTATAGCAAAGGTAACACATGATACAGCAATGCCATGGATTGTGCCCTCACGGTAAGAGCCCAATACTTTCATGAATATACCTGCACATCACTTGGACAGGGATCACCCTCTGCATGGAGGTAATGATTTGCGGAAAGCATTATAAGCCAGTTATAGCTTTTAATTTTGCTAATTATTTTAAACTAGTTAACAAAATAGTTAATTGCATTACTAAACAACGACAATAATAATGTGAATTGCTGTTCAGTGAATTAAATCCCACAGCTATCTATCTGCACCCATGCTGGTCCTTTTTCCTTCGAATGAGAAACACTTAGAACCCAACCAGCCCTGGGGTTCATTTTAGCAGTGAAACTCAACCTGCAAAACCAGATTTGATATTATCTTTCTAAATAAAAGTCCACATATATGTCAAATCTTTGTTTAGCTGCACAGATGTATGTAATGAGCACAGAAAAGCGATACTCAGAAGGCAATAGTCTCCAGCTAAAGATGTTAAATGCTGCACTCCAAGTCCTCACAGCCCAGCTCAACATGGGGCCTAGAGAAAATCTCTATCAGATTGCAAATGGGCATGTAGAGTGCCACTGAAGAGACTAACTAATTGCAGTGCTCCATATGGCAGGTGAATGGGTATTTAATAAATATAATGTCCAATTAGTTTCAACACTTCAGGACCTATGGAATCCACCAGGCCTGTTTCCAAGCTCTACAATGTGAGTACAGCTGCACAGCTCCCAAGTAAGGCTTTGGTACAAATTTCTTGCACCAGCTCCCAAAGCCTGCCTTCCCTTACAGGGTAGTGCACAGTTCCTATGAAGAATGGAGGGAAAGGGCAGGTTCCTCAGGGTGCTACTCTGCTGACCTAGAGAGCAATAGTGCCATAAAGAGAGACAGTGGCAAATGGTCACTGTAGCTAAGACTAAGGTTAAACTTATTTCCAAAGCTTCTCTGTCAACAAGCTATTTAAGGCTTGTCTTTATATTTTTACCCTTCCTTCCGGTTTGAGTTTCTAGATCATTACTGCAAATTAATGATAAAGATGCTAGTATGATAGACTTCCTTCCCGTGGTTAGAAGTGTGTATTTTAGAAATGTATTCTTCTACCAGTTTATTGCAGACAGAAAATAAAGGTTTCCAAGAATCACACCAGGCTATTTATATAGTAGATGAGAGACACGAAGGATAGAAATTACTTTTTAAAATTTCAGCAAGAGTAACTTGTAATTTTTCCATTAAGACTTAGTCTCGAGATAAATGAGAAGACGTAAGCACATTTATAATTACCTATCAATTTAGATGGGTTATAAGTGAGAGTACAAATTTTGTATGTTCCATAGTTTATATAAAATAAAATAAAAAAAAAAAAAAGACGATGATGAAGAACAAATCTCATCAGCAGTTTAATTCTGCAATCTTTATGATGTGCTTCAACTTGCTATGTGCACAATCTCCGTTGATGTTTACAGTAAGCATTGGCGGTCGCCTTGTTCTCTCAAGAAGTGACAGGTTTTCATTAGAGAGCACCCCATGAGAATGGTCTCCTTTCTAAGACACAGATTTGTAGATGGCAGCAGTAGACAACACTATTCGTAAATTCCTGCTCTACAAGTAACTCCCATCCATTTGCACTAAGATGGCTGCTACGCAGTGTAACAGATGTATTGGTTAAAACCATGTGATTGAAGCTTGCTGGAAGAAAAATTTAGTAAAGCTACAAAAACTGCACAGCAGTTATCTTATGATAATATCCACAGACAGATATTCCGAAGGAAATAAGGCATAATATAAAAAAAAAAAACACAATTTCCTATGAAAATCCCACAGATACATTAAGATTTCCAGAGGTTTCAAATCTCTATTTATTTTTAATAGTTATATTTTTGAAAATCAGGTTCTAAAGCCAATCACATTTAAAGTCTTGGTCCTAATGTTTGTTTTACTCCAGTATTAGCTGCCATGAGAGTAGCCCTATACACCAAAATGGTGATCTAAAAACATAGTCAGGCAGCTAAAGAAGTTCCTAGACATCTTTGTCTCCAGTGACTGATCAGGAGGGAGACATTCATAGATGGGTTTAGGTTTTATGAAGGAATGGCATTTACTTTTGCTCCATTAACCAATTCTTTTGAATGTACCATAAACAAGTAAAGTAAAATAAACAAAATAACAAAACTAAACATCTATGCTGTGTTCAAAGCTGCCTGTTCTGCTTGAAGACATTCCTTGGAGTTGATCTGCTTGTGCTTTTAAGATATTAAGAGAAAGAAAGAGAAGGGGGGAAAAAAAAGGACAAGCTGCTTAATGTTTTTCTTTTGGTTTGTTTTTATGAGTCACTCCAATAAGTATTTGCATTAGCAGGTCTCCTGCTGTTGCTAGATCATTCAACTGTTTGTTTAGTTGCTGTGCCTCTTGAAAAGTCCAGCAACACAGATTTACACATCTTCTTTTTTTTTCTTTTACTAAATATTTTACTAAATATTTAAGCCCTTCAGAACCAAGTAAGTTCCCGTTGCTGTGATTCCCGCAGCAGTACCAGACCCCCCAAACTCAGTGGTATTACTCACTTGTGCAAAGATTACAAAACCAGACTGATATTTATTGTTGCGTCTTCGTATGTTGTCTCCTGATCAAGCTGTATTATGAAAAAGGCAAATAACAACATAGCTAAAATGTCACAATAATCAAGTTTAAAGTTCAAAGCTTTTTATTCCCACTTGGGAACCAAAATAAAAAGTTGCTTAACGTGGAGCTACATCTGCAAATCCAGACACTGACTGTAACTTTGATCAAATCATTTTGAAAGGGCTGTAGTTCTTTCTTCAGGTAAGAGACTAATATTGCTCAGAAACACACCAAATCAGAAAACACATACACATTAAGACTGATACTGCCTTTTTTATGCCGAATAAGGTCATCAACATATCTTGTTACTGAACAAAACAAGAGTGAGGCTATAAACAAAGCTCTTTATCATGGCTAACATCAAAAGAAGCAGCTAAGCTCCAGGAAAGCAAGCAAGAAAGAGCAACACCCAGCTTTTACTTTCTTTTTTAGGATAACCAGCAAATCTCTACTTGACCTCCTTAATCTCTTTTGCTTATTCCTCAAAACTCTCCATTTATGCATTTGCTTTCAAAAGCCTTTTGTTCCTTTTCAAGACTGCTAGCACGAGAGAAAAATATGTTAATTAAATACAAGCTAGAAACCTGTCCATTAGATTAAAAGGAAATAAAAGCATCAGAACTTACCTGCTTACAGAAAAGGCTGCCTCAGACCAGAGATCTGCTCTAAGTAAGAGACTGGGTCTCAGGAGAAGCATTTGTAAAAGAGGCTCTTTAAAACAGCTCTCTGTCTTTTCATGAGGTGCGAATTTTGTCTTCGTTCTCTTCAATCAGAAGAATGACCGGTAGGAGAAAAGTGAATGTTTAAAAGCACAGCCCCGTCTCTAAAAGAATCAGCGCATTTTAGAACAAATTTTCTTGATGGAAGACTTACGAGCTACGCAACTTTCTCTTAAGCGTAGTTCAGCCCCAAACAGCAAGTGCGTACAAATGGTGTCTTCTTACCACATCTGCTCCCTGTGTGAATTCAGAGATGCATGTGCTGACTTCAATAACACAAATACTTTTTTTTAAAGGTTACTTGTTATTCTTGCTACGCCAGCATAGCTAAGAGAATACGAACTACAGCTCTTGTCCATCATCAACACAACTCGGGATAATTAAAGGACTAATCAGTTATATGTATGCAAATTAATTGGCTAGGTGAAATTTAAAACATATCTTGTCCTTCAGAATATTTCCCACCTGTAGTGATCTGTCAGGATATGAGAAATTATAAGATAAAAAAGGTTTAGTTGTTTCATTTAGTCTGAAGGCTTTTAGAGAGAATAATTATCTTTCCTACTTGCCACTTGCCACCTGGGCCTATTTTATTTTAAAATCAATGGAAAGATTTAAAAAAATTAAAACTGCAGCTTAAGCTTCTTCCTGTGCAACTGCTGCCTTCTTCTATGTGAATTCCTGTCCTATATGACAAGACAGACACAAGACAGACGCAGACTTGAGAGAGGGAGTATCACTGATGACTTTGGAACTGCTGTGACCCTCCATTTAAAACTTACAACTATGATTCTGGTTTAAGCTATGTTCTGTAGTTTATACCATTTTTCCAGAGTATGCTGTAGGTATTTTAGTGCCTTCACGTATACACAAGCAGCATCATTGATCAGCATTTCACTCAGAGTGACTTCCTCATCTCTTATTTAGCAGCACACCTAACTTACTAGCTAAAACTGAGATGTTCCTGTACAGTGGCTAGAACACAGTGGTTAAGAGTGTATAACCAGAAGCAAATTAAAACATTCCTTTACATTACGTGGTAAGAAAGTATCTGGTCTCTGAGATACATTTAATCTCTACTAATGATCTAAGGGAGGGTTTGTTTCAAAATTGCATGAGCCTATGCATTTGCTTGGCCTGTGGTACCCAAACATTCTTAATCCTGCCAACTGTAATTTTTTCACTGCAACCTCTTTGGATCCAGTTTCTATCTTTGAAATTAAGAGCTTCTTTGAGACCTGCATAATCTGAAAGGCAGACGACATATATATATAAGCACATTTTGAAAAGAGCTGCAGAAAACAGTGTAGTGTTTGACTTTGCAAGGAATCCAATTAACACTTTGATCACTTTTTCTAAGATGCAGATAACAGGCCTGATGAAGGAAGGTGCGTGCCCCAGGTTCTGCCCAGCTCCGTTACGTGTGTGCAGCTCCCTTCACGTTTAACATGAGTTTAACGCACCAGGGAAGGGCATGTCATCCCATAGGAACATACGTCCTCAAAAAAAGCCCTAATGAAATGCTACAATTGTGTCTGCTTCTAAAAAGCTGCTAAAGGTCAGATATTGACCACTAAGCATCTTTATGACTGACATGTCTTCTTCTACTCATTATATGTTAATCAAAAAGATATTATTCTGATGACACAGAAATATGCTTCTTGCTATTTCCTTTATTCATCCAATCTCATCCTTAACATTAAAGGTGTGGCGTGCACATTGCTTTCCAAACCTTGCAGCAGCCTTCAAGAGAAGCACTGTTGAGAAACATCAAAACATCCATTTCTAGGCAAAACCTGATCGTAAACATCACTGCTGCCGCTTCTGGCTGCTCTGTCTTTGCTCTGTTTTAAACCTCTCACTTAGGCTCCTGCCTGCAGCCCACCGAAGCCTGAACCGCAGACAGCAAGAACACCATGTTTGCCAGCAGCCACTCTAAAGCTCTGAATTTTTAATCTGAAGAGCTGACACGTTTTATTGCTTGCTCTTTCCTAACCACATCTTTAACAGCCCTCAGAGCCACCTCCTTGAGGAGGTGCTCACTGCGAGCAGGCTGCTCCCCAGCCACTCACACCCTGCACAACCCACCGACCCCCATCGCAGAAACCAGGCTCAGATCTAAAAATAAAGTGACTGACCTATAAATAGGTTTTGTCAGAAAGCTTTCAAAACGCCGTGCAAACACCGCGGCTTTGAAAGCAGCAGTGCATTGAAGCACCTGGCACACGCAGGCCCGGACATGCCCGCGGGGCCGGCAGGTCGTTGCCAGGAGGAGCCTGTGGGTCCGGGCTAACAGCCCAGCCCAGGCCCTCACCTCCCCCGGAGGGCTCCCTGCCTCTCTCTGTGAGGCAACGGCTGCCCTGGGGCAGGTGGGTGGCAAGGTGGTCGCTGGCATCCATTTGCCCCCTGTTTCCTGCCACCTCCTCTGTCACTAAGCACCCAACAAGGCCGTCAGGACAAGCGGGAGGGAGTGCAATGAAACCTGTGCGGTGAGTTTAATGAGGGCTGAAGACGCCTTGGAGTATCTGGTAGGGAATTTTGATTGGGACAAAACCTCACAGAGCCCCTTTCCCACCTTGTGCTGGGGTTTCGAGGAACAATTGCATCATGCAACACCTTGCAGGGTTACCCCTAAATTCAGCAAACGCTTTCTAGCTAGCTTACTTTCTGCTTGCTGCTGCTGCTCATCATGCTCAGCCGGAGGAGGTCCCTCGGGCAAGCCCTGATTGCAGGGAGCAGAGCTCGAGCGGAGGCTGCCTGTGCCTGAGGAGCGCGCGCGGCGGGTAGCTGCATCTGCATCGTCCTCCTGCCGCCTCCCGCCTTCCCCCAGTGAGCGCCAGCAGGGCTCCGGCTCTGCCGCGCCACCAGCTGCTCCGGAGAGAAGGGCTTTTGCTGGTCCAACACAACAAAACTGTGTGCGTGCAAAGCCTGAGTGCAGCTTAGCGGGTTTAAACACTGCTGCTCGGTCCCGCTGTGCGCGCTGTGTGAGCTGCCCTGTGCCTCGCGTTGTCTGAAAAGAAGAAGGAAAAAGCAAGGAAACGAGATGTATCATGGAACTCTCCTGCTTCTCCACCAGTCATTCCTTTGCTAGGAAGAGTAGCAAAGTATCTTGGATGAAGATGGCTGGCACTCTTCACCCACTTCTTTTCTTCTGCTTCTTCTTTTTTTTTTTTTTTTTTAATAAAAGAGAGAGGAAAAATACACACACACACACACAATACACACACAAACCCACAATACTGGAGCTGAAAGGTAGTAGTATAGCCAAAAGCGCACTCTAAATCCTTTTGCATGGGAACTTTCTCATTTTCCCCCTAGATAAGAGTCATTAGAATCGGGTGTGTATTTTTGTTGTTGTTGTTGAACTGCTAGCAGAAAATTACTTTTTTCAGAGAATGGCAATTTTATCTGAAATAGCCTAATTTTATTGTATACTTTGGAGGCTTTACTTTGCAAGCTCTTTATTGAGTACAGCCTTTTTTCAGCTAAGCCTTGGCTGGGTTTGAAAAAAGTGGTGCAGTGCTTAAAAAGCACCTGGGAGCTTCTAGAGGCCAATGCGTACAAAGAGGATGAAATTGTGGCCTTCTTGAAGTCAATGTCAAAATCATTGATTTCACTGGGGGCAAACCACAACAGAGATTGAAAACCAAGATTAAAATTTTCTTCCTTATTACAGTAGTCATAGATGTGCTAATTATTTTACTGGGCCAGTATTTCTTGGGAATAGATTCTTTTTCCCTACCTTTCTTTTTATAATGAATTGCCAAAACTTAAACTATATAAAAAGGTGACCTGGTAATTTCTTGACTAGTGTGATAGAAGAAATATCAAGACAACACAAGAAAACTGAAATATTCCTGTCCAAATAAAATAAGTGCTTTCATATGGGTTATGGAACCATATTCATTCATGTAAAAAGAGCTGTCAGTTGCCCCAGAATGTTGAGGCCTGAGATCTTTTCAGAAAAGCAGCAGTGAATATAAAAATGTAAGTATGCTAATCAACAGAAAACCTGGTCTGAGCTGGCAATCTGATTCTTTGGTTTACTGAGGACTCTCAGTTCTCTTTTAGTCAGTTACAGTTACTTATGTTTGATTCCATTCTTCATGTGAAATAAAGCCTCACTGAAAGTTTTTATGCCTGCCACTCGAGAAAGAAGCATTATAGTATCCTTTTTTTTCATCCTGCAGTATCTGATTAGTCAAGCCAAAAATATACCAACATGTCAT
Source organism: Nothoprocta perdicaria (assembly GCF_003342845.1). Classification (NCBI taxonomy): domain Eukaryota; kingdom Metazoa; phylum Chordata; class Aves; order Tinamiformes; family Tinamidae; genus Nothoprocta; species Nothoprocta perdicaria. The sequence goes on from NW_020455799.1 coordinate 2,435,016, forward strand.
ACTAACTTAAGTTAATAACTTTCATTGGTCTCAATCTTGGCTGAGAGTACTTTTAATATCTGAGAGCACATTTTTCCCTGTCTCTCAACACCACAATAAGTTTGTTGACAGTATAACTTTAGAATAATTGACTGTGATTCATGGGTTCTATTTTACCTCAGTAGATTTAGAGCTGTCTTTCATTATTTAATTTAAAATTTGGAAATTGCAATTTGGCCTCGTTAGTTGAAGTATCACAGTATGCAGCTAGTGGAAGGATTATTTGGACTATTTGAAAATGTTAGGTTCATTTTACTTAGTGCTTTAAAGCAATTGAAATGCTTTCAAGTCAACTGCTGAAGGAATTGCTAATGCTGCAGAATACTGATAAATAACAAGATCTTGTTACTCAGCCTTTTAATTGTATGTAGACAAGGCACAAACTGTCATGTGTCAACTGCTCTGTAATGAATTAAAATAGATTTATTGGAAAGAATAATCAGTATCTTCCTTCACTCTGAAGGCAACTTCTAGATTTGAGATGAGGACAAGATTAGATTATTTTATATATATCCAATGAAGGGCTCTTTCAGCTTCTTGTGAAGTAGTGGCCATAAATGGAGGCCACATGCTGAACTAGATGGACTGCAGTCCTGATACAAAAGAGCAATCCTTTTATTGCCATATGTCACCAAAAAGCTACAGAAAGCTCAGTCTGTTGAGCTAGCAATGTTCATACCCTCAGTGATTTATGTTGTCTCTGTATTGGGCTTAGTAGCTAGTCCTTGGATTGTTCTCGCATTAGGAACAGACATGTCACTGTTCCTGCTCTCCTTGTGCTAGAGGCTTTATAAATAGCTAGAGCAGAGCTGTGTTACAGGCTTTGGCCCATGCAGAGCTTTTTGCCTGCCTGGAGGAATTTCCAGTTTGCCGGCACCCAGGGCTTCATGGACCTTTTTCACTTGTTTTATGTAGAATTAGCCACAGTCATAGAAGATCGTGGGTTTGCTTTGTAAGGTGTCCACCTTACATTGATTATTCATCCCCAGTTGAGAATTTGCTGCAGTAAGCTTCCTGGCAGCCTGGCCAAGTGCACAGAATGCCTCTGAGGAAACATGTTAAAAAAAAAGAGAAAAGTTCTCATATTTTTCTCCTCCCCTTCAACCATCTATCTGTTATTTCTATCTGTGCTGCAGCTGCTACAAGAAGAGACTGTATTGCCTTTGTGAACTGTTGAAACTTATAACTAACTGCTGTGAACCAGCAGGCTTCAAATGTGGACTGCAGTTTCTTGTGAAGATCTCATGTTCAAGATGAGCCCCTTTAACCTACCACATGCTGTATCAATGGTGATTCAAAATCCTCAGGGTTTAAAAGTGGAAAATAGAAATAATAGAAAAATAAGAAATAGGATAATAATTTAATGGAATTAAATTATTGTCTTACTGAAGTCTTAAAAAAAAAAAAAAAAAGAAAAAAGAAGGAAATCGATAGACTTATTCTTGTAGCTCATTCCTGTAACATGGTAGCTTAGGAACTGTACTAAACATTCATTCACTGGGCAGCACATTATATTTGCCAAAGGGTGAAAAAAAAACAGTAATTCTTGTCTGTATAGAATGGAAATAGTTTTTAAAACTTCTTGTGTTGTCAAGCAATAGCACATCATCATCATGCTGTGTTACAAGAAAAGTATACTTTTAACCTACCAGTGCAAATCTGTGAAGCATAAGCAGAGAAAACTCAGTCAAGTAGAGGAAAAACTGTCTCAAATTCAGAGAGAAGAGACAAAGAGCATTTAGGAGATCCTGAATTTTCTCATCCATTTGATTTCTTTTTTAATGTACTATTATTTTTAAATGGATACTGTTAAGTTCAAAGTGAACATATAGTGTCATTCTTTGGCAGCTTGATCTTAGCAACTAGGAGAAAATTAACTGCAAATATTGCTATATTAAGTACTGCTAGCTGCTAGTGCATTTGTTTTCCCTTTTTTCTTCTTTTTTCTTTTTTTTTTTACAAGGCATTATTTTAAATTTCAATCCTTATAAAGAATAGAAGAACAAGTGTTAAATAAAACATGCAACAACAGTACAGTCTGTGATGCTTCTGGCTGGAGGTAAGGAGCTCTGATGCAACCTGCAACTTTGCTTTGCTTAGATGAGCTACCAGACCAACTACATGGATGGAATAAATTGAGGCTAAATAGCTTTTTTGAGTTTATAATTTCTATTAAAATGAAACTAATGAAGCCTGTGAAGTGGCAGGATGTTTTACTAGCGCTGCCTAGCATTTGGTCAGAGGTCCTCTGATCAAATATCTTGTCTCCAATAATAGTCATCAGTAGTTGCCTTGCAGAGTTGAAGAACAAGGCAAGAGCACAATATCCCCTTCTCTCCTTTTCTTAGTGTCTAGGGAAAAAGTGTCTTCAATTTTTGGCTAACCAGTGAGGTGGATACATAAACTTCAGTTTTCTAACCATCCGTCTTGTGATTCAGTGCCTACAAGTATTTAGATTATTTCTCATTACTTGATATTTGATAGTTTTATGTTAGTGCTTAAATCATCAGCTTAGTTGAAGTCTCACAGTGCAAGGCAGACATCTACCTACGCTGACAGACAACCATTGCCCTGAGAACCTTTAAAGATCTAGTTAACTAAACAAGACAGAGGGAGGTAAAATAGAAGAAGGTACATGCATCCCAGTCTTCAATGCTCAGAGATGTACACTAATTTTAAATACAAGTAAGTAGAAGAACATTGCTGCACTGTCAGGGCAACCAAACCCTTCATCCTGGTTTGAAGCTCAAGGAAATGTTCCTTGCCACAGTACTAGACCCTCCTCACAGGGAACACACTTCTTCACCTCTGTATGCTCTGGGGCAGAGCAGAGCGTACTGGTCAAATGGGCTACGCGTCCTTGGCTGGATGATGCTACAAATCTCCCAGCTGATAGAGAAAGGAGATGTTTCCAACTGGTAGACTGTTCCTAGTGTTCCTCTTGGGCCCTGAGAGAAGGAAGGGACTATTGGAACTCCTGCCAGAGCCAGTTATTTCCTCACTGTACAGAAGGGAAATAGAGATTTTCTAAGGGATTGAGGAAAAAGTGATTTTAGAGCTTGAATTTTCAGATGAGTCTAAAATAAGTAACATGCCAGCAGCAGGTTCATGTCCATCAGAGGAGAGAGCATAAACTTATTTATATCTTGCTCTTACCTGACCAGGATGGGGCCGTATTTCATGTTGATAAGTGCAGTGTGAAGTGCTTTACTTACAGTGTACTAATTTTAGAAAGTCAGAAAAAGGTCCTTGTCTTTATTGAAATAAGTTCTTGACTGTGTTGCCCACAGAAATCTTCTGAGCTTCCACAGCATGGCTTCATACTTGAGAGGGAGTTTGGTTACTCTCTCAGGCAATCAAGTAATTTGTTCTTCACCAATTAAGGTTTATATAGTAATGAATAGACCCCCTACTGGTAAGAAGTTCTCTCATTTGGATACTGTGAAAGGATCACAATTTTCAGACAAGTTTTGGGCCATGTTCTACAGAAAATCAGACAAGAGTGTTTCTCTATCCTGCAGGGCATGAGTAAAGGCTAATCAGTACTTGAGCAACTCTCAGCTATTTAATTGGGATAAAAGGCTGATATAATTATGGAGCTCTTTCTGTTTTTTTTTAAGATGCTTGAAAGTGGTATTAGGAAATTACGAACCAGTCCTGGATAGAGAAGAAATAATTGATACAAATGCAGCTACACAGAACTGACATGCAGAAGTGAATGAAAAATAGTTAAGCCCTTGTAAAGAGAAAGTCAACTTTCTAAAATAGATTGCCAGTTAAATGGTGTTCTTTTAATGAAAAGGGAGAGAGAATAAAGATCAGTCGGCTTCTACAGTTAGTTTCCCCCCACAGTTTCATGATATCCTTATTATTTGTCTTCTGTTCTTTTTTTTTTTTTTTTTTTTGCCTATACAGATACCCAAACTATAACATCTCCCTTTTACATCAAAGGGACTTGATAAAGGGCTGCCCTGGTCTTTCTTCCTTTCATCTGTCTCTCCTGGCTTCTCCATGTTTTCTGTGTAGCTGCAAGTGGATACCACCTAGTGATAGCAAAGGCATTTGAAAAGAAATATCTTTGCTCCACTGAGGGGCCTTACAACTGACAAGCACACTGTTAAAACTGGATCCTGCTGATCAGTGGGAGTATGGCCTGAGTATGTGCTCATAAATATCTTCTTATGGGCTCTCCAGGGTATCACTTAAATACCTCGACCAGTTGCGTATTTTTCCTCAAGTTTTTAATAGTTAATTGTACAGTCGAAGATACCAGCTCATTAATACCACAAAGTTCAAGCGTATGTACTTTGCATGCCTGTATGCCAAAGTACGGCAGGTTTTAGTAGAGTTAGTCTGATAACAGAATTTCTGTTTCCAAAGGAAGGTCCACATTTAAGGAAAATAAATGGTCCTTCGAATGTGGATTACAATCTCTCAAGAATAGGGAAAGGTTTTTAAATCATCAAAATGGTGTGCGTTTTTTTTCTTTTTAATTAATTGAGTCTGGAGATACCTGTCTCGTACATTTCCAATGCCCAGTGCTTTCATATTTCTCAGCTATTCTTACCAGAATAAATCCCAAGAAGCCCCAAGCAGAGGAGGGTCCTCCAGGCATGGAGGCTCTGAGTTTCATGGTACCTAGGCAGGACTGTTTGTCGGTGCTTCATCTGCATTTTGATGAAACCCATCTGCTTGGCAAACATTCCCGTTTTGACAAAGTGACAAAAAAAATGCCAGAGAGATCCTCCTGTGCTGGAAAATTTCCAACTGTTTTGAAAATGATGCAGTGATGCACAAACGACAAGTTTGGATAGATTTAATGTTTTAGATTATGTCAGCATGTGCTGCTCTGTATCTGGTACCTGACCAGGGACTCAGGTTCCTGCAGTTATTCACCTATCAGCCCAGAGCGATTCCAGTCCAGTGGGAGGATGAAGATTTTAGTATGCTGGTTAATACTGTATATATAGTTATCAGTCCTGAGTGCCAAATACTGTATGCAAATCTCAGGTGCTATAGTTTTGTATTCCTGTAAATGAAGATCCACTCTTTTCTACCTGTATTGATACGAAGATCCCGCATATAAATGAAGATCCACTCTTTTCTAGAAGCGTATTCTATCAATGGAAAAAATACGAATTCCATTGCTAATTATGTATTACTGGATCTGTTTCTGATCTATCTTAAACTTGGCACATTTGCAGCAATAGGAACACCCTGATACGTGACTAATTTGTAACCACAGTATAATATGCTCTGATAAATCTTTAAAGTGTAAATATTCACTCTGTCTCTAATGTGTCCCTAGTACAAGACACCAGACTGATGGTGAAACTGGATTAAAAATTACATTTGCCACTCATGTGTGCACCAAGAACTAAATATTGCAACACAAATGGCACTGTAAGTTCCTACTGATGCTGATATTCCTCCTGTTGATGTTCGGGAACTGATGCTGCTCAGCGACTTAAGGAAGGCCAGTAACAAGTTAGAGAACCAAACCCCTGTCCTTGGAGAATGATCTTCTCACAGCAGCAGCTGCTTAGCCTTATGTTTTAATCTTTTTCATTGTATATCATTCAAAATATTCAGAGAGAGTCTGTCTCATCTCTTCTGTGAATGCCATTAGCAATGTCATGCTGTACCTATGCATTATTATTATATAGAATGTTAAAAGAGCACATCGTCTTCCTGCAACTTCTGTTCAGCGCTTTTTCTGTCACCTTTTTAGGTTTGCTGTGTTTTATATTTGATAGAAACAATTCCCTGTATAGCACTTTAGTCTCTGTCTGTCAGCTATAAAAAGACCCCATTTCTCTTCTGTATAATTTATAGGTTGAATTTCCAGTTAAAAGAACTGTGCATTGATGTGAAATAGCAAAGTATCACACTCATTGATTGAATTGTTTTATTATAATCCAAGAAAACTGAGGAAGTTTGGCATAGATGTGAGCAATTGATATGGCATTTTTCTAGGGAGAGAGGTTCAGATATTATAGAAATGTGGGGAATAAAAAAGAAAAAAAAAACAGAGTATGTTGACAACAAGCCATATCATTAAATAAAAATGAGCTCCTGCTAGATCTGGAATGTATTGTCCTGTTATCTGCAAAGATGAAGGCTTCATACTTTGGTTTCCAGATGGGTAGATTAGTTATTGAGCATGCAGTATAAATTCTTTAGTGTGCCTTATGCAGGTACACTAATTAGCAGAGATGGTTAAACTAGCTGTTTCAGGGGAGTTCTCTTTTCTGAAACTACCACACTTGAGTTTAAGCAGAGTCAAGGTAGAAGCTCTGCTATTTGTTTGCTGCAGTTCAAATGAAAAGAATTCAGAAAAATTAAGTTTATGCTAAAGAGCATTGTTAAGTTAGTGCTTTTAAGAGCTTGCCATTCTGATTCAGAAACTGTTCATCAGAAACTGTTGTTTCATTGTCAAAAGCTTTTGCAAAAAAGGGCATTCTAACAACATTTGAGGCCTAATCTTAAAGTTAATTGCTGGTGGCATCTTCTTGGATAGGCCCTCGCTGTTGGTGTTGTATCCCCATAATAAATTGTCAAAACGGGAACACACAGATTTTATTAACACTCACTGTTTTTCAAGAGTACCTCTTGCTACATGATGGAAAAATGTTATGTGGCTTTTAAGCATTGGTCTGATGCTCAGGAAATCTACTATTCATTTCTCTGTCGCTAACTCAACTTTATTTCAGTGAACAAATTGTTTAGTTCTTTTTCATCCCCTAAAATTAAAATAATGCTTTCCCCCGCCTACTGTTTATCTAACTTGCCTACTTAAACTGTAAACTCTTTGACTGTTTATTTATACAGAATCTGGGAGAGTGAGCTGATTGAAACCTCAAGAAGATTGAAACCAGAGCTCAAACAGCAACAGCAACATCACTGCATGAGTAACTACATCAAATGCACATGCAGGTTAATCACCTCATCAGGTGCTTTAATCAGGTGATTAATTAAATGGGTGTGCATTTAATGTACTTTTTTAAGAGGACTGCTGTTACTGCCACTGTATTCAATCATAGTAATTGTTTATTATCTAAGTCATATATTACACATTGCATACAGATACTAAATTAACTATATATTGGGTCAAACAATTAAAACTTTTGATATATATTTGTCCCTTTTTCATAAAGTGCTCACTCTGAGCAGTTTCCCATAATGTGATTTGAAATCATGGTGGAATAATCGTTGAGCAAAGGCAGTAGGATTGGATACAGGAAGATTCAGAATTTCCCTCCATTCCAAAATTGCACATTATTAAGAATTTTCTTCAGTATAATATCCTTATATTTGCAATGTCTTTCACAGCTAGTTAACATAAAAAATGCAAACTGACAGAAATGAAGATTTCGCTAGAGATAACAAAAGAAGATAAAAATACAAATTATTATTAGTAATATACAAAGAGATGCAACTAATATCATATCCTTTCAGCCAGTATATGGAGGTATGATCTAGTTATTCTACTAATTTCTAAAAAAAATGTGTAACAATTTTTAAGGAATTTACCTGAATTAAAATATCAAATGTTTTGGTATGGTACCTTGAATTTCAGAGAGGTAGCTTTCTTTGTCTATATTCCATTGTGACTAGAAAGGGATGTTTTCAAAGGATTAAAAAAAAAGAAAACCTGACATTTTGATGATTCTATTAACTGAGGGACACATGACAATTAGAAATATGAAGAAACAGAAGAAGAAGAAAATAGAAGAAAAGCAATAAAATTTTCTCATATAGCTCCCATTTATTTCAAAGTATGTTCTTTTTAAGCCTATGTCTTAAGGTGGCAGAATTTGATCTGAAAAAGTATTTCTCATAGCCTTCCTAGTTTTTGTTTTCTGATCACTTTTATGACATTCTCTACATCTTTTTTCCTTAAGAAGTCTGACCAAGGCAGGTGTTTTGGCTTAAAACTACCCCAGTGATCGGGCCTTAACTTTAGAAAAGAAGAAAAGATTGAGAAAGTACCCACTCAAATAACATTTCAATTGTTACCAAATTGAAATCTGAAACCTGTAGTCACGTTCTTATGTTTTGCCCTGTGAGTTTTGGTTATAGCTTTATAAGACAAGGTTAGTGAAGTTGCATCAATGTCTTTAAATGCCAAAAGTTGCCTTCAAATATATATGTATGAGACCAAAAGAAAAATTCTGAGACCTAAGACACAGGAACCTTTAAAAGTGAGATTTGGCCTTAAGCTGTTAAAGCATACTGTAAAATTTATCCCATAGCTCTTCTGAGATGAATTCAACTGACAGCAGTGGGACATAACTTCATAATACTGATGGAATTCAGTGTATTTGAAATTGCTGCACTTGTAACCTGCCCTTTATTTGAAGTTGAGGGCAACTTCTTTGCTTACTGTACTGAGTTGTGTCTGGCTTTTCTAAATCTAACTTATATGGTGTAAGCTTATATTATTTGCTAAAGTATCTTTAGAAAATCTTTTTTATGCTGTGTGTCTTTTTATGCTCCCCTGGGCAAAAGCAGCATAGTAGCATGCTGAGTTGCTGCTTATTTTGCCTGAAAGATTTATGTTTAACAAAGATGATCTTCCAGATTGCAAAATATGTGACATTTGCGCAATGTCATGGCTCATTTTTGTGGCCTGCAGAAAATTGCCCCGTAAAGGCTGTTGTAACTGGGAATTTTCTCTATACTGTCTGGTCAAAAAGGTCATACTAATTAGTAGGGATCAAAATGGACAAAAATAATTTGACAGGGAAAGTAAATTCAAAAGTGTCAGACTTCTAATACCTGTGTCAGTTATAGCGGAGCATTCTGGCCAGGAGAGGGCTCTTCTGTAATACCCACAGATCCAGGAGATAGATTATTCATACTTCCTAATACTTCTTTCATATGTGACCAAGACATTTTCTTTCTCTACCAAGGGCAGTCATGATAGCCATAGCACCAACATATTCCATGACAGGGCTTTCAGAGGACACATGAGTCACCAAAGTAGCCCTAAGTATTACTTGGAAGATTATTGCTTGAGAGATGCCTGCATGTTCCAGTGTTGGAATCACAAATTAAAACTTACATGTTTATTACAGATACACATTTTATCATTGAAACAATATAAAACAAATCAGCACTTATAATGCATGTTACTACAAAAATCTTATCTGCTTAATTCAGTCAACCAGCTTTCTCATTACCCACACACATTGCTGAGTTGGTTTCCATTAACTAATAATGTTGTAGGTGGATAAGAATTTCATGTTTCCAAGCTTCTAAGGCTTACAGTGGATGAGGTGTTGATTATAAAAACCTGTAATTTTTCCACCATATTGTGAAATTTCTACTTGAGGTAATGAGTGACTGGCAAAGGTGTAAAGATATAGCATTTGTAGTATAGCAAGACTGCAGTTACAGTTGTCTTTTACAGAGCAAATTAGTTGACATGTTCATGACTTGTATAAGAAGCCAGAAGTAGTGGCTTTCAGTTAAAAGTCTGGTGAGGGACAAAGTCACCTCTTGTGTTCTTCAAAATATATTCTTGTCTTTCAGCTACATGGAGAAGACATGTTTTATAACTGTCATTGTCTATCAGTCAAACCTTAATACTGCTGCTACTGGATTTATGATATGAGATTATATCTCTGGACATGATATATCCTTCAGACATGATTTTCAGAAACAATCTCTTGCAATTGAATCAGTGGAAAGTAGGTAAATTAGTCATCATACAACTACATATTCATAGATTACTGGGAAGTCATTACGAAATAGGAAATAAAAGGGGTTAAGAGAGTTGTCACTCTTCTTCATAGCTCATTCATGGACCTGTGTTTCCTGGAGGTCTTTCCTGATATATTGAAGCAAGATTTAGAAGAAAGATGTAAACCACATCTTGAAGATTCAGAAATTTGATTCTATTCAAATTATGTTGAAAAATCTGCTTATTTGGACAGCATACAAAAGTAATATTTCAATTTGAACTGACAATATTTGACCCATGCAATATCAACAAAGCCTCAAACAGGGCTAGTAAAATTCCTGAGGTATTTCAAAGTTTCCCATCATTTTAACACATTACACAAAGAAATAAAATGAAATTAAAATCTATTAAAAAGTGAGAACTTGTTAGTGTGCTCAAATAAGACCACTCTCTCTCCAGTCTTTTTTTTTTTTTTTTTTTTTTTTTTTTTGTGGTATTTAGATGACCCCTCTCCTCATTTTAATGTTTTTAGCCTCACAACAGCTCCTTTGAGATAGAAATGTGTTCTTGTGTCCTGCTTTTGAATGAGAAATTGAGATACAGAGAAAGGTTAAATGACTTGCCAAGGAACAACAGAAAGTCTCTGGCAAAGAAAAGAGCGTGATTTTTCCTTCTTACATAGGAATAACCACAATGTATTTTATTGCACAATTTAGTAATTTTCTGGACCCAAGATAAAGTTAGATTTTATGAAAGACAAAAAAAATTACACTACTACTGCCTTGCGTATCTTCAGCATTTCAAATCCAGGGCTGTAATTAATTTTGAGAAGAATGTTCTTTTTATAAATGGATTTTCCATCCAGTTTTAAACCTCTGATATTGTTTGGATTATTGCATTGTTCAGTCATGCTCTCTTTTTCACTGCATATATTGAAATCAGCCTGTTGTTGCAGATCAGAGAAGGATTTGGGCATTTCCCAAAATATTATTTTCTTCTCCTAAGAGACAATATTATCTAGTTGTTGTGATTTTGAATATTGCTATTATTTGAACTCAGCAAAGAGCCACACTTTGCACAAGCTAGGAATGGTGCTGGATGTTTACTAAAGAGTTTGTTCCAGTTATTTCTGCCAGCTGGAGTTTACAGAAGAATTGGCAAAACTCACACACACACACACACACACAAAGTTCTTGAAGTTTTGGGAAATGAATAATCACCCCCAATCTCAAGCACATGAAATCTTTTGAACAGAACTATTTTAACTATTTTATTTCTTCTGTATGATACTGACATTTATGAGTGGCTCTCCTGATTGAAGTAGATCTCATCATAAATGCTCGCGATTATACATTTTTTGAGCTTTATATTTTCTCCGTAAAATATCAGATCCCATTGCAGTACCGCTGCTACTTGTGCTAAATTTCATGGTGGCAAGATGGAAATGGAATTTGCTCAACATTTTGCATTTCTTTCTGCATTGTTTTGTAACAAGCATACAGCCATCATTTCTATAGCTATCTCTCCACACATGTTTGTGTGCTGGTATAAGCAGTCTGGCAGGGCTTACCTGTTCCATGAGCAGGCAGAAATGATGGTTCTGGAGGTGAGTTAACACCATCTCTGCAGCTGATCATGCTGGGTTGTGATGTGATGCTGCATCTGGACAGCCTGTCTGAAAGCAGGGCTTCATGCTGATGCCCATCTAGAACACCCTCAGCTACTTGCAGGAACATGCTGGTGCCTAATACTAAACAAAGCAAAACAGTATGGCATTAGGTCTTTTGTGCCACTCTTTCTTACTGTGCTTGTCCAAAAGATGACACAACAAATTGAATGCAATCACACTCTCTGGCAGTGAAATATATTTTGTAGCACTTTCCCACTTGGTAGGCAAGAGATTTAGACAAGAAAAAACAACACAGCAAGAAAGCAGCCAAGTCAAGGTTAGAAGGAATAATTCTGAGTCTCTCAGCCCAGTGCTCCTCTTTTTTCAAAATTCAGAGTTTGAAACTAAGGCAGTAACTAAAATTTTATGTTGAGGGCATGAAGGATGAAGCTCTCACTCATTTGCTTAATGCTGTCACAAAGCCAAATCTGTATAGGTTGGACTGATTGCCTCACTGTAAGGACTGTCCTACCTGTGTGGACAAAAGGTCAAAAGCAAGCTAGATTTTCTGTTTATTTTTAAATATCATTTTCAAACTTTCTATCTACAAATCCTTTCTGATGATTTGAGAAGGAATCCCAAGGTGTCAGTATTGTTCAGAAACAAATTGAAATAGAATGAAATATCTCAGCCTCAGAGAGGCTAGAGGCTTCACTAGCCTCACTAGAAGTTTAAAAATTAGAAGAAATAAATGCTTATGTTTTTCTTGACCTTTTTATGGGGTTAATGAGTTCTCTGAATTTGTCTGTTGACATTTCAGTCAGATATAGAGATAAATTTCTCACAAAATTTGAAATCTTGTAGGCCACAGATTCAGAGGAGTATCATAGGGAGTTTATGCATAATACATTTCTGTTCTACATTCTGGCTTCTTTTCTGGGCCCAGTTCTGCCTTTGGTTATACTCAGTCTTTTTTTTTTTTTTTTCTTTTCTTTTTTATTATTATGAATTGTTAGAAATTGATCTGGAGTTACCAAGCTGTAAGATATTCATACCCAGTACATAGAGTTTTTACAGTTTTACCTCATTTGTTTTACTTGCTTTTTGAAAGAAATGAAAAAATCTTGATTTCATTTTACTGCAAGAAGGAATACTTAAATATTTTTAGAGTTATTATTGCTTGTGACATTTCTTACCCGTTGATGAGAAACGTTCTTTTCCATCACGCAGCTTTTCTCCGGCATTTTCCTACAAGCTTTCAAATCAGTACCTCATTCAAGATCACATGTCTGCTCATTACAAGAAAATTATATTTGCCAAAGGTATGTAAAATCTTTAATGATGACAACACCCATGCAGCTGGTAGATGAAATCACAGGCAAAGGTGTGTTGGTTGCTGTTGCCTTTGACTGACTGTCAAATTTCTTCTCCTTTCTTTTCCCACTGTCCTGCTCATTAACTTAACAGGTACAGTAAAATTTAAAATTGAAGCATAATATAGTGTGCTCTAGAAGAGGAGATGTGTTGAACACTGAATTGGAACTGTAACCTCATTTTTGGAAAAGCAGTCCTAGTTGTTGAGAGACATGAAGTCTAGAGGGTCAAACTGTTCCACAGAATGACATGATTCAGGAAGGGAAATACTAATTATTTCTTTGCCTTATTTTAAAATGGTTTCCTGATTGTTAGATGTGTATGGTATCTGGCAAATAACAAAGATAAAGTTAGCGGTAGCCCGGGTATGTGTTTAATAGTGAGAATGCTGTGAGAGAATAGCTGTGTTTAGGAATCGAGGTGGTTACAGAAATGCTGCTGAATAATCCTGAGAAAAATTCCCTTAGAATTCAAAACTCGAAGTTATTCTTGAGCGAGATCTCCAAACACCGTTTCTTCTGTAAGTAGTTGCAACCTGCAAAGAGGAAATTAAGATTTCTTCTACCTGTTGTCTTCTCTGGAGCTATGTAAAGTTCCTGATGCTTTGGCTGTAGATGGATGTAACTGGAGTGAATGGCCATACCCATAGTTAAGTCATAGCAAGATCTTGGGCTCCCAGTCTTCCTAAACAATAAATTCCCTGCTAACGTACAGTGAGTTTTATAATAGCACATACCTGTTGAACAATAGATCAAATTGCTGCTGCTACCATCTTTTCCCAGGAGCCCAATCATTTTGGCACTTTCCAATGCCAAGTGCTCTATCTTAAACTACCTGGCTCAAATCCAGTGCATCATTTAATCATGGTATCAGAACCACCATTTGAAAGTTGCATGCTGCTTGCAAGTTCATTGCCATCCCACTCATTTGGGGTTTGATCCTGGATTGCTAGTGTATACAGTTGCACTACAGTGACTTTTGCATGGCTAATCCCACAGAAAGAGTGAATGCTTAGGACTGTAAAACTCAAATCCTAGTGCTTTGCTCTTAGTATACAGACATTATATAAATATAATTGATAGAAATAAAATTGGATTTTGTTTTATTTCAACTGATGAAACAAAACATCTAGGTTTAGCAATGTCAAGGGAGAGATTTCCAAAAGTAAAAGGAAGGAAAAAAAAACCTCAAAGATTTTTAAATCTTTCTATCTTTTATATTTTACGTATCAAAAGAATATAAACAGAAGAAATTACTGGCATAAAAGGAGCGAAGTCCTTTGTTTCTGAACAGATTTCAATTTTATTTTTTTTTCAAATGTCAGTCCTGCTTGTCTGTAGCAGAATTTAGTCATGCTGGGAAGACTTTCTCGCAGTGGTTGCTCATAAAAATTTCCAATAGCTAAATTTCCTAATTCTCATGTATTTCACTATCTGAAGTAATAGTTCTCAAAAATTAGATTTGGAATATATTTGAGTAGGAACCCATAATATTGGAAAACGTAATCTACTTATTATAAAGCTTCATCATTCCATACAGGTTTTCCTCGTGAGACTAAACTTTCAAAGAAATGTTAAAAACGATAATATTACAAAGATATCCTCTTGTAAAGTGAAAGTTTGACACGGATGTTCTGCTTAATCACATAAAATATCTCACAGCTACTTTCGTGATACCACTTCTCAAAGGCCCGCTTGCAAGGGATAAAACACCCAGGTTCTCTTCTGTATATCTTGATGCTCAGAAGAGTGGAGCTGCCGCACACTCCCAACATCCTTGGAGGAGATAATAGAATTTTGTGCCTCTGAAAAATCTGATCAGGGAGTCTAGAGGCCTTTTCTAGTAGCCCTCTAAGCATTCTCAAATCTTTTAAAAATGCAGTCTATGCAGACTTATTCCTGTCAGTGCCTAGAAGGCAAATACCCCTGTAAGTCTGAAACCTCATTTGGAGCACTTGCACAAGCTCAGATTTGCTGCAGCATTTACCAAAACAGTCACCAAAAAAAGTGTCTTGTATGAAAATGTAGCCACTGTCCTTCAAATATAAATGGAACATTGAACTTCCCCTAAGTAGCTATTTTTTCCTCAGCAGTCAGAAATAGTATTTTCTCACATTATATTTCCCACAGTTATATTCTGGTATATTGAATCATGCATACAGCTCTCCCAAGGTCTGCAACATCTTTTGTATGGACTTACTGAAGGGTGTGCAGCAGCAGTGATGGGGCTTGGTTCCTTGAAGCTTTAAACTTAAAGGAACTGAAGTTTCTTTAAGTATTTAAAATGAAAAATGCATTACCAAATACCAAAAAAATGCTATGTAAATAACTACCTATGTAATCATATAACCAAAAAACAGCAGTAGAGCTGATACAAAATACATACAATTTCCTTTAACTTGTAAACTAAAAAGGAAGTTGGTAAGGCTGGCTTTAGTAGCTCTTATTTCTACATTACATGAAAATGGGCTATAATCATGAAATTAATGTCCAGATTTGAGAATGAAACAGCAACAGCACAGTAGAAGCTTGCTGTAAGATAGTGTAAATCAGACTAGTGTGACTTCACCACACTTCACTATAATTAATTTTATTACAATTATGCTAACGTAGTTTGTAAGGGCTGACTGTTTGCCTTGATAATAGCATGGAACAGGGAGAAAATAGTATAGATCAGTAGGGAAAATACAGGATTTGGTTGTTTGTAAAGGTGCATTATGAAAAACACTCACATTAAGAATAATGATGCCACATTTCCACAGTGAATTGTGGAGATGGCCAGTTTTCATCCCTATCCATTTTAGTAACAGTATTTGTGATATGTTTCTTTGGATTGAGCCTTTTTTTGTTGTTGCTGTTAATACAGCTGCTGTTGATTCATCTGCACCAAAGAGTTTGCATACCAGTGTTAAATGTGAGTATAGTTTTATTTTGTTTTCAGAGCATGTCTGGCTTCATTTGTTTGGTTTGGAAATGTTTGTCTTCTTCTTTGATGAAGGTATTTTGAAGCACCATGTGTGTCAAAAATGTACATTATTCCAAACATAGTTAAGATAATAATATGTACGTGTAAGTAACAGCTGATTCATGTTTGCACAAATACATGCTAACTACCCGATCTTGGAAGCCTCTAATATTTATAACCTTGTATCTTTGAGATATATATATATAATCTTAGGCAGCATGGTTGTATGAGATATAAATTTCTTGTTTAGTTTTCTGTTCTAGACTCAGAAATACTGTCTATGTGTGCACTCTAGAACTCACTAGATCTTTGAATTCCTTGATAATCTACATTGCATTTTTCATTTCCTTCAGTGATTCCTATGTTCCTGGGCACCAGGCATACCACAGCTCAAACAATTTGTGATAAATTAATGATAATAAACCCATTGCACTGGCCCGTGACGCCACCTCTTGGCTGACGTCTGCAATATCCAGGGTTTCATCACATTCCTTCCTGTCTTTCCTTTCTTCAAAGGAAGAAAGGTTGATGGAAAGCAAGAAATTTGTCCCTTTTCAGTGGAACCAGAGTATTTGTTGTAGAATGAACCAAGATTTCTTCATTCTCCAGGTTGAGAGATATTTTACTTTTCTGTTTTATAGTTACTTACTATAAGTAACTATAGCAAACAAACTTACAAAGTAGATGTATTTTAAAACAAATATTACAGATTAAAAAAAAAAAAGAAAAGCTTTCATTTTTCCATAGTAAATGCATAGAGACATATTTTTTATTATGTTTTGCAGTAAGATATATAATGTGGTTAGAAGCCAGGATGGTCAGAACTGCTGACCCCAGTGAGACACAGGTATCTGAGCAAGAAACACCCAAGAAGAAAAACAGTTCTTGTCTGTAAAGTTCATTATATTGAAACATTAGAGATTTTCACTACAGAAAAACAAGAGAAAAGTTCAGGAACATAACATGTTGAAGTTCAAATTCTGCTTTGTTTTTTAACACATTTTGAATAGTATATTGTATTTATTCAGTGTTTTCTTCCATATTATCATTTTAAACTTCGTACTTTTGATTAATCACTTTATGAAAACAGTGCTACAGTAAAAGAACGAAATACTCTAGAAAGTTTTCTTAGAATTTTAATGTTAGCCAGAGATGATACCAACACAAAAGTATGTGAAGAGTAGAACCTCATTTATCTGAGAAGATCAAGAGGACACAGAATTTGTTCAACTACCTGTGATAGCTATAATAACAAGTTTACCTAGAAGATGGTATTTCAAAAAGAAACATCATCTGTGCTTCTTATAATGGTTTTTTATGAGAGTGTTATGCTGCTTTTATAATGCTAAGCATTAACCATATTTTTGTGTTTTGAATTTGTTACATTTAGAAGCCTACATAAGCACAAGGCTCCTGGTACAAACACAAACCATAATGTAAGACTCTCAGTGGGAGGAAGTGAGGACTGAAAATGGGATGCATCATCATTTTTGTCTTTTAACTATTACAATGGCACTAGGGAAATGACCATCATCTTTGTAATTTAATATTTATCATTACTGAAAGATACTGGGCATCAGCCAAGCCCTTGTTTTCTTAAAGGTTAAGTTACCTTCTATTTAGCATTTGCATATTCACAGATAGAAAATAATGTTTTACCAGTTTAGTAGAATAATAAGAGGACAAAACTAATTTTCTGCTTAGTAGAACACTACAGTGTTTTGCTCTTTCCGTGTAACTCTCCCCACGACCATCTCCCACTACTAGTACTCCTAGTTACTAAATATGGTGTGCTTTCAAAACCTTGATATTTATCAGAATGCACAAGAACTTGGACAAAGGCACATTCTAATATAATTTCTTACCAGTTCTCAATGCAGACACTCCTATAAGTATACTCCTGCTTTCTGAATGTATGATCTATGTTAGATACTACCTGTTTCACCAGTGGACTGTAAGAAGACAATTCAGGTCATTCAATAATGATGCAGGCATGTGCAAACTTACTAAAGATAAAAAATTCAAACAGCTGCTCAGAGTAATTTTGAAAAAAAAAAAAAAACAGAAATAATGCCGTATGCAGTGCTTTGTTTTTAGAAGTGCACCGCAGATAAAATATTGTCTAAGTAATTAGACAATGTGAAAATGTACAGGATGTCTGCATTGTTGCACTTCAGATTAAGAATTTTGTAGACAAGATGGAAAACCTGTAAAGTGTAAGACTTCCTCCTGAATGTCTTCAAGTATTATCTTGCTGCTGAAATTGCATGATCTTATAACAAAAGTTAAAGAGAAATAACTTACATCGGGCCTCCTAAACAGTCCTCTCTGCAGTGTATAACTGACCTTTTGACAGTAAGACTCCCTCTCTGGTGCTCTCATGCCAATACTAGCTCCCCATTTTTCCATTCTTATCAAGAGATGGAAACATATTGTCTGTCCCTTGCCCTAAGACTGGAAGTATCAGCTGGAGGTACATCAGAGATCAGGAATAGGGGAAATGCAGGCATTCAGAGAGCACTTCTGTGAAGACAGAGTTAAGCAGAGCTGTTTAAAAGTTGTGAAAGTGGCATGAGTCAAAAACTACTGTGAAATAGGGATTCAATGATGAGCCTGATATCTGATGAGGAGGACATCTACTCTTCTGACTCTCAGCAGAAGATATATTTGCTAGAAAGAACATCCGATGCATGGAAAGAAACAGTGCCACTGAACCCATCACCGATCAGGTTTCATAGGAGTGTCTGAGTGATGAAAAATAAGAATTTTTGTTGTTTTTCTACTGCAAAGAAAGCATAAAAAAACATGAAAGGAATTAAAACCATTACGGTGCATTTGCATTATTCCAATGAAAGGGAAAATCTAAAATCATTTTGTTTGAAATCAAATATTTTATTTCAAAATAAAATTGAATGTGAGAGTTAAAGTTATCTGTGACTCCTGGCAAGTTCTATAGATTCTTCAGTTATTAGGGGTTTAGATTTCTTAAAGATGTCTTATTTTTCTGTCTCCCAAGTACTAAAGAGTATTTTAGTTTTTAGATATGGCACACCATGTTCTTTTTATACACTGTGTTTTTCCATTTCTAATTTTCTGCATGAGACAGACTTTAGTCAAAATAATAATTTCCATTTGGGTTTTTAAACAGTTTAAAACTAAGTTTCTGTGTGACTTTTGAGACAATAACACATGCGAAAAAGAACAAGTCGTTTCTCCAAACAGTTCAAATGAATATGAAATTGCAGTATTTTATCTCAGGAAAGTTACATTTTGTGTGAACAATCTATACAGCCAATTATATAAACATAATTTTATCCTTACAGGAGGCACAAAATTCAGTTGTCACTAATCTTGGGCAATTGAACGTCTCATTTTGTAATCAGTGAAAATTAATGTGTTTATATATACAAATATCAATTTTCTATCATTGCAAGCTTATGGAGCATTAGTGAGATGGTTTTTAATAATAAGTTTTGCAGACTGTAAAAAAGAGATGTGCTTCACTATTAAAAGAGAGCTGCGATTAAGAGAATGAGATTTGGTCAAATGTATGACTCTACAGCATCATTCAGCTATCAATGATTAACAAACTTGCATGGTTCATAAATTATTCTTCTCCCACTTCAAATCCTATGCTAGTGCTAGAGGCTCCGTTTGGGATCTGAGTTTATTTATGGTAGCCACTGCACAGGCAAAGGACTATATCTTTGGGGATTTCTTCCTTAAATAAGTTATGTATCAGATAGAAGTAAATGTGTGTTATTATACTCTTTTACAGAGAGGAAATTGAGGCACAAGACATTAATTAACATACCTGTCTGGTATGGGCTTCTTATAGAGCAGGCAGTTAAACAGCTCCCTCTTCATCCCTTCCCATCTGTGACCCCAAGGTGGGAAAGGGAAGATTAGATCTTGGCCTAGAGGGACACTCAGAGTTCAAAAGGAGTTAAACAGGATGGATTTAGTTAAGGACACACTTACATTCCAACCTGTGCAGGGAGCCCTGGGATCCATGCAGAGGAGTCACAGACAGGAGGCTGCTGGACCCAGGTGGGAAACCCCAGCAGGACTCAATTTGTGTCTTAAGGGCCCCTTAAACTTGGTCTAACTCTATCCTTATCTCAGCTATGCTCTCCTTGAGTAGCTACTGGCTGCAACACAGCTAGACATTGCTGACAAAACAGATTTTGCATATTCAGCCTTGACGGGTTTCAATCAGCGTGTGGAGAGTCCACCCTTGGGTTGCTCCCATGTACTCTGCCAGGCACCAGACTCCTTGCCACATCTTCCTCACTACACCATCCATTTCAGCAGCAGTGATGCTGAAAGGAGTATTTGTAACTGGAGAGGAAAAAGATATTAGGAACTACTGGAGTATGCAGAGAAAAACAACCGTGCCATAACCATGCAGCAATGATGCTATTTTAACTTAGCGTTCTTACTCTGCTGCTGAAGGGGAAAGCAGCATTTAATGGAAATGGAGGAATCCTGATACTTCTTTGATATTCTGACTTCTAAAATTCCACTCTTCATTGCACCCCATAGCTGCAATGTTGGTATAAAGTGACTGCCAGCCCATAAAGTCCATGAAAAACTGTGTTTACCTCTCCAGTAGCTCTAATGTTTCTGTCAGGGATCTGTGCATAGAAGTAAGACTTCTACTTCCAGTCATACCAGCTACGAGGAATATTTTTTAATCATAGTATATCCAGAACTAGCTCAATTAACAAGTAAGTTAGTTTTATGAAATTTTGTTTGCCAAAATAATAAAAATTCTAGAATAAATTACCATTGCTCCATGGTATACAAAGGAATGGGCAAGTGGGTGCCTGCTCACCAACTCCCCCTTGGTGTCAAGTAAGTGATGAAAATCTCTATCTTGGTGAAAAGAGATTTTACAAACTTTTAGTTACTTAGGAGAAAAGAATCTTGAAAAATTAAAAGCACTGATGCTACATTTATTATTCTGTTGGACCAGCTTTTCACAGATGTTTATTACCATTGTAAATATGTGCTCTTATGTGAGAAAGCAAGATTTGGCTTCTCATATCAGAAATATGCTGAGTATGCTTCAGATGAGAAAGAGGCTGAAATCATGGGAGCGGCTCTGTCAGAGTTTACTTCTATTTCCTTACATAGGAAGCTGTAAATGCTTACAGGTTAAAAGGGGGTAGCAGTAACCTCCTAGTAAACCTCCTGTTTTGAATATGTCTTATTTATATTGGCTAAAAGGTTAAGAAGCCTGTACTACTTTATTTGCATAAAGAGAGAAGAGAGAGTTCTTTAATTTAGGTATAGTCTATGAAGGAGTTGTGTCAAGGTGCTGTCACCTCCCTTGATGTCCGTGCATTTGCTAGGAACACACAGCAAGTTGCAGCAGACATGGGTTATGGCCCAAAATTGCAAGGAGGTCAGAATTCACAGATTGAATGGTTTGTTGATGAGAGCTGCTTCCTTCTTGCCTTCCCCACAGGGAAACTCCTGCTGATGAGCACTTACATTAGTAAAATGAGCAGAATTTGTCATGGGATTAGAAAACAAGGAGGTGAACAGCAACGTTCAGTGTTGTTCTGGAGCATTTACTGAATATATCTGGCTTTTTTGAGACTTTTCTTCCCCTATAGAAATCTTTGCTTCTACTCACTTTATACTATTGTAGCATTTAAATATTGATGAAAACAAGTAACGCTGAACCAGAGTGTTGGGCTTTAAAAACACCTACGCACTATAGATTGATATAGCTAAGATGGCAAAGAACGTCTGAAATCAAATCTGAACATTACAGCCCAACTATCTTTTGCTTTCTGATGAAGGAAATGGTCTTCTTTGCTCTGAAATGTGAAATTATGCAATTGCTGCATCAGACAAACTGCTAACAATGCAGGACTGCAGCATTTGGCCCATAGCTGTGAATACGAGTAGCTGTCCTTGTATGTCTGTGTATTGTCCCGCCCCAAAATGAGAGATGATGTCAGTGAAGAATAGCAGTAAGAAATGAGAAAAATGAAATTTCAGGTAAATTGGTAGGTAATCCATAATAACTTACTACACTGCAGAGTTTCAGAGATACAGTAAGAATATACTAGTTATCTAGCCTTATTTTCACCGCAAGTGTTCCCTGCATTCATTCTTGCTTTACAGAGTTTTGGAGGTTTATTTTCATCTCACCTCTCATTAAACTGTTCCAAAGGTTAATTTACCTCACTCTGAGGCATGCACACCTTACTTTTAGTATGGTTTTGTCCAGACTTATTAAATCTTTGTTTGACAGACAGCGTAGTTAAATTTCTATTCTGTCTGTAGGTATTTATAAGGAATAGAGTTACTTCTTAACCATTCTTTTGGGGAACTGGAAATATTAAGTTCCTTAAATCTTTCTGCATGAAGCAGGTTTTCCAGACTTTGTCATGTTTATGGATCTTCTCTGCCTTTTTCACAATTTATATGTGCTTCTTAAATAGTAGTTACAGAGGACATGCAATTTAAAAGTAGCTCACCTGTCAAATGAAAAAGCAGTAAAGGCTCACTCTACTTAAACTTGAGATTTCCACCATCTATACATACCAACAATCTACAAGTTTTGGGGATATCACCATCAGCTGTTCACCTATTTATTTACTAGAACATACAGATGTTTTTCAGATGACATTGACTGTCCAGGTTAGTCTCACATTCTATATGTAATAGTCTGGGTTTTCTGAGGTATTTGGTTATCTATGCTGAAACACATGTGCTTCCCTGTCTCAGAGTGATGCAAATTGTTTAGTTACAATAAACATTCCTTTGTTATTCACAAATTCCCCAGCTGTAATTGCTCAAGTTTTAAAAGAAATGATCTTATGTTTTCTTTTCAATAGCTGAAGAGAATAATTTGATAGAGTAATATGAAAAATGATCCTTGCGTTAGAAACACCTGCCTTGCAGTGAGTCGTCATTTCTAATTACATTGCGATATCTGATAATTAGATATTTTTAAACATGTCTAATTTATCGCATTTTCATGTCACGGTCCAAATGTCATATAGAACAAAGCTTACAGAAGTCTTAAAATATAACACTTTGTCTTACTCAGCCACAATTAATTTTTTTTTTTTTTAAATCAACTCTAACTGAGTCTTAGACAAGTCATTCAATTATTATGCTCTGGACAGATGTGACAGACCTAGAATGCATTTGCCATTTTTTGCTATTATTTTTCCCCTGCAGTCCTTTGAATCTTCCCCTTTGTTTCAAAACTCATTAAAAGCTACACATCAGCCAACTCTTTTATAAAACATTCAGTAGGAAGTTAACCAGAACACCTACTGCAAGCCAAAAATGAAGACACAAGCCAAGGTGTGGATACTGTTTCTGACCATAATCACTGAGTTTTGTAACATCTGGTGAACAACTCAGGGGAAGCCTCTTGTGGCATTATTATTCCAGGTTCATACTTGGGCTATAATGTTCTGACTTTCACCTGAGTATGACCTTCTTTTAGAAGGTGGTGGTGGATTCACTCTAAGGTGTTTGCCTATTCTTCTTACAATTTAAAATTAAGATAAATACAACTGGAAAGGGCTAGATTACAAAAAAAAAAAAAAAAAAAAAAAAAAAAAAAAAAAAAAGGCCTAGTTTGTTTTGCTGTGATAGAACTTTATTATCTTCTGAACAGTTTCTACTTGGTAGAGTAAATTAGTGTTAGCTTATTTTGTACGTGGGCCTTTCACACAACAACAGGAGAGACAACATTTTTTTATTAAATGTAAACATCAAGAATTGCTAGGAAAACAGAGTGGAACTACAGCACCTGAATCTTACTGTGTGTTTAGAAGGACTGGATTTCAACTAAATCCTTTTTATTTACTTTATTTCATGTTGCATTGACAACTACCCAATACCAGATACAAATACCAATGCGATTGTATAGTAATACTGATAAATTAATGGCTGCCACAGTAGGAAAGATGATAAATTAGCAAATAAATGAGCTTACCAGGGAGATTCTGGAATACATTTGCCTAAATAACTGCTGCACTGACCATATCACATGATTGTATTCACTCACTGAGAGGAAATAGGTAGCCAAGAGATCCTTTCTATTGCTGGGATAAAACCAGTCACATCCTGTAGGGGATTTGGGAAAAGCACTGAACTGTGATGCTCTTCCACAAATGAGTGAACTTCCTTCTCCTCCCTGAAATTAAAGATTCCAGATTTGATTTTAGGCATATATTACAGCCATTTCTTACACTTCAGCTGAGCCAAGGGATCCAAAAGCAAGGGATGTCTTATTTTTGTTCTTCCAAAAGAAGAAAGACAGCTATATTTTGAGAGCTGTATTATGAAATAGCATCTTAGTCTCTCCTTCATACTCTTCATACTTGGGCATTGCTAGTTATTATACAAAAGTATTTGGTGACAGGAAGAATGAGGAAGTAATGCTGTTGTCCTTAGCTAATTTGTGTTTACATTTGTGTTATGTTGGCCACATAAAACTGGCCCAAGCTGCTCAGTGTGACTGAGTAACAACCAACGTCCACACGGAATTTTAAGCAGTACTCATGAGGGGGAAAAAAAAAAAAAAAAGTGTCCTGGAAAAATAAGAAGCTCAAAAGATGTGCTACATGTAGGACTCCTCAGCCTGCTTCATGCGGCAGAGACGCAAATAAAACCTGTTGTCTATTAGGGAAGGGGAATGCGAGTTGCTAAGAGACAGTCTGACCCAGGAGTTTTTGCTGATTTCCAAAAAACAAAAAACCTATAATGCAGTGGAATGGCAATTGTTTGAATAGGCATCTTGACAGGTGGCATATATGTAACACATCTTTGTAGTAAAAATACCAGTGAAATACTAAATTAAGTCTGCATAAATGTTGTGGCTCTTTGACCACATTGAACGTTTGATTTTTGATTGGCCTTGGTGAGGGCTCAGTTATCCCTAGGGATGACTGTCCCTCCTAGTTTGTCTCACCGGCACACAAACCAGGCACCTGTGGCAGAAGATGAGGGAGGTACTGATGATTTTCCCAGGACCTCACAACAAATCATTTGCCCAGCTATGAAATAAGCCCTATCTCCTTATTGGCAGTACTGTTGCTTAGACGCAGAAGCAAATGCTTTGTTATTTTTTATAACAACAGCAAACAAAATCTTTAATCATAATTGGGTGTCCACCTTGTATGGGTACTGCACAAACATAGATAAAAGGTGAAGGTATTAATCTCTGCATGAAAGCTATTGAGTAAGTACATTTTGTTATTTGTTCCAGTGAGTTGTATAATCCTGCTTTCCAGACATCCAAATAGGATTTAGCATTGTCAACATGTTTTTCTTAATAGGATGATGCTGTAAACTCATGTCCATGCAGGCCTGGAAAGCCAGATTATATGCCCGGGAGACTCTATTTCCCCTGTTTTAGCTATTACTGAAATGTCTGTTTTCTCAATGACCAGGCCACAGCTTTGAGGCCACCTTACAGGGAAATAGTCAAGAGGTGGCATGCCCCATACAAAGGTATTGCAGACTTCTGAGGCTGTATGTAGGTGCTTCTTTTTATTTTTTCTGGGGAAAAAAAAAGTGTATTTGCTTCCTCCTGTACTGAAGAAACTGCATTTTCAACACAGAAGAGTCACACGCAGCTTGCATGACTTCAGATGTCAGAGGAGATTGACACCCTTCTAGGTATACTTTGTGTGGGGGTTGTTAGTTTTTGGTAACTACTGTGGCATTTGTAATTTAAACAATATCTATGTAAAAAGATAGGTTTATTACACATCATGTGCCTTTTCTGTAGAGCATGCTCGGAAGCAAGATGAAAGATGAAAAGGGTTGAAAGTTTTGGTCACACAGCTTTCTTGTTTGCATTGTTGAAAGTAAAGTCTTGACACGGGATGAGGAGTCATGAGGGCTTGCATTATGCATGAAAATGCCTCTCTGGCCCTGTGTGGTCTTGGGTAGCTCCTATCCCCTTCTTATTCCTATATTTCTTCTTGGCTTTCGTCTATTTTTTATTTAGATTATAGGATCCGAAGAGCTGGGTCTGTTTCTTATGTTTTTGTGTGAAGTGCTAGCAGAAGTGTTGACCTTCTCTTTTTAGTCTGTGTTTGACTTAAAAAATACAGAAAAATACATTTTCTTGGCATTACAGTCTGCACAGATCACAGTGGCAGCCTGACTTCGATCACTCAACTCAATATTTGTACTTGAATCCTTATTTGATTACCTCTGCTTTTCTTCTGTTTTAAGCTACGTCAGCTCTTGTCCTCCTGCACATGTCCTATGAACTTTTTGGATAGGGGAAAGAAAATGAGCAGGAGGCAGGAGCAAAATGTCATATTCTATTATCCTCCAATGACTCATTACTTCCTGCATGAATGACTTAGGGGAGTCCTGGATTGAATTCATTTCAGATAAGGATGTGTACTTCTGAGAAGCAGGAAGGACTTGCTCATGCCAACCATAAAAAGCAGAATAATTGTCATTGCTGTGTGCTATTTGGTATTAAGAGGAGGAGACAGCTGAGTCTTTAGAGGGCAAAAAGAGAATGAAAAGTAATACTCTACTGCTTGACCATTGCTTTAATCTTGTAAGGGCTGTGTTTGCATTTTTACATGTGCAGACAATGATCAGCAGAAAAGAGACAGACTAATTCAAGCCCATCAAATCTACAAGAAGGATCATGTACGTAGTCTTTCTGCTTCACCATTCAACTCTAGAAGTGTTTCTCCAAGTCAGAAGAAGGTAAGTGATATTCTGAAAGCAAGGACCCGTGACAGGTAGAATAGGGTCACATGAAAGAGACCCATTTCCCCTTATCTTCATTCTGAAGCACCGAGGAATGCTTTTAACACAACATAAGTAAGTGCAGCTTTATTCAACTTGGCTTTTTATGTTCTTGTCAAATGGAGAGGATACTTACAGTTTTGCCACAAATATACTTTGAAAGACACCAAAAAAACCTGTTCCTCTCAGTTCTTTAAAGCTAATATACCTATGTATCCTAAATGACTCACTGAACTTGAAGGTTTTACCTAAACTACAATGACTTAATCATGCTTGTTGCTAGATATGGTAGGTAGGTATGGTTGCTAGATATGGCAGTTATAACATGTAACTTTTGTTATCCTTACCTGCATGCATGCATGTACACATGCACTCATAAAGCCACACACATGCTCTTTGTTCCTCTGCAAAGTATTTCTATTCTGTCACAGTCTAGACATACCATGGGGCAAAATTTCTTCACCATTTTTAGATTTAGATTTTGTTGTTGTTACATTTAGATCTCCGTTGGGGGGAGTTAATGGCATTTTATTTTGTTTTATTTACCATGAACTGAACAACATCAGGTAACTTTACAGAATCTATGCATTAGTATCAGTTATTGGACTGTATACTTACAGACTCAATTCAGTTTCTGTATTGTCTGAGACAGAAAAGGTCACCCAAGATGACCATGAGCCTTTTCCAAAATTAAATCTATAATCACACAGATTTTTCAGGAGGAGGAGGAAGTCTAGTAAAAGCTACTCCACCAGCATTCCCACAGTCCTCCTTTAATTTGAAAGAATATTGATTCATTGTAAAACATTTTATTTTTTGAGAATTATAGTGGGCTTACCACTAGATTACCATTGACACTGATTATATAGTATATCATCCAATTCAAACATCTGCACTATTTTGATTTATAAAATCTTTTTCCCACTGAGTGAAACAGCAAAACAACAGACGAGACAATGACCTACATTATTTATATATATAAGGATAATAGTGCTTCCCATTTTGAAGTCAAATCCTTGAGATGTAGTTCTGCTTTTACCTACATGGTTATACAAAGAAAGAGAATTGAAGATGGCATGCAAGGGCTTTTGCAGAAGGCTGTAAGGTTGCCATTGAGATATATCTGGACTGATTTATCAGTTCCATAAATGAGAATCCATAAAGTCCAAGGAAGGAAAAATCTCTACTCACTCTCTCTCAGCCCTCCAAAACATAAAGAATTTCTGTAGTTCCCCAAGAATACTTTTCATTAGCAAAATCAGCCTTGTGAAGAGAATGAAGGAAAAAGAAACTAGACAAGGGCAGGGTAGCTTTAATCCTACTGCAGTTACAAAAACTGAGAGTCACTGACACTGCTTGAGACAGTGGCACATGCAGGGTTCCTGCTGAGGCAAGGAGTTTGATGGAATATTCTTAGACTTCCTCCTGAGTGAATCAATTTTTAGAAAATTCTTCAACTTTTACGAATTTACTGTACGTTATTTTTCCTTTATCTTACAGGGAAGTAGGCCACTGTTGGAAAAGAGTAATCGTTGTTTGCAGTCTGGTCGGAAAAACTGCTTCCTGGCAAGGAAAGAGCAGCTGCCCTTCGTGCCTTGTCAGAAGCTCCCTTCAAGATCTCTCTCACCAGCTTGTACTGCAAGAAAGACTACCCAAAATCCTGGTCAGGGGGCTTTGTCTCCAGCTCATGTTCGTGAAGTCAGCCCAGGCAGATTGTCGGCTTCACCACTCCTTCAGCCTCATGTGCATACGAGCAATTACAGCAGGAAGAAGACATTTCAAAACTCTTTTAATAAAACCTGCTCTGGAGACCTCCTTGACAAACACTCAGTTTGCTTCACAGAAAAAAAGCAACATTTTACCCCTCGAATCTTAAAGACACCACACCAATCTATTCTTGTAAAACATAGGTGTTATAATCCTCCTCCCAAAAAACAGAACTCAACACCTGGCAAACCACCACCAAAATCAGTGAATGATGACAATGAAAAGAAAGATTTACACAGGTACTTACTCAGTTTGTGCATAAATCAATGCGGAAAGTTAAGTAACACAACTTTTGTGACTTCACTTTCAAGTAACTGGTTTTCATTTTGCTTTTGATCTTTCAGTTTTTTAGAAGATGCACTTGTGAGACCACGTTCAGATCAATTCTATGAGAAGCCACTTGAGGTAAGTATACCCAATTTGCTATAAATAAAAAGAATGGAGACAATTATTAACGTTCGAAAGGTGTCCTTGGTTCTGTGGATAAGAGAAAGATAATCTAATGGACTTTGGAGAATATATGTAAAGAGCAAAGCCTTAAATCATATTGTAAGAAGTCACTAAAATTGCAATATGGAAGTTTGATATGTGTGGTTAAGTTAGGGTCAACAGAGTTCAATTAATAAAATAGGAAGCTAACTAACTGGTGTCCCTGAAAAATCCGAATAGGCATTATGATTTATGAAAAAAAAAAAGTATAATCCAACACCATTCTATTCCTATGTACTGACTTTTCACTCCATCCAAAAAATAACTTATAGTCCAGAAACTTCCAAGCAAAACGGTAAGCACTCAGGGAGCAGTCGATACAGTAGTATGTCATACATTACTTTGCACTCCATTAGATATCAATATACTTAAAATGGAGGAGAGATTCATTTAGTGAATTTTAGTGCTCTTAAAAATATGATGGGTAGCAGTAGCTGAAGCCGTGTATGAAGGAGAGGTTCCGTGAGTAATTTTGCCTGCAGCCTGGCTTACAGGGTCTATGTGGGATCTCTGCACAACTTGACCAAGGCACTGTAGGTGTGATTTGTGCTAGCCCCATGCTACCTATCTCTATTCCATACATTAATCCAACCAACAAAATCTTTATTTTACAACATTAATAACAGAAGCTCCTAAATTCAGTCCATTTATACATTCTTATCTGCTAATACTCATGTACCTTGCACTGAAAGACAACTTGGATATCGATAGTTCTTTGTATCTGCTTTCAGAAACATATAAATGTATTTTGTATATCATTTGAAAAAAAAATTAATAAATGATTAATGGGCTCTGCCAATATTTCTCATCAGAATTTCTCATTTCCTTTATGTTTGCCTGATTTTTAAGAGATTATATATCTTGTTTCTGTTCCTGCTAATGTGCATGCACCTTATAATAATGCTTTTGCTTTGTTCATGGAAGTGATTGACATTCAAGACATTCAAGTGAGCTGTCTTGACACTTCAGCATGATGTTGTTGTGACTTTGGTTTGTTATATAATCAGATCATTTGTCCCTAGAGCACTGACTGGAAATATAGAATACTAATACACATATAATCAAGGATCTACTTTTCCTCTTTATGTGTTTTTATGGCAGAACTATGACTTATGGTTTATGAGTTCTGACATGACACTTTCTCCCAGATCACAACTTCAAAAAAAGTAAGTTAAATATATATTCTTTTCCTTTTTTACTATTTCTAAGCTTTAGATCAAAATATAAATATATAATAAATGTATACATATAAATATAAATATATAAATCCTGGATAGTAAAAAACATAGACTAGTAAAGAGATTCATCACTTTTAGTTAAAACATTCATCACTTTTGAATATATTGACAAAATCTTCTCTTTGAATTAGTTTAATTACTGAAAAACTGCACTCCAGTGAAAATCCTCCTGGGATGGCTTTAGATATTTAAGCCTTATTTGTATTCTGTGAATGTTAAGGAAATATGCTGACAGCCTGTGTATTTCCCTAGAGCAGGCTATCTTTGTTTCCTTGAAGAACTTACAAATGATATTTTGAATAGAGGCTGTTATCACAAAGCGTAAGTACTTGGCTTTTCTTATTTGTTTGACCAGTCATTCCATTACAGTAAAGAACTAGCCTAACTTGATGCATACTTTTGTGCTTGCACTCTATACTAGTCATGATTTAGGCTGTGTAGCTGAACAGAAAATATTTTCGGTAAGCCTTATATTTCTCAATAACTTCCAGCAAAAGCATAGAAACATTATGTTCTCTTACTCTCTTCTCAAGCTCATTCCCTTATGGTGATATATAGTATTGTTGCACTAGTCTGATTCCTGTTGTTATCTGAGTGAGTCCTGAGCGAACTTACCACGAAGCACCAATGAGTCTTCCTTAGCAAAGTGCATCACAGCAAACAATTTTGTCTTGAGAGTTGTTTTTCCCTAATGTAAGAGCAAAATAAAAAATATAATAATTCTTGTTTGTAAGATACAGACATCAAGACTAGAGTCATATATACGCAATAGTGCTAGTGTCCAACTGCAGCATCCTCTAATGTTTTCATATGCTGTTTGTAAAATCCTGTATCCTATCTATATGTGGGTATACTCACCCACACGCCGCAATGCACTCCCATGATGTCTGTCACATTTCTAGTAGGGAATACTCAGAGGGCTGTGATAAACCACAGGTCTGTTTGTAGGCCCACTAAGAGCTATAATATTGCATCTTACCTTTACTATAGCATTTCCTGGGCTGTGTCTGAAGTAGAAGATGCTTTTCCTTTACGAATTTCTTTTAAGGGAGAATAAGTCTGAGTCTTCCTCTCGTGCTGTGCTCTGAGGCTACAGAGTGCTACTCTCTCAGATCAATCCGACTCCTGACATCAGATCGAGATATTTCTCTTTCAGTCTAGAGAACTTCAGTTAAAATTCTCAAGGTTCTTTTTAATATTTTTTGTTAGGAGTTGTAAACATGAGTGGTTTTATTTTTTGAGCAATCAGTTAAAGATACTGATTTTCTTTCTTCTTTTTTTTTTTCCTCCCAGCAAATTTCAGATTAATTTAAAGTCTCATAAGTAGATGTATCAGGTTTCATTTTTAATTTTATGGTTATACTAGGAGGCTTTCAGAATTACTTACTATACACTTAAGAGGTTGATTAGTATCATGCAATTATAAGTAAAGTAACATTAAAATAAAATCTCAAAAAGCTTCAGAAAATTATTTTTTCTCTATAGGTAGTGGAAATGAAATGAGAGAAGAACAACACATACCTTTCCCCTTATGACATGGCAGCAGCAGGGATCATATTTGGGAACATGTCTGGGAATGAGGGTGTCCAGGTTGCAGGCATGTCAGGTGGAAGGATTTCTCAGCTGATTTTAGATGGAGATTGTTTAGATACTCTACAGTCTTAACTGAAAAATAATAATTGTGTAGTGTGGTGTACCGTACGTGACAGGCTGTGCCCATCAGAGTTCCTGCTCAACAGCATGCACTTGGAAGGAGGCTATTCAACAACTTTACAGATATGTAAGACTTTATTTTTTAAATCCATTTACAGCTATGGTAGGGAAGTGGGGAGATGGAGCAGAATAAAGAGTTGGGGTGTATTTTAAGTGACTTGGAAGGCAGGCTGAGTGGTGTTTTTCATTTGGAAGTAAATGGGCTTTGAATAGTTTCTTTTTGCACTGATGTTCCTTTTTATTCTCTTTAAGGGCATTAGAAGACGTATTTCAAATGCACATTGAAAGTAAGAGACATAACCTTGATGAGGTGAGCAAAAAAATGTCTATTATTAAATTCTCTGTCACCTACAGGAGAAATGTTGTATATCAATGCTGAGCAACAATTTATGGCAGCCTGACTGCTACACAATTTAAATACAAGGTGAGAAGAAAGTGCTTCTATAAAATCAGTGGGTGGAGTGTTTTCTATGGAGAATTGCTAAAGAGAGATTTTTCTGTGTTTCTATATATTTTTCTAATAAGCTTTCTAAAAGATGGATAATGTACTTAGTGTGCAGAATGGCTTTAATTACATAAAACCTGTTTATGAAGAATATTTGCTGCTGCACTTTTTTTGCTGTGACTGCTCTTTTCTGGAGAGAAATTTGTAATCTGTGCCTAGATCCAGTAAGAAAACCCTGCTTTGTAATAATTCACTTTTAGGAATTTGGTCCCCCGAGGAGAATATAAAACTCCAGAGTTCAACATTAAAGCTCCCTGTGTGGTATCTGCCAAGAGTTATACACCTTGCAACACTTATCGAGAAAGCTCACATGCTGAGAGGGGAGCAGGCTTGGGAAAGGCGATAGGAAATGCCAGGCACGAGTATGTGTCCACACTCCTGTCTCTCCTCTGCAGCATTGGTATTGTATTTAGGATGAATTAAAGCACCTCTGCCAGTTTTAATCCTGATCTTAGAGCCCTCTCCTGGGAGCAGGGCTTATAACTGTTCTTCAAAAGATCTCTGTGGGACACAATGTTTTCCTTTTAAAAGTCCTTCATGGAGAAAATGGTGTTAGCAGACTGCCTTTGCCCTAAGCCTGTTCTCTTAGCCCAGCATTTGCCCATGCAACATGGGAGTCAGCTTCAAACACTCCCCCAGACTGGAGGAGCCCAAATCCAACGCCACACATTGTGAGCACACTCTCCAAACGGGCATTTTTCTTTCCAGCTTTTAAAATTGCTCCACTGGCTAAGACAATACGATTGAAAAGGGAGACACTAGGGCTGTAAATTGGGATTGCAGCACTGATTTAATGGGCACTGACTTTTTCTCCACCTCCATGACTATCATATCTACATTTGTTTTTCTTTGCAATCACTGTATTAAAAAAAAAAGAAAGAAAAGAAAAGAAAGACGGAAGAATCCCAAGGGCTGGAGTAGAACTGTGAGCTCCTCAGAGGGCTCAGGCCTTCAGTCACGTTCTCCACGTTGCTCTGCCCACCAGCTGCTGGCTTGGGCTTTGGTGCTGCTCCACACCAGAGTTCTGCAACATCCTGGAGGGATGAGATTGCTAATTCCAGCTTTTAGAGGGATTTGGTGTCTGAGTCCTTCCTCTGCTTCTGTCTCTTACCTCCTCTGCATGAGGCAGTTTCATTAGGCTTAATGATTGAGAGGAATTAATGGCCAGAGGCTTGAACTGAGCTCTGCAGCTCACGCTGCCGCAGCACAGTCAGAGGGGAGCATTTCCGAGGCACCAGCAGTGCCACATTTAAGCAGATACCTGTGCTTATTTGTTTCTGAAAGGTAATGCTGCTATTTGGCATCGTGTTTCTTCAACAGTAGGCATGTGGGAGTTGTGCATATGCTCTGTGCAATGAATAAATACCAACCAGAGGAATTATAAAGAAACTAGAATGCGGAAGGTTATTTTGTCTTTCAAAGTGCCTCAATTAGGGTAGAAATGGTGTTTTGGTACCTGTTTGGATGCTTATCTGACTGACAGTCAGTAGGTAGCAAAAGTTTCTGAGGAACAATCTGATCTGAAATTAGTGAATTTTAAGTCAGCTTTGTGGGGAAAAAAAAAAAGTAGTACCTCAACTTGGGAGGATTTGTAATTTACATCTGTCTAGAAAACATGGAGCATCTGCTTGGTTCCTTACTCATCTAGCTGAGAGCCCACTAAAAGGAGGCTGAAGGTGCCTCCATTCTTCCCAGAAGGATCCCAACACTTCCAAAAGATGAACTCTGAAGCAGCAGTGGATTTTGAGTTGCAATATATTTGTTATCTAGCTCTGTGTTGTTCTGTGTGTGTGTAGATTTAAATCTGGAATCTCTGTCTTCAAAAATACTGACTAAAGACATTGAAGAAATTTAGAATTGAGGAGTAAGATAATTAGTGGAGAATGGATTGATTTGTAGGATTTTTAGTCACATATTTAGTCATCCAGCAACGAAAGGGAAAAGACCAAAGCTGCCTTTAGAAGGATGCAGCATGCAAAAGAGACGGAGAGATACTTTGGAAGGATAATATGTGTTATAAGCAAAGATTACACAAGAAGGGTAAGCTTCATGTACATCAGGAGCAGCTTGCTGGTAGTGAGGTTTATTAGAAAGGGAACTGCTCCACAGATCAGGGTTTCCACCAGCTGAATTCCTGAGTGCTATAGTGGGTGGGCATGAATGGCCTGCAAAATATTTTTCTTCTTTAGTTTCTGCTTGTCTGAAGACCAAAGCTGTTTTGCTCATTATCGCTGTTTCCTGGACCAGACAGACAAAATAGTAAGATGGAAATATTTTTCAAGGTTGTTACAGTGTGGGTTTTTTTTTTTTTTTTTTTTTTTTTTTTTTTTGTTTTGTTTTGTTTTACCCACACTAGATGTCTGTCATTTGTTATTGTCTACTTGGGTACTTGTTATTTGTCTAGTTGGGTACTTGCTTCCCTGGGCTGTGCTCATCTACGTACTCGTTATTCAAATCCAGTGCGTTCCACAAGTCCCCACTGACACTTATTGATGCAGGAGAATCTGAGATCTGTTCACAAAAATTCATGCACTGTTGGGATGCTTGAACCCAACTGGCTGCCTTGCCTAGCCTGGTGTCTCTTCCCTGTGCTTGTGCTTGTTCCAGCAATGCTCCAAATCCCCTGAAGCTTCCCAGGAAACATCGGTGCCTTAGTGGGACTTGCAGCCTTTCTTTGGGTCGGAATACGCACTGAAAGGGGTTTTACACTGCGAGGAGGAGGAGTTTGTGTGATTAGATTAGAAAAGAAGGATGGTGACTGCATAGCTAGGAAGGAAAGCATGAAGAAAGAGTAGAAGAAAATACATGCAAGGAGGAAAGGCAGACAGTGTCTTGGACATCAGAAGCTCTACTTTTAAAACAAACAAAAACATATTGCACCCTTCCCCTTATATTCTCCTCAGGGTACATAAACCGTACAGTTATTGGTGAAAGTGAGGGCACAGAAGGCAGTTCTTTCATTAGACTCCAGCCCAAGGCAACTTTCAATCTAGTTCATCAAACTATATCTGAGGAACAATTTTCTTTGCTTTAGAACATGTAATTTCAAATTTTGCCCAGGAGAAGGCATGCACCACTCCTCCCAACAAGATTTATTCTTGCCTTTCATGCTCTTTTACTGCCTCTGAAGATTGCATTTTGTGGTCTGCTTGGAAATCTTCAGCTGAGGGTGCTTTTTACCTACCCAGCCCTGGAGGTTCATACATATTTCTTTATGTTTATTTTTTTTCTCTCCAACATTTATTAAGAAAATGGAGAATTCTCATAATAAATACTTACAGAGAGAAAAAGGTTTCCCCATTTTTTATACTAATGAAATGGTCTCCAAACAGGAACACTTGTAAGAAATTTTTATCTGACCATTTACGCAAAATCAACATTAAGCAGTTTTTCACCTCTGAAAACACATGGATGATGGTTGATCTGCAGGGCTTAGATCTCAGAAATCTCTTCTATACTCAGGTTCACATCAAGAAACCATAAATCCCATGAAAAATATTGTCTTAAAAAAAAAAAGAAAAAAAAAAGTGTCGTTCTTGCTATCAGGTAGAGGTAAGAGTAGCTCTTAGAAGTCAGGAGAGAGTCAAGTTTCAAACCCTAGTTTTCTTGGGTTTCAAATAGCCCCTGAAAGGGAACTCTGAGTGAGTCCCTTTGGGAAGTTGATGAGAAACTAATATGACACTAGAGGGTTTGGAGGTATTGCTGCTGGTCTGCTTTCCACAGATCCGCACAAAGCAACTTATTGCCCAGAATTTTAGCATATTAAGCCTAAGGCTGCTCTAGACACAAAATAGTCCAACTCGATAAGGAAACCTGTCAGGAAGGGACTTGGCTCTTTGATAGCCATAAGTGGAAATGATCTATTTTTACATTTCTTATGCAAAAAAAGCCTCCAACACTTTAGATGTACCAGACCCCAGCACTATCCTGGGTCACACCCAGATGCTGAAGAAAGCAGAAAGTTTAATCCCTGGCATTGTCTCCTCCTTGTTCTCTGCCCTTCCCTTCTCCAAGTGCTGCTGAACTCTTCCTACTGAGCCCATGGTATCCCTTGGGATTGCCTTAAAAGGAGATGTGTGAGCAGATGAGTGCGGTTTGGGATGCTAATGCAGTAATTACGGGCTTAATCATCAAAGTGAATAAGCCATAGAGCAACAGAGTCACTTTCAGCATTGTGCACTGTTACCATTTAAACCCAGATTTTCGCAATATACCATAATTAGATACTGCACATGGGAAAGTTTTCAGTGTAAACCAGTAAAAAAGAAAATCACTGCTGTGAGATTGGCACGGGACCTGAGTTTATCATTCTCAAAACAGCAAATGTTGATCCTCCAGTAAGTGGAAACTTCCCTCCAATCCCGCATATACTGACCTGGGGGCTGAGTCATGACCAGAAGGGAGATGATCTGCAAGGCTTGTTATCTTCTGCATAGGATCTGAAATAAGAATCTGGTACTTGGAAGTGACATTGCTAATATTTTTAGGAATTCTACCATGAATTGCTTCATTTCAATTTCTTAAATTTCTTCTAGGCATAGTTATTTCGCTGCCTGCTGTGGCACAGCTGGGGATGCTAAAATGTTGCTCCAGTTCTTCACATTTCATATGCACAAACAGTCATGACTCTGCAGTGACAAATACTGATTTCTGCAAGTACATAGATATTTGTCAGGGTTCCTGTATGTGGAGACAATTGAGAAATATGTGAAAATATAAACAGTCTTGAATATCCTTGAACATTGTCTTTCTCATAGCCACAGGATATATGTAGAAGATCTTCACACGTGAGCAGCAAACAGCTTTGCTTACTTTAGCCTCTGAAACTAAACATAAACTGTCCTCTGGATCATTCTTTAGTCAAGCTCATAAAAACAAGCCATAAAAAGTCACTAAGCTTCAAAATTAGGTTTAGAGGGGAAAAGGGAGGACAAAGTGGCATTCACACAGAGGACTGAATCTGTCCGAAACAGAACTGGTAAGATCTGCACCATGCAGGATCCGGGCCCAAGCTCTCACAGTCCTTGCACTTCCATAGCTTTCCCCACCTTACTGGACTTTTTCCTTTTGTTGAAGTTTCCTTTTAGCAATCAGCTCAGCAAAATAAAGTATGCAAGATTAAAAAATTACCTTTTAATATCTACAAAGAGCAATTTTTAGGACAGGTTTTAATAACTTTTAGATTTATTCAAAAATTATGGTAAGAATAGCTTCAGAACTAAGGAGGCTTTAAAGTTAGTCTTTTCACTGTTATTATTGCTTATTAAAGCCATAAATCTACCAAAAGCAAAAAAAATCTCATGACATTAAAGACTGCAGATGTCATCTGCCTGCTTGGGAAAGCATGTGCACAGAGAGATCTATTGGATCTCTTTCACTGGAGTTTGGATCATTCCATACTTTCTTAAGCCAACATGCTAAGTTGGAAGTGTGAGTTACTTCTGAAGCACTGGATATTTTCCAGTGTTTACATCTCACGGGAAGTGGATTATCCATTGTCCTTATTATGTTTCAACATGAAGAATTAGTTTTCTGTTAAAGTGCTAAAAATCCAATGTCCACCATCATGACCTTCTATCTCGAATTTTACAATGTTCCCAGTAAATTTCTTAGGATCTTCTAAACAGTTTCTAATTCCCTCTATCACTTTTCTGCTTCTACATTACATTTTCTAGACTCCATTTTTTGTCACAAATACCCAGAAATCAATTTCCACACACCTAAAAGAGACAACGTGACAAGGCAATCATCGCTCTTATTGCTTATTAAAGAAAATGTCTTTGAGGATGCTCTAGTATGCTAATCAATTAACTCAAAATCTATTTTTCACTTGACTCATTCTTACTGTAATAATTTTTTTCTGTCTTCAGCAAATCCAGCCTCATTGGACAGGATCTCTCAGACCACTCTGTAGTTTTGTGCCATTCAGAATTTAGTCTTGTATTTTTCAAGACAGTCAAAAAGTTCACCTCGCTGGCTGGAATCCAAGCTGTGGATCACATATTTCATCACTTGATGTGCCCTTCTTCTCCTATTACCATTAAAGTGGGACACAGGTGTGTTTAGCTCAACTCCTTTGTTTCTTTGTAGGGCTGAAATAGATAAACACATGGGTCACAGGAAAACATGTGAACCTCCTCCCTTCCACCCCCCAAACACTAGTGAATTCACACACCAGTAAATTTTAGAATTTCAAGCCTGTGTTGCACCTCTGTGGAAACTCTGCACTTGCCAGAAATGACCTTGGACTATGTGGAGTCCTGAGCTGTGTTATAGTAGTAAAGTCCCACATTACCATTAAAAACAAATAAAATAAAATAATACAACATAACATAATAAAATTACATTAAATTTGCCTGCCCCTCTGCTCAGCACTTCCTGTGCGCTCCTTTTAACTTCCATCCCCAACCCTCTCTTCATCTCCCTGAACCAGGAGAGCACCCATCTTCCCAGCTTTACAGGGGACAGCCCAGATTCATAGAATCATAGAACCCTTAAGGTTGGAAGGGACTTCTAGAGATCATCTAGTCCAACCCCCAGCACACACAGGGTCACCTAGAGTATGTGGCAAAGGGCTGCGTGCAAGCATGTTTTAAAGATCTCTGGAGAAGTAGACTCCACAACCTCTCTTGGCAGCCTGTTCCAG
The DNA here is from genome assembly GCF_003342845.1 of Nothoprocta perdicaria. Classification (NCBI taxonomy): domain Eukaryota; kingdom Metazoa; phylum Chordata; class Aves; order Tinamiformes; family Tinamidae; genus Nothoprocta; species Nothoprocta perdicaria. The sequence continues at coordinate 2,473,812 of NW_020455799.1, forward strand.
GTCTCTGTCACTCTCACTGTTAAGAAATTTTCCCTAAGTTCCTGCTGAACTTTTGGTGCTTCAATTTGTGGCCATTTCCTCTAGCTGTATCAGTGGCCACCACTGCTGCTTCACGAGCCAACATGTTTCTTGAAGCTGCTGCTCCTCACCATGGAGCTTTCTGCATGCAAGCACTTATTTTCCCAGGGATTCTCCCCACACATCAGCCCTCATGGAAGGCAGGTGGAGAAAGAAAGGGGCGAGTCAACAGGTTTCAAGCAGTTGCTTGCATTGCAAGTGCCTAGAGATATCCCTGCAGGTACGCAGAATCATTCCCGACCAACTGAAGTGTGGTGCTGAGCTACTGCAGCCTCTGTATTTCAGGCTTTTTGCCATGGTCTGTTGAAGAGCCTTCTCAGGTGACCAGCTGGGTTTCGCTCACTGCAGCTTTGGGCTGATACTGGGTTGCTTCTCAGCGCCTCTTCAGCTGCCCTGCCTTTCTGCTTCGCTGCAGGGCTGGGTTCAGGCTGCTGGGGACTGAGCTATGAGGAGAGGCGCTGGGCTGCAATCTATTGCAAAAGGAAAGGCAGAATCTCTGAGTCTCCTTTAGGTAGCTAGAGGAAATAAATGAATGAGATAGTGGGGACAAAAGTGAAACACCCACTTAACTGAAACCTCATTTCAGTCTATTTTTCTGCAGTTAATTAAGTATTGAGGAAAATGGATGAAGAAAGTCCATTTTAAAGCAATCAAGGACTGCCAGAAATCAAACCAACAATTTGAAAAGAGAACAACATTGCTGTCTGGCATCTGATAAAATAAGATATTTGACAGGGAACAATATGTGCAGCACTGGCTAATTGAGAGGCAAGGGGAAGAACAGTCATTGCTGTATTACGGACTTTATGGAAACATCTCCTGTGTCCCACGGGGACGGGAAGAATTTTTGGAATGCTCCTGCCTTGCTTCAGCGAGCCAGCAGTCGCTCGCCTTCCCAGCGGCATGTTTAGAGCGTACCCCAGGCACCAGCACAGAAATAGCTGCCCTAGTGACTGAAACTGGGAGAATTTGCCTTTAAACAGAGTTTAATCACACCCTTTCCTCTGCTGCTGAAGGGATGTGAGATGAGAAACAAATAGGGAAGAAATCTTCATTAAAGTCTTTGCTGTTCACAGCATGCTGTTGTAGCTCCTCAGTGACCATCCTATACCAGTTCATGTGGTCTAGGCCTATTCCAATGTCAGTTTTGCTACAGATTAGGCCATATATTTTTTGGAAGTGTCTGAATTAGAGCAAGGGCAACACTTCCATTTTATTGCCAACTAATTTGGAGCTATAGCTAAACACAGTGTCAGCCCTACCTAAGGACACGTTTACATTTTCGAAGCTCTGGCAGAGGTCTCGTGGCTGACACTCATTCAGGGCAGGTGATTCACTCTCATTTTTTTCACGTAATTTTAGCAAATTAAAATGATCCTTACTACACAGGCAGCGTGCTGCTTTGTCAGGTGCACCTCCGTCCTCCACCACCTCCCTCCACCCCAACCTGCAACATTTCTATCATGTCTTTTATAAATACTATTTTAAAAATACTCTATAGGCAAGAGCAGGCATTTTTATCCAAGCGGAGGAAACAATTCCCCATTTTGCCATGATGAATCTGTGATTCCAAAGGTTAGAAGAACTAAAAAAGAAGTTTTGTATTTATGCAGATAGTAAGGATACGCAGTTATAACAAGCAAAAGTAGAAAATAATGTGAATGATTTTAAAACTCCAGTGTTTTACATTTTTGCTAGCATCCTTTAGGAGAGGAAGAGACCTAAGCTGTGGAGGTGGTGGGCTGTCTCAGCAAGCCAATTCCTGCCCCCCGGCTCGTTTGCTGATCTGGAGATAATGCCAGTAACCAGACAGCCAACACTCAAGATATCAGAACAAGAGCAAGTGGCGCAGTTGAACAAGGAGTTAAGCAAGCAGGAGATACGAAGAGCTGGGAGTCACAAAACAGATCTTCCCGGCTGTAATTGCTCCCAAGAAATTGGCAAGAAAAAAAATCCGAAAGGCTGGAGTATCAGTCTGCCTCATTACTGCCTTCAGCCTCCGTGGCTTGAATCTAAGTTAATTAAAAAGGATCCGAGCTTTGCTGCTTAGGAGTTGTAATACCTTCAAATCACTCTATGCCAGGCAACAGCTAAAGCCACACAGAACTTTAAGGATCAACAATAAAATTGAAAACAGGGTATTTTTCCACAGGGAGTCAGAAGAATACGGAACATTTACCTTGCTGCACATGGAGAATCCAAGCAATCCCCGACCACAATTAGCACTTTCCCACTCCCTGCTTTTGCCCCTCCAAGAAAACCATCACCTGATGGGGAGCTTTCCTCCCAGCTCACATGGGACTCGGTGGGGTTGCTGATAAAGGAGCTCCAAAACCCTGCCCAGTCCCAGGAACCCCTCACTAAACTGTCATGCTACTTAGTTTATGGAGCTAGGTAGTAGAAAAGCAAAACACTGAAAGGTGATTTTTCTGTGCACCCCTCAATCATCAGTGCATTTACCTGAGTATTTGAAGAGCTGGATAATGAATACAGATCATGAGTTTTCTGTTGTTAGCAAGCTTCCAGGAAGACAAACAAAACAATGCAAAAAAAAAAAAAAAAAAAAAAAAAAGAACAGATATAACTATTTTACAGCCATATCCTGTTTTTCTAAGTTCTATGGTCATTTCTGAACAATATACCAAATAAGTGCTAGGGTGTGCACATATGCACTAATGCATTATATCCTACCACTGGAATTACAGATTGAACAGACCGTATTTTATGCAAATCCACAACATCTTTGATTTTAAAGATTTTAAAACTTTAACATATTGCTATTTGTATCCACTTTCAGAGTAGATCACCGAGTATTCATTCAATCTTTGGAAAGTTGAGCACGCTATTTTGAACTACTGCTTTTTGTGAAAAATTATTGGTAGCCACAATGTAATTTGTGGTATTTAGGACAAGCTGTTAAAAGCAAAGGGAAGTGGAGCCATTTTACAGATTAGAGAGCTGAAGTGCCAAACAGCAGGGGCAAGGCCCAGGCAGCTAAAACTGGTCCTGGGACAAATTTGGGCTGTTCTCACCAAGAAGTGGCATCTGCACTCTGGATTGGCACTAGTTTCCTATGGAGTGTTGAGGTTGTTCAGCTCTGTTTCCAGGTCTACAAGGAATGCACAGTACAAAAAAATATCCCTGTTATTATATGTTGCACTTCTCTCTGGCAGCACCATCCAGATTTTTAGGGTTGTATATGATACATGTTTGAGACTAGAGAGATTTGGATTTGCAACAGCTCCACCTGGGAATTTTTCTTCTTCTATTTAGGGGATAATAATTAAGATCTACTGTGGGACACATCAGAATATTAAGCAAGACAGTGTGAATGTGTTCCAGTTCTGTGCTTCTCTCGAGTGTCTGGGAGGCCTCCTCAGCAAGGGGCACACACTGCTGATGCTCAATAAAGGGCATTTAGTCCTATGGAGGGCTATTCTGAATAAAAATTGTGTAGACTCTGCTCATATAGTAGCTGATTTGACTGTAGCTATGTGAATTCCTGTTCATCTCGGCAGCTGAGCTGCAGAAGCCAGGGCAGGCTCTGACCTGAGAACATTTTAAATTCAGAAGCATGAGAGCTCAATTTAAACATTTGCTGTTAATAATAATGCCAGAAGAGCGGCAGCCAAACAAATCTCATTTTATGTTTTTCTTTCATCGCTAGGTAAAAATGAGAAGGCTAGTTCAAAGCCTGAAGAAAGAGCTGAACGTCACAAATCACCCAGACCTTCCCATCAGCTGTAAGAGCCCATGACAAAATGATACCAGCGTTGGTGCAGTATGTTTTCAGCTGCAGTTTTTGGCATTTCAGAGAGCATTCAAAATTAGTTAGGACAGCAAACTGGCTTATGTAGCACCAATTACAATGAAAAATTTGGGCAAACAGGCAAATGGGGAAGAAATGCATCTTCCTGTGACATAACGGAGTATCATTGGGGCAACAACGTAGCGGGCTAAGGACGAGAGCCGAGCACCACGGAGGGCATTTCCACAGGGACTTGCACCAGTTAAAACAGAAAGCCAGGTGGGAGCATCCTCTCATTTAATGCTCTTGCCTGGCACTGACACCAGCTTTCTAGGCAATCTGAGTACTATGAATTCTGAGTGCACATTTTTATGTCAACCTGCCACACACTTGACTTACAGATAGCTTGGAAATTAAGTTTGAGGTACGGTTTTCAGAAACCTGAATGAATTGTGACCCAAAGTCTCACTGGTTTGCAATAGGACTTAGAATACTAAATCCCATTTTTAAGACATTTAGGTACTAACCTAAGTTATTTAAGATTCTTTGAATACCTAATCTTTATTAACTGGAATGCCAAAAACTAAGCTAAGATTAGCGTGTACTACAGTGCAAATAATTGCATATAATAAATAGGTATTTTTATCTTTCAAAATTTATCTCTTTTCTGTACCCAAACCTAAATACATATGAAATATAAACATAGTAAAGTAGGAAAATATATAATTACTATAATCTCAATCATTAATTAGTGATATTTACTCATTTTATTATAATATAGTTGTTTTAATTTTTTTGGTTGAGATCAGATGGATTTCTAAATGTACTTTTCCAGACTTTTTTCCAAGTGGGACACTTTCAAAGCCATTGGATTAAAAAAGAAAAGCAAAGTCTGAGGTTAAATAAAACTCTTTTGCATTATTTATATTGTCTATTACCACTCTGCCTCATACTCCTTCGGAAGAGTTGTTTTAAAATAATTTTTTTAAATTACTACAGTTTCACATATGATACCTAAATAATTTGAAGACACAGAATCCCATCTAAAATATTTAATCTTTATGAGCCAATCTGTTGATACACTGGCAGAAGCCAGGGCAATCAAGATGCATTGTTTAAGATGGATCTCCTTCAGTTTTCCTGGAAGATGGCTCCAGGCACAGTGCCACAAGGATTGCTTTAAATACATAATAAATACATAATACTTTAGTGAGCAAACAACTAGAGGGCTTTTAGAAAAAGATTTGTTGACCTGACACCAACCATAGACACACGTAACCCTGAAGCATAACTTGTGTACAAGGGATTTGTTCCTCTTAGCTCTATGAAATACTTTATGTTATTCTCTTAGACTCATTTGGGACAAAAGCTGAATGTTTTTAAGTATCTAACTGATGAGCAGATTAATTTGCTCTTCTCATAAACTATTCAAATGGAATGGGCTATAAGCAAGGTCTATACATACACTCAGAAGAGTAGTTTTCTCTCTATTATGTAAAACTGACTGCATTTTGACTATATTATCATTGTGTCATTAAGAAAATAGTTGTTGTACTTTAAAAGCTTAACTTAGAAGAAAATAATTTTGTTTTCACTTAAACTAACAAAACTCTTTCAGTAAGTGAAAAAAACATTAGCTGTTTCCGTTGAAATGGGAAAGTAGATCTTCTGACACAAAAATAGCATGAAAATGGTTCTCGCTGCAGTGCCACTTCAAATTTTAGAGCTCTGCTGCTCACATACAGGAGCCTGATAGTTTCTAATACTTTGCTGGCAAAGCATGAGACATGTGAGTTACTGGAAACCTAGATTCTGTTCACATGGGTAAGAACTTTCCTGTGACAGAGCCTCGCAACAGGCTGCCGAGGGAGGCTGTGGAGTCTCCTTCTCTGGAGGTCTTGTCTTCAAATCCAGCCTGGATGCCACCCTGTGCTCTGGGTGTCCCTGCTGGAGAGGGGGGTTGGATTAGATGATCTTTAGAGGTCCCTTCCAACCGCAGCCATTCTGAGATTCTGTGGATAACAGCTGAGCTAGTTGATGTAGCCCTCTTTGCTCACATCCAGTCTCCAGGCAAGGCCAGTTGGACCTTCTAACTGAATATACACAAGTTTGATCTTATTTGCAATGAATCATCCTAAATTCAAGTGCACAGTCAGGGATTAGTTATATATTTATATTGATATCATAATTTTAGACGTCATTTACAGGTGAATCACTGTTACCCCTACTTTTTCGGGATCTCAGATAGGATCTTTTTTGGATGAAAAGGGGTTAACTTCACACTTTAGCTCCAAAATTTTCTTGGCATCCGATGACTTCTCTAACATATTTACCCTTGTTATATAAATTATACATCAGTTATGGGCAATGACTTTCATACAGAGTGACAAGTTTGAGGCCAAGAAAGGTCAGGGTGAAAGAAGACTTCCTATAAAGAATGAGGCAAGTGCCAGCAGTGGCCGATACCCTGGCCGTACCCTGACTGCAAGTCCCAGCTCCCCGGGGAGTGCTAGTTCACCAAGGGCCCTTCTGAAAAGCTAAAAATTAAAAGTTTTAAGACCTTAAGCTCTGCCCCAAAGGGAATACACATAAGGGAGCACCAAGAGATCTAGTGAGAGATGTTTAATTTCACAGAAAAACAATGGTCACCTCTGTGGACCACAATTCCTGGATCTTTGCACAATGTTATTCCATTTTGAAAAAAATAAAAAAGTAAAAAAAAAGACACCAAGATGGAGTGCATTATGTGTGTACACTGGATGCAATTTATATCTGGTTATATATTTGTTTTTACAGTTACACATAAAGTTGGCGCCTAGTTTTGCTATTATCCAATCCTGTTCACCCAATATTTTTACAGATATACAGGTAAATTTCATGCTGCAGTTGTAGATCATCTCTGTTGCAGCAATCTGAGAATCATTTATTTTGGAAAAGTAATAACACAGTATCTGTACACAGAAGGGAAGGAAGAACTACTAAAAAGTAGTTTACTTTTTCTCTGGGTTCATTTTTTTTTCAAACACATATGAAAAATTATTTACAGTAAATTCGACAGAAAGTTGCATCACCTATCTGTTCCTTAATTATCACTCCACAAGTTTCAGTGATTAGTAAATGCTCAAGACGATTTATAGAACTAATATACTGTTAATCCTTTATAAGTGAAAAGGGTGCCCATTATATTGTTTTGATATTTATTTGAGAAACGAGTTCTTGACCAGTTATTTTGAGTTGAGATTAAGTCCACACAAGCTTACTGCACCTTGCAGTTTTCTTGTTCATGCTGCTCAGGTGGCACGTGTGCATTTAGGGTGTTTTTGGCTTTGTGCACCATATTACTCTCAGGAGTATTATCAGAAACAGCTTTTGTGCAAAGTGGTGATCTTGGAGTAGAATTCATTAGCGGAAGAACTGTTCCTCCTTGGGACTGCTGCTCCTCAGTTACCTGAAACACAAACACCCTGTTGGTTACCTGGTAATGGAAAACCTTGGTGACTTTCTGCAGTAGGTCAAAAGACTGAGTGTTTGGAATTTGCAAAAACGTATACATACACATCCAAAATAGATTAAGACGTTTATCACGTTGAATATACAGTACAATGAGACTTTAAAATCAGTGTTTTGAGGCAGAGAATAAGATCGAATAGCTGTGTAGCAACACAGTTAGCAAGTTATTTGCTCTGAGCAGAAAAAAAGCTAAACCAGGAACAGAGAGTACTCTCAGTCTGCTTACTAATGTATTAGGTATTGCATATTGAGATCTGCATTTAATTTTGCTACTGCATAATGGAAAGCCTTGTACATATTTTGCTAACATAGAACATAGTTCTCTCTTGTTTTCTGACAACTGGACAGACACCATTGCTTTTCAGTCAAAGCACTCAATTTAAATTCTACAGATCACATATGAGAGAGAATAAATTTGCATATGAAAATGGCAGAGGGCACATTTTAAACATCTTGAAAATTTTTCAGCAATTTGAAACTGGCTGTCTTATATGTACTACATATAAGTAGCTGTCAGGAATAAGAAGGAAACAGTTTATTTTACTTGTAAAATAAGACACAATATACTATTTTAATATAAAGCATGAAACAACATGTTTTGATGGCTTCAACAAATGATGAAACAATAAAGAATTCTTCCAAAGATTCTCAGGTGTGCTTCTTCTTGGAATAAAAACAAACAGCTGTATGCTGCAGTGCTCAGAAGAGCAGGGCACCCATTCCTAGAACTCAAGACTTCTTGTTTGCAGAGCGAACACACAGCCCTGAAACCTTTATTTCTACTCTATTCTCCTTTAGCAAATATATTTACAGTTGAAGGTAAGGAGCAGCCTGTCCTTAGGCCGAGACAATATCAGCTTAGACACAAAAATATGCATTAGGGGAAATCTTCCCCCAGTTGTATTAAAAACAATTTATTACTGACTACTTGTTTTTTGCTGTAACCTTGATTATGGTCACCGAGAGCCTACAATAAGCCTATAGCCTGCTGGCAGACTAGACCTTTCTCTGCTATGAAGTTTCTTTACAAGCAGCATACTCCAATTGTTTCTAAAGTTATAGCAAACATACATAAGTAAAGAAAATCTATAGGCACTGCTTAATGAAACAAACCTCCAATCTCTATCTGTAAGAAGCTGCAAATTTTGGCAAGTTGGGGTAATTAACCCTTGAAACAACATGCATGGACACATTGGATTCAATATTACTTTATGGATTTCCTAATGCTGCGTCTCAAAAATTATGGGCTGTGATCCAACTTGTCACTAAATTGTGCTCTCTGGCCTCAAAATCTGTAAAGCCATGAAACCATGTGGATCTACTTGACAATCAAGAAGATTTTTCATTTACTAATCCACAACATTTCATTAAAAAAGAACCAAAACAACAATAGCATGTTACTCCATGGTTTCTCATAGGCTCTGTAGTAGACTCTACTGGTCACCAAAGGAATGATTTGTGCAACCCGGCAAACTGGCCACTCCTGACAACCCTTATGTAAAGAAGTATCAACATATAATAAACAACCTCAAATTCTTATTGCTCAACTTTAAGCAATGCAAATAACAACTTTGGGAAATCTCGGTATTATATGCATTAGCTTAGAAGGAATGTTTTGTTCTGAGGTACTGTGAAATCCTTAGCAATTGTGTGACAAAGTTAACACAAGCTTCCTTAAACAACCTTTTTGAATAAAAATCAGAGTTCAAAACCTGATTCAGCAGTATTTACTTATTTATAATTGTTTTTATATTTAATTTTAGCCTCAAATTCTGATAACCACTAATCTTAAAAGTCTAGTTCTTCCACCATCTGAATGTTCCCAATTTAGATGTTCAACAGTTTCTCAAATATCAGTAATTATTTAGAATCTGGAATTCCAAAAAAAGTAGTTAGTAAAAAAACTTTTAGCCTCAACTGAGATTTCCAGAGATGGTTTTGGGGTTTTTTTTTTGTTTTTTTAAACAGTTTCTGAGACCTAAGAAACTACAGCATAAAAAATATATGCTATTTAATACCTATTATATACCTCTTAAAATATACCTGCATTTCACTTGCATTTCCAAATGGGTTATACTGTGAGGTCATAGATTACATCATGGGAACCACTGGGTTCCTAATGTAGTCTTAGTGTTTAGTTATTCAGCATTTAGGATCTCATCTTCACTAGATATCTGAGAAATTTAAAGAATAATGATATATCCCCAAATATACTTGGCAAGATGAATCATATAGCACATTTCTTTATGATTCTTATATAGAGAGATAATTTTTTTTTTTTTTAAAAGTCACCTTTTGTGATTTGCTGCCACCAGCTGTTGAATGAGAGCGCTCACCAGGATAATCTGATTTCCTTTTTTTAACATCTTGTGTAGGTGAAGACAATTTCTTGCTTTGGGAAGCCTGGTGAGGATCTGTCCTTACATTTAGGGTTGTTCTACGTAAAATATAAGGGCTAACCTTCTCAGTAGGAATATCAGCAAACCCTGAAAAATAAACAGATTCTATTAAAAACAGCTCACTAAATTATACTGTTTATAAATACATCTTGTTTCCAAGAAAGGGATTAAAAACATCTGATTAAAATAATTTATTTCATTGAAGAAAATGGACAAAATGAGCACATCTACCATTATAAAATTCATATGCATACTCAAAATGAATAGATTACAACAGTAACTCTATACCAAAGTTTTCCAAATAATTGTGCTTTTTTGCCCTAAAAACACACAATTATCTGACGAACAATTTCTGTTTAAAAACATATCCCTTTTTCACTATAATTCAATCAGAAAACAATTTTGAGACATGATACTTTTGATTTTTTTCATATTTTTCTCACTGTAGAAGCATACTAGTTTTGAATTTATTATCTCTAAGCTCAACCTACATCTCAAACATTAACTAGCAAATAAATCCCCAGAACAGATAAATTTCCAGAAAAGAATTAACAGTAATAAGAAAAGGAAATGCAAGTAATAATTTGTGCAAATTTCTCTATTATTTTTTGCTTCAATGAATCATTATCTGAAATGCCGGGCTACCTAATTTCACTGCATTAACAACAGAGTAAAACTGAACTTTCATGAAGATGTGAATTCACTGTTAGCTTACTCTTTGAACTAGCAAGGAATAATATGGAAGAAATTGCAAGACTAGGAAAGAACAAGAGTGATTCCAGCACATCATAGTACACAGCACTGTATTTTAGTATCTTTCGAATTTTCAAGACTAAATCTACTCTACAGCAACACTATACTCCTTTAGTAGTTTAGAGAATATTTTTAAATGACTAGGTCAAGTCTTGAGCTAGTAGCTGTAACATATGGTGCACTTTGGTGTCCAATTTATATAACATAAGAAAATACAAAGTTGTGACTATCAATACAGTCAACATATCTGCATGTTTGTTGAACTTATTAAGCAAATGTAAATGTACCACAGAAGACTACCAGCACAGTTCCTCAAGCGCTAAATTGTCGTAAATTGGCATCATGTAGAAAGAGGGGAGTGACTCACTCCCATTGCCTTCCTTTATAAAAAGTATAAATACCTTTTTTCACCACTTCTGGAAGTCCATCCACCTCATACTCCATGTTCTCCTGTGAAAGCAATCTTTGATGGAGATCATCCTTCCTTTTCTTTTTTGATAAAGCCTCTGGTATAGGGGATCTTGGTTCTCCATTAGCTATTGTGGAGTCTTCATTTCTCTGCCTTTTACTTGAAAGCTTAGTAGTATCTTCATTTGACCTCGTGCCCTTGACTGAGTGATCATCAACTGTTCCTGAGGCACTTGAACTCGGCACAGGAGAGCTCTCAGCATCACTTGTTGGCTGCTTCAACTGACCACTCAACAAAGTGACTTGAGTTTTTAACATCTCATTTGCTTCTTCTAGCTTATAGTATTTAACAATTAGAGAACAGTATTTCTCCAAGTTCTCATCTGCCTCTCTAGTTTTCACTTCAACAGATTCCTGTAATTCTTCCAGTTTTAACCTAGTCTCTTCTGCAATGGCATTCCCATCAGCGCCTGTAAAGCAAAGTTATTGTACCTCATTACTAGGTTACTTAACATGTGTATACAGGAATTGATAATGCAAGGATCAAACACCTCTTATTACGTTCTACAATAATGCAACCATAATAAATAAGTGGAAATGTGTAACAAAATCAGTAGTATGTTACTTATATTTATTAAATAGGAAGCAAACATATAAAATTTGGAATTTTTGACTAGTGCACAGGCAAACAATTTCTCTGTCATTTTTAAATTTCTGAATAGTCAACTGTGTATCTTTAACCCTAGAACATATTACAGTGTATGAAGAGACCTCCCAGACAGTGCATTTTGTCTCATGAACACACAAAACAAACAAACAAACACACACAAACCCCCAGCAAAGCATGAAAGTTGCACAGATATTTAGGGAACCTTTGTTATAAAAAAAAATCCACTTCTTCATTAAGTCACCCTTAGGCCCAAAAATATAACAATAAAAAATATTTATAACCTAGATGTGCCTCTTATATTTGAGAAAAAAAAGAAGTTGCATACAGATTCTCTAAAGATCTGGCTGACACATAGTTGTAGGTGTACTTTTTCATGACAGTTAAGAAACTTTCTTCTCTGTATTAGAGCTGCTTACACAAGTGTACCTTTTAGAGGAAAAAAAAAAGTATTCTTAAGAAAGCAATAAGGTTCAGTTACAGTGACAAGCTCTGTAATTGAAGACTCAATTACACTTTTGCTTACACTTTGACATACTTAGATTTTTCTTCTTTAATAGCTCATCACGTTCCACTATATGTTTCTGCAATATTTCCTTTTCCTGTTCCATCTGTTTACAGGATTTCATCCACAGCTGTACTTTATTATTAGCAAATTCATTTTGTTTCTTTAGTTCAATTATACTGTTAATACTGTCAGCCTAGAAAATAAAAGATGCAGTTATAACATTGGAAACATAATTCTTCTGTCTAAACATTCCACTGTGAAATGGAACTCTGTTATGCAATATTATTTGTAGACCAAAGCTATAAGTAATTCTTGTTTGTTTGTTTCTGTACAACTTCAGCAAGTTTGCTGATGATACCAAACTGGGAGGAGTAGCTGATAGCCCTGAGGACTGTGCTGCCATCCAGAGGGACCTGGACAGACTGGAGGACTGGGCGGTGAGAAACCTCATGAAGTTCAACAGGGGCAAGTGCAGGGTCCTGCACTTAGGGAGGAATAACCCCAGACACCAGTACAGATTAGGGGTGGACCTGCTGGAGAGCAGCCCTGCAGAGAGGGACCTGGGTGTCATGGTGGACGACAAGTTGACCATGAGACAGCAGTGTGCCCTGGTGGCCAAGAAGGCCAACGGGATCCTGGGGTGCATTAAGAAAAGCGTCTCCAGCAGGTCGAGGGAGGTGATCGTCCCCCTCTACTCAGCCCTGGTGAGGCCACATCTGGAGTACTGCGTCCAGTTCTGGGCTCCCCAGTACAAGAGGGATGTGGAGAGAGTCCAGCGCAGGGCTACCAGGATGATCAGGGGCCTGGAACATCTGCCCTATGAGCAAAGGCTGAGAGAGCTGGGCCTGTTCAGCCTGGAGAAGAGGAGGCTGAGGGGGGACCTGATCAGCGTGTATAAATACCTCAAGGGAGGCAGTGAGGAGGAGGGGGGCGGCCTCTTTTCAGTGGTGGCCAGCAACAGGACTAGAGGAAACGGCCACAAGCTGATGCACCAAAAGTGCCTTAAGGAAGCATTTCTCCACTGTGAGGGTGACAGAGCCCTGGCACAGGCTGCCCAGGGAGGTTGTGGAGTCTCCTTCTCTGGAGATCTTTAAAACCCGCTTGGATGCAGCCCTGTGCGACGTGCTCTAGGTGACCCTGCGTGAGCAGGGGGGTTGGACTAGATGACCTCTGAGGTCCCTTCCAACCTTAAGCATTCTATGATTCTATGAACTTAATTTTGGCAGCCTCTTACCAGGAGAAAGATTAAAAGACATTTTTCTAGACAAGTATATCCATGTAGATTAACTTTTGCCAATCTTGCGTTTATTCTGCTGCACTGTACCTTGCATCTGATGTAACTAGCAATACTTGCATGAGTTTTTCTTACCTTATTTTTTTGGAGTTCTTCTAAAGTCTGATTAGCTTCTTTAAGAAAATTATTTAATTCTTCTTTATTTGACTTCAAACGTTCAATTTCCATTTTTTGTGAACTGACAAAATGCTCCAGTGAATTCATTTTATCTTGACAAGCCTGAATTTCTACTTCATTCTAAAGACAGAAAGTGTGCCTAATTACCATCATACTGAAAAAGGACATAGAATTATATTTTGAAGATATACTTAAGATCATAGTATAACTTACAGGAATTTCATAGAAAGTTGGCTTGATAAGCTTTGAAGCAATTGACTTACATACACATTTTATGTACCAGAATCTTGCCTCTACGATTTCTACCATTAGAAAGTCCTTATAATTTATTATAATTTAATTTAAATATACTATACATTCATAGGAATGAAAATTATAAAGGTACAATTATAGCAAGTTGCTTATGGTGTCTTCCTGACTCCAATACATATTCCCATAGACATAAAATATAAGATTATGGCTATTTAGATACAGCATGGATAAAGTAAATGCATTTAAAACATATTTGACTATCATATTTGATGTCAAATTTTTAGTGGTTGATCCTTCCTCACCCTTCCCACTTAACTTCCCCTTTCTTTAACGAGGAAGCTGCTTATTGAAACATACTTGAAACTCTCCCTCCTTCACGTGAACAGTCCTAGTAAAACTATATGTACTTCACAACTCAGTCAGTGCTAGTTTACCTTTTATATAGCAAAGAGCAAAAGATGACTTCATTTCACAACTCAGATAGTTTTTACATTTTAGAAATACAGATACCAAAGAGAGTTTCCTTTGTGATTACATCTGTAAAAATTTTGTAAAATACATGGACATTAAAGACTGAGGTAGAAGAGATACACAGCAGCATTCATCTTATTGTCTGATTTACCTTTTGGTTTACCTCTGCTAGAGCAGCCTGGTGATCTTGCTCTGCTTTGTGAAGTTTGTCTTGATATTCTGATATTTCTCTTATCATTTCACACTCTTTTTCTTGTAACTCTTTCTGAACCATCTCCAAACTGTTACTCAGTTCATTTTTTTCCGATATAGTCAGATGCAGCTGAATCTATAAAGAGAAATAGCACACTTTGGTATTTAAAATCATATAAAAGGAGAACTTGCCTATTACACTGTTTAACTTGATACATGAAACATCTTTGAATGCAAAAACAAAACAAAAAAACTCAGCAAGAAAAATATATTTAACAATGAGTAAATAGACCATACTCATAACTGAGCACAGAAAAATAGGACAGCATGCAAAGGTGGGTCTTCTAAAAATAAACATTTTCATGTGAGGGATACACTGAGTGCAGGCTTGCCAACACTGCAAAACCATACTGCACTGCTAAAACCAATATTTATATTTCTGAATGTATGTTTGTTTCCTCTGAAAGTGATTTCAGAGATTAAGAATCACTTATAATCTTAAATATGAGGAAATTTTATAAGCATTTTCCTTTAACAATTTTTTTTGGATAGAAAGTCTCAGATACTGTATATTTTACAACTCTGTAGACCTCCACCTATTAACTATCATTGAGAATTTGGTCTTGAACCAGAAGTTTCTCATGCAGTGACTAACTTTGTTGCTTTCTGACTCTTCTTGAAGAAGCTGTATTTGTTCAGCGAGCTTCTTCCTTTCCACAGTAAATTCTTCCTTTAATCCAGGAATCTTCTGTTCAGTGTTACATAGTTTGATTTCCAATTCAGTACAACTTTCAGTCAGTTCATTTACCTGAAATTAAAATATCCATAATTATTTCTTAAAAAAGTGTGAACTCTAAAGAATCTTATATGCAACATGCAGATTTTTAGAAGGGCTATCACATTCAGATAAGTGTTCCAAGCCGAATCAACAGTCAAAACACATTAAAGCTATTTTCTCATGGCAAATGTTGAATTGCTATTTTATTTCCTGTTGAGCTCCCTAACAGCTGCTTCTTAATATAAAAACTCCTCTTTTTCTTCTATAGGAAAAAGGAAGGTATCCTGCAATATATTCTATTACTTAAAATCCGATTCCTACTTTCAAGCAATCTTTCCAAGCTTCCTACCCATGGGAGTGCTTTCCAGATCTATAACTTTGAAAGCAACTCTTAATGGTATTTAAAATAGCATTTTAAAAATAGGATACTTACTGTAAATATCTCAGATTAAAGTTATTTTAAGGTATAATTTGTTAAGGAAGTGGTAAGCCCAGAGGACATTTTATCCTCACTCCTAAAAAGGGAGCTTCACAACAGAAATGGTATTACCTTTTTACACAAAATGGCCTTTTCAGAAAGTGTAGATTCCAGTTCCTTCTCAAGGTCTTTATAAGATATTTTTAGAGCATTCAGGATATCCTGAAAATTTTCATTATTAGAAAAATGTTGCACCTTCAGCTTCAATTCTGTGATCAAATTCTCCAGTTGTTTCTTTTCCTGGTGCCAGCATTCATGCTCACGTTCCATGTGCGTCAACTGCAAAGAGAGTTGCTTTGCATCTTCGACTTGCTTTTGAAGAGCACCAATTTCTTGAATCTTTTCATCCAGTTTTTGCTTGCAATCCATAACCTGTTCAACAAGTATGACCTTTGAATGTTCTAATTTGGTATTTTCACTTTTTATTTCCTCACATTGTTGTAATAACACTGCTCTATCTTGCTCGAGATGAGTTACCTGATTAATTAAGTCATCTTCTTTTGCTCTGGCAACTGCTTGCTCCTTGCAGGAAAATTCTAATTTTTCATTTACATCTTTGAGTTCAGCTTTCAGCAACATTATAGCACTTTCAAACTCACCCTTGATTTTCATGTTCTCTTCCTCCTTTTCTTCTAATATTTTTACTGTAGCTAAATTTGAGGACTCCATTTCAAGGATCTTGTCTTGCTTTTCCTTTAGATTTTTAGCCAAATGTTCTTTCTGTGAGCTGAGGGCATCAATTTCTAATTTTAAACATTTCAACCTTTCAGTCATCTCTCCCATCTCAATTTTTAATGTTTCTGCTTCTTCTTTAGCAGTCTCTGATTGAATAAATGCATCTTCTAGATTTTCTTCTGACATCTGCAATTCTCTTTCAAGCCTCTCAATTTTGTCGAGAAGAGAATCAGCTTTCCTTTCACTTTCTTTCAGCTTCTCAGCTATGTGACGTTTCTTCTTCTCATCAGATTCAATTTTGACCTTCAGCTTCTCAATTCCATATCTCATTTGATGTACTTCTTGCTGTGCTGAGTTTAACCTGGCAGCAAGCTCACCTTTTTCAATTAACAAACCTTCCAAAGATTTATAGAGCTTGGAATTTTCCATTTCTAAAGTACTTAATTTACTCTGCATCATTTCAGATTCTCTTACACCCAAATCTTTTTCCTTGTTCAAATCTGCTTCTTGGTTTTGGTCAGTGGTGAATGACTCACCAACTTTTTCCAAACTTTGCTGATGTTCATTTTCACTCGATTCCTGATTTACATCAGACAGATTGGTTTCTGTCATAACTTCATCCTCTGACCTAATAAATTCAGTAGAAGTTTTATTTGACTCTAGCGCTTTTAATTTCTCCTGTAGTTTCTGATACATTTTATCCAATTCTTTTTTATTTTCAGACAAAATATTTAGTTCCTGGCTAATATGATTTCTCTCAGTTGTGACAGCAGCAAGGTGCTCGTGAAGGCCACAAATAGTTTCCAGTTTAATTTCTCTGTCCCTTTCTAATTGGTGATATTTTGACTGAAGGACTTCAAAATCTTTCTCTATGGACAAGGCATGGTTCTCAATATTTTCTTTCTCAGATTGTGTTCTCTTCAGTTCATTTTCCACTTCAATAAATCGCTCATGCCAGTCTTTGCTGGCCATTTCTACATCATCCAGGGTCTCTGTTTCTGTTACATTTGACAATCTAGCTTTATATATTTCCAGCTCAGACTTTATGTTGTCAAGTTCTTTTTCTAAAGACATTACTCTAAGAGATAATTGCTGCTTATCGAGCGAAACGGATTCCAGTTTTTCTTTTATGTCACAATTTACTTTTTTAAGCAGCACAGCCATTTCTTCTAGTTCTACAAAAGCTGATCTCTGAGGAGTTAAGTGCGTATGCTGAAAGTCCAACGGCAAGCTTAATTCCTTGACTTTCATTAATAAATCAACCTTCTTATTGCTTTCCTCTTTCTCATTAATCAAATTCAGATTTTCAGCAGTTTGCTGATTTGTTTCTGTGCTTATTTGATTTTCAGAAAAATCCGCTGCACTCAAAAAACTACTACTGTTGGAGAAGGACAACACACTAACACAGTCTGAAACATTAGCAATTTCTTCTGACACATTTCTACATTCTTGTTCACGCAACTTCTCAGTACAGTCTTCTAGAAATCCTCTTTCAATGGTCTCAGTTACATTTTCACACAGAGATTTCCCTCTTATCACCATTTTCTCGTAGGGGCTTCGCTCAGGTGTGTCATTTTTCTGTGCTTTGTTTTCATTAGGCATTCTCAGCTCATAAAAGCTGTTGTTTTCTTGTTGAGGATTCTGCAATTGTTAAGAATCAATAAACAACAAAAAATACCAACAGACAAAAAAATTAGAAATATTTTTTCTAAATAGTAAAGCCCCTCTTTTTATGCAAAAAAAAAGAATATCCCTTTCAACTTTGTTACCTGTTTTCCAATTGAAATAATTCACAGCTATTTACGCATATATGCATCTTTGCCCAAAGTCTGTAAGATACTAGGGAGAAAATTCAGCCAAGTTTACTGATAGACTAAGTGCAAAGTTAACACATGTTTCCATATTTTGGGAATATAGCTGTCCCTCTGACAAAGCGGCAAACTATTAGAATCACTAATCCAATATTTATTACTCACCTCTTCCTATTAGATCCCAGAGAATCTCCAAGGGAGACAAACACAAATCCCCAAAGAAACACTTTTCTCAATTACTACTGTTGGCAAGAGCTGGACTTGCACTTAACTCTCCCTGATGCTGTCGTTCAAGACAATAAAAACGCCTGACTCTGAAATCTAAAGTCTCCCAAAAAGAACTGGGATTAAGGGCAAGGACTAAATGATCTGTAGTGGATACTTAATCTTATAAGAGCTACAGCTGTGGAGAATAAGGAACTTCTTTTTTTTAAGTTATTAAAAAAAAAGAAAAATCTGTGCCTCAGTGGGGATACTGTCAGTGAATTCTGAGCAACATTAGATAGAAAGGATTTTCTTCTCTTCAAGGAGCAGTTTTAGTGTTGCACAGTCAGCCAGAAAAGAGAGCTTCAGTGGCTATGACTGAGAGCCAAGTTAAATTATCATTTCTGAGTCTCTGTTGACATCACACTGGAAGTCACTTGCAGAAGACCAGGTGGTCAGGACTGGAATTCTTGCAAGCAGAAGAGAACGCTGTACGTCTCTAGTAGGCCACATCTTCCCCCCCACCCCAGCCCCCATCATTTGCTATTTCTAGTGCTATGATGCATAGGACAAAAATGAAGAATTATTTTTCCTTTCTCTAAAGAACTGCATTGCTTATGTGGGACAGTTTTAACAAAGCTTCATTTCATATATATCCATTTTTGGCTTTACCACAGAGCAAATGTTTTGCATAAAACTGATTTGCCACGGGAGAAATTACCTACCACTTCAGTATCCGTGCACAGCAGAGAACGAGAGCTCAAATCAAGGACTTGTAGTTGGAATCTTGCTGCTTCCAGCTCCAAATACAGATTTTCACTTTGCTTCCTCTCGGCTGCCAGTTTGCACTCCATTTCCATACTCAGATTATGCAGTTTCTGCTGCCATTCTTCATTGTCAGATCTATTTTGCTGTTTGAGATAATCTATTTCTTTTCTTTCAGAGAGTATAATTTGCTTCAGCTCTTGTATTTCATCCTTTTTTCTATCTTCCTGAAGGTGAAATTGGTCTTCAAGCACCTTAATGGACTTCTCATATGTCTGACACAGTGTTTGAAGTTCTTCAACCCTACTCTCGAGATTAGATTTTCCAGGGGTAACAGTATTTTCTTCTTTTGCAGAGTCCAGCGTGGGACCATTACAAGGATTTTCCACTAAAACTTTTCCTGCACCTTCTAGAATTATTTCTTCTGAACTATTCAGCTGATTAATTTCCTCTGGCCATCTGTATGTACTGCTGTTAAAAGAACTATCAGCCTGACTTATTTTTATAAAAGATGGGCTTGCAGAAAGATCAGAAAAAGAAATAGTAGGCTTAGTTTCAACTAAATCCAACTGGCCATCCTTCTGGCTGGAAGAGAGCAGCACTCTCATCGAATCCATATTAGCATCACTCAGACTTGTTGACAAGGAAGAATTTTCTGCCTTCAGCGTTTCAATACAAGACTGCAGCTCAGATATTTTTGAGCTCATAGCGCAGTGTTGTTCATATAGCACTTTATGCTCATTTTGTAAAGAGAAAAACTTCTCTTTTATTTCAGCAAAGTGCATTTTAACTTCTTTGCTGGATAACTTTAGGTCTTCATATTCAGAACTGTGTCCAGTGCTGCATTCTTTAAACTTGAAGGGTACTTGCCTATCATTAAAATAGATTCCCCTATCACTATTATCACTCTGATCCATAAGTTCATCAGGAAACACAGCTCTCTCATCTTTTAAATTTTTATCTGCATTCATTATTTTCTCTTCCTCTTCAGCGATTTTATTAATAACTGTGATGCTGTCAGCTTTTGAGTCAGTAAAGGCAGAAGTCAATACTAGGTTTTCAGTCTGTAGTCTTTCATACATTTTCTCCAGCTCATTCAGCTTGCTTATGGTTACCTGCAAAGATGATGCCAGCTGGTCATGATAATTTTCTCCTGAGGTCAATTCAGGGAAGAGCAATGAGCAACTTTCAGTCATTCCTCTTCTATCACAATTCTGGGCAACAGTACCATAATTATACTCCAATGAGTGGCCACCTTCATCTAACTCCGTAAGCTGAGAACC
The DNA here is from genome assembly GCF_003342845.1 of Nothoprocta perdicaria. Lineage (NCBI taxonomy): Eukaryota > Metazoa > Chordata > Aves > Tinamiformes > Tinamidae > Nothoprocta > Nothoprocta perdicaria. The sequence goes on from NW_020455799.1 coordinate 2,494,203, forward strand.
TGAAGTTTTACATTCTTTAACAGACAAGAGTTCCTGTTGTATTTTCTCCTTTTCCCTCTTACACTTCTCATATTCTTCTTCCATTATTTTTAAAGCAGTCTCCAACTGCATCATTTGTAACCTGTAGTTTTCGATGGAGGGCTCTCGATCCTCAAAATCCATTTCAAAAAGCTCAAGTTTTAGCTGACTGTCCTTTTCTCCCACAGGCTTCCTTTGCTGTTTGGAATTGAGTCTTCTTTCATCACTGCAGTCGCTAATTACAGGCTCACTTTTACTTTCTAGTCCCATGACCAATTGCTCCTTCTCTTGAAATAAGGTATCATCATATTGCTCTTGTGTTTCATTCTGTGTTGCTCTGACAGTTAAAGCTTCCTGTCTTAAACAGTCAAGTTCAACAGAAGGTCTGTTTTGGCTGTGGGAAAATTCCAACTGAAGTTGCTGAAGTTCTTGAATTAAACGCTTTTTTGTTTCTTCTGAGGCTATTAGTTCACATAAGATGTCTTCATTCTCCCTAAATACCTGCTTCTCTTGTTCTGATTCCGCTTTCTTCTCCTCCAATTTATTTCTATGCTCTCTTAAAATGCACATCATGTTCCCATTTCTTTCTTCCATCAATTTGTATTTTGCTTGCAGAACAATAAGCTCCTTTTTGGTTTCTTCAGATCTTGCTTCAATACGTTCTCCTTCCTCTCTCTGTTTTCTAGACATTTCAGAAATTATTTCTTCTCTTTCCTTTAAACTATTAGATATACTTTTATTTGCTTCAAGTAAAGTTATTTGTTCTTGCTCTAAAGTTCTGCTTAAATCCCTAAGTGCTGCATTTTCTTCAGCGAGTTTCTCAATTTCTTTGTTATATGTGCAAATCATTGAAGACATGTCTTTTTTCTCTGAACTCCATGTTTCAGACAGAAGCTTTAGCTGTCTTAATGAATCCTCAAGCAATTTATTATTGATCTTTAAATCCTGAATCTCTGCCTGCCCACTTTCTAATTTTTCATTCAGTCTTTGTAGTTGCATCTCCTTTTCCTCAAGGGTAGCGAATGTTTTTTCGATACAATCCTGACGGGCTGAAATATCCACCTGCAAATTACTAATAAGCTGTTTAGTTTCTGTCACAAAGCTTTCATGCATCTTTTCTACATCAACTAATCTTTTTTCTGTTTCACCCTTGATTTGCAGTAAGTCTTCATACTGCTTCTTTTGTTCCAAATTCAACTGCTTTTGAGCCACCAATGAAACCTCGAGAGAGGAGATTTGATCTTGTAAGACGGTCAGATCCTTGTTTTCTTCTATTCCCAGACACATCTTTGCACATCTGTGCTCCTCAGTGATGGAGTTACTCATGGGCAGTTGTTTATCATCAAAAACAGCTTCACCCTGATTGTTTTGTATAAGAACTTCTCCATCTTCTGTCATTTTTGAAACACCCTTTGCTTTTACAAGACAACAGGTTCTCTCATGTTCACCATGTAGGCCATGGTAACATTGATCCCTTTGCAGTCCTTCGCTTGCTGCCAATTGTAACTTTTCTTCTAGTTCACCAACGTAGCTGGTGAGCTGGAATATTTTACAGGACATAATTTCTATTTCTTTCAAGTACTTTTTATCAGAAAATTCTGCTCGCTGTTGAAGTTCATCATAAGCATTTCCCTTTGCTTCTAATTGCACACTTCTACAATCTAACATGCCTCTGAGTTCTTTAATCTCTATAGCACTCCTTTCTTTTTCAGTTTCCATTATTCTGAGTTTCTCACTGTGTTCATTATTTTTGATTTGTTCACTTTGGAGAGAACTCTCCAAATCATTAATATGAGACAGCATGCCTTCTTTTTCAGACTTAAGTTTATTTATAAGATGATCACTTTCATTTTTCCACTGAGAAAAAGCAGTAGCCTCTTTTTTTAATTCTTCACATTCTCTTTCCTTGAATGCAAGGATGCTCTGAAAAGCTCCTGATTCTTCCTCCATTTTGCTTATTTTACACTTTTGTTCTTTAATATAATTTTCTTTTTCCTTGAGCAGGTCTTGAGTAGCTGCTTGCTGCTTTTCCATGTCAGCTAAAGCTAATTTCAGCTTCTCCAAAGAAAGGGAGTTATCCTGCTTTTTAAATTTCTCTTCTAGTAATTTTAATTCTGCTTCCTGAAATATATTCTTATCTGTAACAGAAAACACGATGAAATTCTTGATTCATTCAGATAAATGATGTAGCTAAACGCAAAATATTTACTTTTAGGGACACTACAGTACAGATATCGGCAATTGTCAATCTTGGCAATTCTACTGACAACTTTCTAGATGAAATTTTACTACTTGCTTTTATTATTTTGAATTTTTGTTATATTTTAAAGTATCTGCTTCAAATCATTACACTGGAGTAAAGATTTTTTTTTTTTTTTTAATCACCCACGGCTGTCTGAAACCATGTACTCATAGGCATTGTTATTTTTCAGTTCTGCAGTCTCATATGAGCCTGCACTTCAAGCCAGTCCATCCAACAAGAGTTCTTTCTGTAAAACCAAATATGCAACTTACTTTTCATCTCTTCGGCAAAATTCTGGCTCTGTTTTAGCGACTGCTTTATAGTTTTTAGCTCTTCCTCAAGTTGGTGGATTTCTCGCAATTTTTTTTCAAATTGACAATCAAGAAGGTTTTTTTCCTTCTTCAATTCCTAAAATAAAGCCCAAACAAGACCATATATCAAATGAATTTGCAAGGAGATCAAATAATTCAGCTCATTTAATCAAAAGAAAAGTATTCCAATACATCTCGCTACGTGCCTGGGAAACTGGGTTTGATTCCTAATAACTGCTTGAGAACACAAGCTGAACTTAACTAGCTCACACCACCTGGGAGATCCTACCAGTCAACATAGGTGAAGCATCCCTTGGATGTCCCAGGGAAAACAGCTCTGCGTAACCTGTCCCAACCAGATTGAGACAGGACAGCACGTAGCCCGGGATGTCTGAATTGATGGATTTATGGTACTCTCCAAAGTCATAGAGAAAAAGGATCTCTGAAATGGCATCAAAATGCAAAACAACATCCTGGTGGCAACATTGGTCAAATTTTATTTAAAATGCTTAGTCTTTCAGAGAGTTATTTCACCGTTAACAATATTTTTTTTCCAAATAAAAAGAGTTAAAAAAAAAAAAACGGCAACTACATTGCATCTAGAAAGTTAGATAAAAGTTTTTTTTAAGGAAACTAATCCTTTTCCTGCAAACTCCTGTGCTGGACGACAGATGGCCATGGCACTGGCACGGCCCAACTGGAAACGGGCCGTCAATTATTCATCCGTTTACTACTAGCAGATGGGCAGCAGTTCACAGAAGCCAAGTTCAAGAAAAGGAAAGGTCTGTATGAGAAAAAAATTAAAAGCTTGCTGGCAGGGCAGGCTTGTTTTTGCATCAACATAAATAAATCACCCTGAAAACATGATTAAAATTGTCACCGTCACTAACAGTTACCTTTTCTTCTACTCATAGTCGCTCCTATGGACTGTTTCAAAAATCCATTCACTCTACAATGTGCAAGTTTCAAGGAACAAAGTAACCTTGGATTATAATATATTTTCAAAGAAGTCAAGTGGCTGGACTTCCCACATTTAAAGCACCATATGTAGATGTAATACACGTACATGAACTAAACAAGCCTGCTAATCAGAAAATCTGTGATTTATGGACAGGAAAACAATCAAATTTGAGGAATTAAATAGCTGAAAGGTACAAATTTCAAAGATTACAATCAAGCAACATTCAGCAAAAAGGACCCCATAATTTAGTAAACTAAGTATCTGATAACAACAAGCTACCTGCACATTTCCAAAGCATGAACAGAATCTCTTTGTTTTAAATCCACTTAAGAGATTCTACTTGGTATAATGTTTCACTTAACTTAGGCATTCTGTAACTGATCCTTAGAAAGGAAAAAGAAAAAAAAATCCAAATCAAGGCAAAACCCAGAACCTCTGTATACACTTCGCACTGTTAATGCAGGAGAAAATGTTCTAGGAGCAGATCTATGAGCCACATATTCATGAGCAGTTTGGGTCCAAAATGGCCATTTTTCCGCAAGCAGTACTGGACTTGGTTGCATCCTTAAAACAGATTACCATATAGAAGGATGTCAGAATTGCTAAACTACTGACATGTCACCCCTGGAAATCTTAGAAGTCCTGGGACTAAACATATCCAGGATGCCTCATAAATACATCTGCTTTCTGACTTTTTGGAGGACACCTATGTTACTATACTGTCATAATTGAAGGCAACACTGAATTAACCACTGCAAAGCAGAATCTTCAATGCACAGTTAAACCATTATTAGACTACAACAGTTTTCCTTTGGTAAAGGAGATGTCCAATGTCACTATCATTTTCTGTCACTATAAGCAAAACCTACTGTGAACAAAATCTTCAAGACTTCTAAACAATACAATGCATGTTATTTGCAACACATACATTTATAAGGGTGGGGAAGGCGAGCCAGGGTCTAAACTCTGCTGACATCCACTACATTTTATCATGTGTGAAAACTGCAATGGCAGCAAGCTCTTCAAATATTACAGTTTCCCCCAGCTTCATCCTCTTTATAAATTTATTACTCATGTTCTAACACAACAGCACCGTCACCAGCTGTCCAACTCTGCGGCCAAGACAAACAAATATGAAGGAAAAAAACCTTGCCATAATTACAGCTTAGTAAGATGGCAACAATTTTGACAGATAAACCAAAGAAAATAAAGTACTTCCAGCTATTTGCAGCAAAAAAGGGTATCTCAGCTCATCAGACACTCCCTGACAGGGAAATCTCAGTAATCTCTAGTCATCAAATCTCACTCTAATTTCATTGCCAGAAAGGCCTGAGCCCACACTTTTTGATGATAACTTGCTCTTTTTACCTGAAAATAGGAAAGATTACATTGCCAATATGCAGAAGTTGGATAGATTACACTTGGCAGTTCACATAAGACAATGTAGAATTTATTAACTAAAACTTTATATTATACATAAATTGCTAATAAATAGGGCTTTCCTCCTTTGCATACATTTATAAAAACAAAAATTAACTGGATTAGCCTCATGATTGGAAGGCTTTGGTTACATTGATTTAGTACATTAAATGTGCCAAGGACCATTACTGGCACTGAGACCAAATGACAAAGAACAGCCCATATTTGTACCATTAAAATCTTCTACCTTTCAAAACAGGTGGCTTTAACCAAGCTGCTTTCTGGGAATGGTCCCAGACTCATGCCAGCTCCCAAACGGTGCCCAGGAATGGTTTGAAAGAGTGCTAGTCAGCTGGCTCAAAGCTCAGCACTATTCTAACAGTCTAATGATATAAGCAGTCACATTAAAATACCTGAAAATGGCCCCAGCATTGGATTTTACCAGTAAAAACGTAGCTACTAAGACTAAAGTTTTGTATGCTAAAGTACATAAAAGTTGTATCAAGGTCTTCTAGCTCAAACAAAATTGTTGCGGCTGGGTAACATACACGTGTGACCTATTCAGAACCCACTACATCGGTTTAATTTTATTCATGAGATTTTGATGATAATTTTGGCAATTATACCATATATAAAGAGTATTGTAAAAAAATAAAATAAAAAGCCCATAACATAGCTTCCATATCTGACAAAGATTATTTCTTTTCTACCTCTGCTTCTAAATAAAGGAAAAAAGGTTCACAAACAGAGGTTTTTTTAGTGATGTATCTGTAATGATTTCCCACGTGGCTGATCTGTTGCTACCAAAGCAAAACAAATATAACTGAGAAGACCAAGGATACAAAGCAGAAAAGATTTATCCATGAGTGAATGTTAGGTAATATAACAGCACCGAAAGACCTCTGATTTTTCTTCATTTTGTGGTAAGATTTTATTACGGTACATATTTATTGGACTGTATTTCTTCTAAAAAAAAAATGTGAAGTTGTCAAAACCTGGATATGGTAAGTGTCCGAATAAAATATTTGGGTTTGGCACTGTGCACTGAAAAAGCAGTCAATGGTCCTAGAATTTTCTTTTACAAGCAGACAGTACTTAAATGTTTTTATTTTAGGACTAATGATTAAAATCCTGAAACAAAAATCTAGATTCACTGTATCAGCAGCATTACTGCGATGAATCCTAATCCTGTAGCCAATTCTACAAATTGTGTTAGCCTACAAGAAGTTGGTGAAAACCTTATTTCATCTAACAACTACAACTACAAAATATTATTAAGACAGTCCCTAAAAGAGTTAAAAATAACTTATGAGGAAGATAGATTATTTGAGTAAGTATAGGATATTTACAGACTTGCCAATGCAGGTTATTAATTATATCAGTTAGGACTCTAAATTGTTTACCTCAAAACTTCTTGTCAAATCAGTATCCTTAGCCTGGGTTGCTAATAAAGCCTGCTCTGCTCTGCACAGCCTCTGAGTGAGATCACTGGTATCATGTTCCAAGCGTTGTTTCACTGATGTTACCTGTAAGAATATTGAAAATTCACATTTTATTTGCAGTTGTATAAGTCTGTTTCTTAAACTCCTCTTTATGAACTGCATCACGCTATTACAAAATATAAGAAAACCAAATAATTTTATCCCATCATAAACCTAAAATTGCTTTACTACCATTTAGAAAATAGCTTATTATTGCTTATGCTTTCTTCTACCTTTGAACAGAAAAGCAGTATTTCTAACACTACATATCTCTTTAGAGTAATGGTCTGAAATTTTGGACTATTGCATCCAACTTTTAGCTACATCACCACAGTAATATCTGTAGATTATATATAAGGGTTTTTTTTTTGTTAAGATATGTGAATCTAAAAGTAAAGATCTTTACTGTAACTATCCCTCCAGTAACTTACTTTTTCAGCTCTGTCATACAATGCTTCAGATTATAAAGGAAGGAAATCCCATCAGCAAACTGAATTATGTACATATATGTATCTCTCTCTCTCTCTCTCTCTCTAGTCTGATGTCATTAGGTAATAGATCAGCCTCCTTGTAGTGAAAACAAAACAATACTTGTTGTCTACATAACATCAATTTCTGCACGTGAGCATAGGCAAAAGAACATGCATATAAAGAAACCTTCACTGCAAACATTGATCGAATGTATTCATCCAGCTAAATTGTGGAAATAAAAGAAGTCTAGAAGAAAGCTGTTGCCAGTTTTAGAAATTCTATTTTCAGTACAGACTGTTCCTAATCATTAGAATAGAAAGCAATTTCTCAATATGTTGTGTAGAGAAACAATGCTTTAATTGGAACAACGGTTAAAGAGCACTCTGACGCGGCTAATTATGCAGCCTGCTTTCAGGGTCTTCCACCACCTGTTTACTTTTCTTCTTTCATCAAGCTACACAATTTAGTACTTTCATAATAACGTTCCCCTGCTAATGCACTTCTTAATACAGTGTTCAAAACATCGTTGACCTGTTTATGAATTCAATTAGCTACGCTGCCTCATAATAGAACTCAGGTTTTTTTGAGGCTTGATCATCTTCCTCCTCTTTTCCTGTCATCTTCTCTTTAGGCTCATCCTGCTTTGCAACCTCTTCCAGAACATGGTTGATGCAACTAATCTGATCTAATGGGCAGCTCCTGCCAAGACAGCAGAAGATCTTCCTCATGCACATGTATCCAGTACACAATCCCTGATGCTCTTCTGAGTTTGTGGAAAGCTAGTTCAGGCAGCACTGAAGGAAAATTCTCATGCCTGTACACATGTAATATTGTGTGCACATATAAATACATATTTCTGCTTCAGCTCTTTTACCAGCTCTCTGCAGAGGCATGGGAGTGGTAGTGTTGCTACAGAGGAGCTAAGAGAAGTCTGAAGGATTGTCCTTTCCATAGGCAGCTATTTGGTAGAGTAGCTTAGTGCTGCCATCAACTGCACCTCTGCTAGCAGAGTCAGCTCCTTTGCTCCTTGAAGTATCATCTTCAAGAGCTGTCTGTGAAAGACACTTTCTACCTTCCTAGCAGTCACCTACCTCAAATTACAGACTGCTCCTTACTACGTGACCTTCTCCCCTGGCTCCCAGTCTCTCCAGGCATTCTGTATGAAATATCTCCTGCAATCAACCATAGCTACTCCTCACTTCCCCAACACATTTTAGCTACACTGCTGTGCATGTTGTATATTTCCTTCCATCTGGGAAATGGACCAGTCCCAACATTTTACACTCTGTAATTCACATTTAAATACATAGTAATTCAGTGAGAAATGGCAAAAAAAATGCAGTAATACAAACTGTACAAAACATTAATGTTAGTTCCCTCATTGATTTTACATAAAGCAATTCATAATTAAGACAGTGCTGATCACACCATTAAGTCTCAAGTAAGGATTTTAATACAAAAAGCCTACTTTGTCAAATTCTGCCTGCAGGGCTCTGAACTCATTTTTGGCTTGCTGGAGCTCCTGGGTCAGTTTGTTTTTTATCTGGCTGCACTGCTGATCCAGTGTTTGTAAGGAACGTTGTTGACAGGATAGTTCCTAAAAAATGATGGTATGTTAGAACAGAAAAGAACATATAACCATAATAATTATTTATTTTGGTTACCGTAGCTACAACAAATCACATTCGGTAGCTAATACTGACGGTCCAGAGAAACCTCTCCTCTATAATTAAGTTTAAAACAACAGTGATGCACAGTGCAAATTTGATGAGGGTAAGAATGGTTCTAACCCAGTTTATGTCATCTGCTTAAAAGCTCCATCACAGCAACATTCACAGAAAGAGAAAAACATATAAAGCCAGTAAGTAATGAAATTAACATTTTCCAGCTGAAGGATATGCTTCCATGTATGAATTGTACAGAAAAAAATTACCATCTCCTCTTTGCTGTTCCTTACCATAATTTCCAATCATAAGTTGATTTTTTTTTCAAGAAAACAAATAAACAAAACATCTCTTAAACTAATAACGCAGCATGGGACTGAGCAATAAAAGAGTCATTAAAAGGGCATTCATGAAATTTTCATTTAAAAAAAAGAATCTTTAAAGCACATTCGAAATTTGTACATGAATGCAGATCTTACAAGATGCCATAGAAACATGTCAAAAACAAAAACACTTCATCTCATTTCATATGTGCAAAAATTAGCTATCCACTTCTAGGATAATAGTGGAGGCCCTTTCCACTATTAGCACACACGCAGCTCCAAAGTGAAGACCTGCCTTTCAGAAGAGCACATCTCTCTCCACAGCCTAGAGAAGCGTTCCAAGGAACTAGCTTTGGTTGACACCTACGCTGAGTGCCTGAAGTAAGATAAGTCCCATATTCTGATTTTCAAGTTTGTATGGAAAGTTCAAACAATCAATAAAACAGCAGGGCAAACTCCTAGTCAACCCCCCAAACAAAGAAACAAAAAACAACCACCACCACACAAAAATCCCAAGTTGTTCTTGCCTTACCTCTTGGTATTCCTTTTCCTTTGTTTTTATTTTCTGTTCTAAAGAGCAACGAGTACTTTCAGCATTTTGTCTTTGACAATTCAGTTCTTCTGACATTTTTTTCACCTTCAGCTCCATCATTTTGACCTATAATAATTTAGTTTTCAGTCACAAGTGTTAAAATGCAAGTCTTGTTTTGTTTATATTTGTATGCATTCACATAAAAATCACAATTTTACTTATTCCAATTGCTTTGGCATTCAAATAACCTACATTATAACTTTGCCTGGCAACACAAATTCTCAGCAATACAAGGTAATAAACATATACTTATCATTTTACTATTAATCATGTTTATTAAGTGAGTGTCTTTGATGATGTTAGTTTGGGGACAAAGACAGCAATTTCTTAAAGACCATACTATATTTAACTGTTGTGCCCCAGAATTTCTGTAGACAGTTAAGCAGATCAAGTAACATACTGCATTTGACACTAAAACTAAACTATATTTTCAGTACCTCAGCTTGATAAGAATTAAACAGTGTCCCCTAATTGCTAAACAACTAAGTATTTAGACTTGGAATATAACTGCATATTACATGGAATTTGACAGTCATTCAAGCTCACCGTTTCTGGTAAGAAAAAAAAAAGAAAAAAAAGAGCTATCTTGATCTTTTTGAACAACAACAACATGGAAGCATGTTTTATTTAAGTGTTAATTAAAAAAAACAGTAGTCTAGGTTCTGGTTTAACCTCCATGTTGAAAGCATATCAGTTTGTTATTTAATTGAGATTATTAAATGAGTATTAGGCCAAGAGAGTGAAGCAATATCCAATTAATTACAGGAAAATAAAAAAGTAATTTTGTTCCAAAAACAATCACTGAATGCAAAGTACTTCTTATAAAGTTGCACAAAAAAAATGAAATTATTCTTTTCCAGATAGTGAGAAGAACTGGCCAAAGTTGAACAAGGCTATTTTTTTTTTTTTCTTGGAAACAAAGGCAGCTTGTGAACTTGTGAATCAAGCTTGTGAATCAAACACTGAACCCTACGCTTAGGTAATAAGAAAGCAAGAGGCAGGCAGTAGTGGTGGCACATAGCAGACAGCAGGGCTTGTGAGGTCCCGCAAGACCACGTGGAAAATTATCTGACAATTGGTAGGGTAGTGAGTCTTTGACACTACACAGGATATATTTAATAACACAGAGGAAATGCTGTGCTCATGGGTCTGTGATCATGCCATTGACACGGCGAGAAGTGCAGAAGGGAGGCTCTAGTTATATTAAATTTAGGCTGGTAGGTAGAAACATAAAGTCCAGAAACACAATGCAATTCTATGCACAAAGACTGAGAGCCAGGCAAAGGATCCTGTTTCAGTGCAAGGTAAAATCAAACAGAAAGGGGTATCTTTTAGATGTCAGGAGCAAAGGAACTTTCAGGGACAAGACCATGCTCTGCTCTACCTTGAAGATGAACTGCATCTTAATTTTAATGGAGCCAGTCACTCCTACTTGTCCTTGTCTTTTCCTATTTAGATTCCTAACTACACATATCTTGCCCCTTTCCTTGCCCTGAATTTGATGCCCTTTTGATTCCTCAGTAAGGCAACACAGCTCTCAATTAACCACATAAAGTTAAGCAAGTGATATTCAATGGATTTAAGAAGTTGAATTGGGCCAGGGAATCAGATAAATGAAAAGAAATAGACATTTGCAGAGCAAATGAGCTTGCAACCTGGGTCAGCTGCCTTCCCACAAACTCACCATAATATGAGTGCCTTTCTCGCATGATTCTAGCTTACTCCCTGCCATCATATCCCCAAGGCAGCTCCTCACAGAGATGGTCAAGGCCGAATGCTACTATCTCTCCCAAAAAGCACACTGATTAAACAGCACTGTGCAAAAGGGGATTTTTAATGACCAATACAGAACTTGTTGGAAGTAGCACAGTTTTCCAATATATTTGGGAAACAGGTAGAAACTTGCTGTCAAAGCCAGAAACTTGCTTCTACTTGAAGATACACACAGAAATATGTTTTTTCCTTTCTTGTAGAGGACTAAAAGTAAATAAAGAGCAACATGTAAATACGAAGATGATGAAGGAAGCGCTTGTTCTGTGTTCAATTTGCAAGTTGCAAAATACCGTGAAAAGGGACTTTAGAAAAGTATTGCAATTGAACTAGTTAGGAAAAAATAGTAATGTTACACATTCAAATTCAAAGATTATGAACACTGGCAGTCTCTTTTTAATTACATATTTATACCCAAAAATCAGATCCATTTCACATACACGTGTATATATATACACACACACACACTCCTTTTTTTCCTTATTAAACAGTATATCTGTATATACAAACTGCTTAGGATTAGGTCATGAAACCACATGAGAAACTACACAAATTCATCTTTAATAATATTTTAAATTAGATCTAAATTAAATTAGATTTTTGTTTTGTTTTTACAGGGGCATTTTAAAATCCAAAGGCTATCTCCATGTAATAGTGTAATTTAGGAAAGAGATACTGATTTTCAGGTCAGGTTACATAGCAGAATCTAAGGTCAGAATTTGCCACCAGATGTCATTGTTGCTCCACACAACCTTATCCGAAAGTATTTTTCGGAATTCCAGTAAGCCTTGCCTGAGGGCTAGACCTGAAAGATGAAAAATACTTACTCAGAGGTAGTAAGAATTTTCTAGAAAACAGGCAACTGTGTAGAAGTATCTACATTTACACGAGCAGTATCCAAATACCGCATGCTTATCAAAACGCAATCCTTAGTAAATGCTCAAGAAACTTATTCAAGTAACTTGTTTTTCATTATGGTGGCTGAAAACGATGCAAATCGTATAAGGAATGAATTGCAAAAACAGCCAGAAGATGCATAATGCAACACTTTACCTGTGCAGTAGCTTGGTCAAGTTGTGCTGTCAGTCTGGTCGCTTCATCTTTGTTTTTGTTCAGAATGTTATCCTTCTCCATTAATTCCAACTTCATTCTATCCAGCTGGAGCTGAATCTCTTGATGTTTATTCATATGGGTTTTCTTCTCCTTTTCTAGAACTTGCAGGTGTTGTTCTAGGTCTTTAATTTTGGAATTCAGCTCTGAATATTAAAAACAGTTAAGATGAACGTAATTTCAGCATTGCAAGGTATTTCTTCCACGTGCTGAAATTTCAATGGCTCTACATTCTAATATATTTAGTATGTTTGACAAGAACACAAGCCTCGGACAAATGCAGATACACTGTAAATTGTTAATCAAGATAAAACCAACATTTTTAATTTTCTCCTCTCCCACTACTACTATTTTAAGGACTGAAATTATCAAAACTTAAATAAAATTGACTGTAAATCAGTCAGATTCACTTTGTAATATCTCAAAACACAGTAAAATTGAATTCAAACACAAATGCTGCAAAGGCAAATGCAATTTGTCCCTGGAGGTTAATGAAAAAGGGAGTATTATGGAAAATATGCAGAAACATCAAGTCAATATGTACAGTCAGGATATAAATATCAGTCAATATATACTTTTTTAAAGTATTGAAATAATCTACAAATATATTCTTGGAGCAAAAGTAAACCTCTTCATGGAAGAGGCTTTTCAGCTATTGGCTGTGTGCTATTTCCACAGTATTCTATTTCAATCTCTTTCTTGTCCCTAAAGCAGCACGAACACAAAGCAAAAACAAGTAATGCTGTCATAATATACATCAGTAACAAATTGATTTCCAAATTCACAGCAAAATTTTATGGTAAAAAGCAGTAATTATTCTGCAGGAGTGTTATCAAGAATTGCTACTATCCGGTAATTGTTTTTTTTTTTTTAAATAAAATATATACCACTGGTGCTGAATTTATATGGTTATGTACAAACTACCAAGGTGTAAATAAGTCTTTCAATTTCAAAATTTGTCTTAGGCTTAAACTTTACATGTAGGGAGCACAGGAGATAGTAAAATAATCCTATGAGAAACAACTAGTGAAAAAGCTCATCCAGTGCAAGGTTTAAGAACATGTTCACTAAATCCATAACAGATAAACTGTTTTTTCTCGTTTGACTATCAAATTTCAGCCAAAAACATTTCTGGATGTTAACATACATGAAATAAGAAGGTATTTTACTTCATCACTTTATTTTTAATATAATACATCATCCTTACTGCAACATCTTTAACAGACAAACTTGATTATGCATCAAATATTACTTGGTCGAAACTCACTTAACACAAATATTGCTCAGCTATAAATCTCAAGAGTCATACAGAATTAAGGAAGCAATATAGTAAAATTTAAGTGAGATGTAATGAAATCTTGAAGATTTTTAATGCATCTTGAGGGAGTAGCTCCATGAACAATGGAATTAATTAAGACTGTTTCCCTAAAATTTATTTATATGATGACCAGTTATTCCGCCTTAAAAAATGTGACTTCCCCCTACTCTATCTTTCATACCTTTAAGTAAATGATAGTCTCTGTGTACTGGCTGGTCATTGATAATACCCACATCAGCAGCCAACTGGGCTCACTGCCAAAAGAAACAGATACCTTTCTCTTTTCCTCCCTAAGGCACCTGTTTTCACACCTCTTTTCTGTCCAGACACAAGTTTCTGTGGAATTATTTAGGAGATTGTCTTGAAGTTTTAAGGAAATATGCAAGATACCTTGATTCTGGGCTCTTAGCTGGTTGACCAGTGAAGAACTGTTACAATTCTCAGCAAAACTGTTGCTGGTCTCTTTCTTCTCTGATAATATATTAGAATTTGTTTCTTTTTCCCATGGAAAACAGGATGTTGCAGAACTTTTCCTTACAGGGGTTTCTTGATTTCTAGATGGTGTCTTTTCTTGTTGCCATGAAAACACAGATGAGGAAGCCTGATGCCGAGCAATCTCCCTGTGACTCAAATTGCTTTGAGGATAAGGCTGATTAATTTTCTGTGGCCAAAGGAAAAAAAAAAAGTATCCACCTTTACACAGCTCTGTGTCTGACAAATAACAAAGTAATTAATAAGTTGAAATAGGTCATACGCCCAATTTACATTTTTATGACAATGCACATCATCCATCAGTACGATTTTACTAATTCATACCATTGTCTTTTATATTCCATAAGTTAATTAACTTAAATTTAAACCTAGGCATCCAAGAATAGTTAGTGAGGTTAAGTGTATCCACAATTGTCAGAATCTCAGAGATGAGGCTTCATCTGTTTCTTTATATTTAGTATACCCAGATTTTTGTCTGAAACCAGGATCAGTTTTCAACTTCTACCTAGAGAAAAATTAAATAGAACCAAAACATTAAGTATTTTTCACAATATCTAAGACCCCAAGCCCTGAAGGTTCCTCTGTATTCTTACACTTGATATTCAAATGCCTATCTTCTGAATCGTTTGAACTTAAAAAAAAAAAAAAATTCAATACTGTGCAATCCTGCACAGTCTTCAACCTTTCATCTGTCTTTCAGACGATTAATGAATATGCTGAATGGCACAGATGTATACACAGATCCTTGCACGACTTCACTGGTTAATTTTCTAACTTTAAAACCTGATTATTTATTTCTATCCGTAATCTTCACTTTTCAAGTACTGAGAAGAACTCTCTTTATCGAATTAGCTTGGGTTTCTATGCGGTTTTTGGAAATCCGCTGACATTATATTGTCTGAATCACACTTAGTCATATGTTCTCTGACTTCCTAAAAATAAAAACTCTGAAATATGTGGGGCATGGTGTCTACTTACAAATAACAATTGCTGCTTTTTTCTCAGTATATCAGAGCTATGCATGTATCAGCAAATGTATTAATTTATTTTGGTTTCTAACCTTTTGCCCAATACAAAAAAACAATCCTACCAACCTACAATTCTAGCGAACAGCACTGCAAGCCTTTCAAAAACTGGCATAACGCTTGCCATAATACTTGAAATAAGTTACACATCATAGTGATTCAGCAATAGCACACTGAAGTACCTTATAAATTCATGGATAAGTATTATTTATAACTGATGATATATCATCACTCATTTTATCAAGCTATTTTAATACTTCTATTGCCTTTTCCAATTTAAGGCTGTGCCACAGATTCAGTCCCCCCATAAGGAAGGGTTCTGATAGAAAAAAAAATTGTTAAAGCTTTTGAATAGTAAATACCAGGTAAAAATTGATTTCAGCTTTTCTCCTACAGTCTTTGTTGTGGGCTCTTTTCACGTATTAATCATCTACTGGCCTCTGAGGTTCTCTAATAAGTTCCCATTCATGGTACATTTGAAAAACATGCTGGATTTTATTTGTTTGGGAAGTTTGTCATCTTTTCAATTTAATTTCTCAAGACTGGCATTCTGCTCTACTGGACAAGATTTCCAGCTTTTGGAAGGTGGGTTTTCATTCTTAATATCTTTCTTTACTTTGCTGTTCATTTAGGCTGTGTTTTTTTGGATTCTCTATGATTATTATTGAACAGTAGCATACACTGATTAATTCTCTTTTAATTATAGTTCAAGTGACACAAAATATATTTTACTAGGCTTCTCTAGAAATATGAATGGTAAATTCTGAACATCCTTCTCCATTTTCCAAATTTGGTTAGTGTTCATTTTCTTGGCTCACTCACACACACACACACACCCCAATTAAAAAATAAATAAACAAAAAACACCCAAAACCAAAAATCTTACTGTAACCTGTTGGATGGTTCTCAGTTCTGCCTCTAGTTTTTTTCTTTCTTCTACTTCTTTATTGTATTTTTCTTCTAATTCTTCAAACTTAGGATCTATAAAAACAATGAATATTTTATAATAAACTTAGCAGATCGGTAAACTTTTCTATCCTGTTCCTCATTACAAAAGGATAGGAGGGAGAAAAATTATAAAGGAAAGAACTGTAAATGAATTATTATCAGTAATTTAGGGACTCAAGTACATTGATGGGAAATCTGGAAATTGATATTAAACTGAAAATACAACTGTTAAAAATGAAGAAACCAGATCCAGAGTTTATATATTTAAAAAATAAACAATATACGTGCATACATATAATATACATACATTCACACACACACATATCAAATATTTTCCTTGCAAGAAACTATTTAGCATTAAATATTAATTTTTGGAAGATTCTTAGTTGTATTAAGACTGATACTTTCCTCGAGTTCTTTTCAAATGCAATAGAAACTGGACAAGAACTCATTTAGAATTCTGATGGAAATTTAAGAGGAGCACACTCTAAAAAGGCCTTGCCTCCTTGTTCTTGAAATAATTCCCTTTTCTTTGTATATAATAAAACATCTCTCAAATAATTCTAAAAGTAGAATGTTTTGTACCATCTGAAATCATTTAACAATCCAACAGCTTATAATGAAAAAACTCAGCAACAATACTATTTTAGGTATAGTTATTGTCATCCAATACTTATTCCAGGAGTACCACACTCCTAAATCTTGATTTCTTGACATATTTACGTGGAAATAAAAAGGAACAAGAAAGCAATAAAGTATTTCAGATTTCCCCATGAGAATAAGATTTAAATACCAAAATGCATAGAATAGTTAATCACAGCAAGGAAATAACAGCTTCCTCAATATGGAACCTTATGAAAGTTCTTCAGTGTAGACAGCATAAGGATGTCCAGCTACAGAATAGCTCCTCATGTAATTTTCCTTTCCCTTTGCTAGCTAATTTAAATATTGCAAATCTATTTGATAACCAAATAAAAATAGAGGAATTGCTAAGAGGTAACTAGAGAGGACTGTATTAATTTGGTAGACTATTATGCGGAATAACAGCCCAGTCAAACAACAATCTCCTAGAAAAAGATAACACAAACGACTAGCTACTGAACTAAAGCACTTGTACGTGAAACAGAAGGAAATTTAGTCTTCCCTGGGGGAAAACAGAAACTGACGCTTGGAACAGACATTTTCTTTAAAAAGTTGTTATTGTCTGCTGATTAATATTCCTATTATTATTCCATGTCCATCAGTATAGTGCTGAAAAAATGAAATGTTTATCATAGATGTTAAATTTTTGCAAATAATGTTAAAACTTTTAACTTCTGTTGAACTAGGCACTGATACTCAAATATGTAGTAGGAACTAGGCAACAGAGTGTAATGTACAAAATTCCCCTACCATCTTCCAAGAAAACTGACATTTCAGTTAACTGTCTGTGCTGGGTGAAAAAAAATTAATTTACCTTTATGACTTTGAATTGGTGTAAAAGGAGCAGTAAAACTCTTCTGTGGGGTACCACTGAAAGATAAGTCTCCTGAAATCAGTGTTTGCTGACTTTTCTCAAGATCACTTTTGTACCTGTTATAGGAAAAAGGCAATGGCACAAATTACTTATGGAAACTAAGAGTTTCCACACCACTACAGGAATCCTGAAGAATTTGTTTTAAAGATGAATTTGGAATTAGACCTTCCTACCTGCAGGAATTTAAAATATTTTCAGGGTTAGTTTTTAGTTATTTTAATACTGAAATATGAAATATAAATTGAAAAATATAAATTCAATTGAAAACTTCAATGTATTTAACGCATTATACATAACTTAAAACTAAAAAATAAATAAATAAAAGATAATGAACTATTCCATAGAGTTATATGTTAATCCAAGGACTCTACCTGAATTGTTTGAAGATCAGGCACTAACTGGAGTTGAGGCCAGGGCTGCTTTGGTTCATGCCAAGCAAGCACCTGTTGATAGGGCTGTCACAGACTAAAACCCACTATTAGTGGCTGCACAATTTTCTATCCCATTCTCCCTCTCTTTTACAGATCAAAACCCATGAGAACATCTCTCGCAATGAATCGCTAATTACTATGAAGTGGTAGATTAATCAGTTACTGTTGCAAAATCAAAAACAGAACAAACCATAAAAGCAAAGCAAACTTGCTTGTCAAAAGCAAGTTATATGTAAAAATTGGCCATCTTTTCAACTGAGTAATTGTGCAAAGCTATACAAAGAAGAGAATTCAGTAAACCAAACTTCCTGCACAGCTTTAGGATTGATAAACACGTAGCTGTAGTCTCTCTAACACAGCCTTTAGAGCAGACATAGAAAAGGTCATTTTGTTGGTTTCAACGCTGTTGAATAACTTGGATACTTTATTCTGGGATCCCACCAATTCCTCCCGCAAAGCTGGTGTTTCTAGATAGCGTAACCTTATGGATTGATGTTAAGAATCTTCTCAACCCAGCCAAATACCTGCTCTACTCATGATTCTCAGAAGCCTCAACTGTGAGAGTGATAATGAATGGAAGAGAAGAGGGGAAGGAAGCCTATGAAACAGCACACACTATAAAGCTTTCCTCTTTGTTTGCTTCCCTTAGTATGTATACAAAGTATAGCTTCCACAGGGTAAAGAGGATAGATACATTTGAAAAACATCACTCTAATTCTAAGAAACAGAGAGAACCTCTCTCTAATTACTAGCATAAAAAGTTAATTGCAAGGGCAAGACAGAACTTTATCGAAAGTCAGTTTCAGTAGCATTTTAAGGCAAGTTCTCTGAGAGATGTCTCCAATGTGGAAGTTATTTCACTGTATGAATTGCATTCCAAACCTATGAAGAGCATGCAGATTTTTTATTACTGTTGTAACACCAAAGCAAGGAATGACACTTCACCTTTAAAGGTGGACTTAAATATAACATATCTTGCATCAAGAAAGAGCAGCTCAAAAAACTTTAAATGTACTCATGCTCTACGTGTCCCTGCTGGAGTGGGGCAGGGGCTGGGCGTGTGGACTAGATGATCTCTAGAGGTTCCTTCCAACCTCAACTGTTTCATGATTCTGTAACTGAGTACAGTTGCATAGACCACACATTACTACAAAGGTGACGTTTTATAGAAAACAAAAGATTTTACTTCCCCTTCAACTTTTGTCCACTAGAAAGTTTCAGCAAGAACAGCAGAAGTACAGAGGAGCAAAAGGGTCCTATCATTTCTTTATCTAAAGCAACCAGATGCAGTAAATTCAATTACAGGACTATTTCTCTTGACCTTTTCATCTCCCACTCTAATAAATATTCACACCTCCTTCTTCTAGTTGCCTTCTTGTTTTGGTAAACATAATCTTAAAGGTTGAATTCTCTGTGCACTTTTCTTATGATTCTAAGGACTTTACATATCAGCAAGGCTCCCAAAGATGTATCCTGCTGAGGTCATCTTTAATCTATTTTTTTCAAAGGAAGATGGGGAAAGTAGGACAGCAGAAAGGAATGTGTCAAAGACTTCCACATTGAGGAATGATGCTACTAAAAGATGGTAGCCCCGTCAGTTCTGGGAAAAAAAAAAGAAAAGCAAAGAAACTGCACAATCTCTCAACAAGAAAATAGATAAAAAATCTAGTACTGCAAGTAAACAAGTAGCGTGCAAAAGAGAGCCACACCTGTTTAAGACAGTCAGTCTGTGATGACTTAGGCATCAGCTGAATCTCAAAAGGACAGCCAAGCAAATCTTCTCAGAGACCAAGGCTGCTGAGGGAGGCAGTCACACAGCCACGGTGTGGCAGTCCTGGCCCTGGTGTCTTGTCTCATCAACCCTCTCAGAGAGCATGCAGGGAGCTAGTGTGCAAATAGCACCATCAAACAGGTCACAAGTACTTCTCCATCATTTTTAACATCAACTTGCACTAACAGGGAAGGAGATTTTTTCTTCCTTCTGCCCTTCTGGGTTTTCTTCCCTTCCAAGAGTGGTCAGATGTTTTACAGTGAGGATAGTGATACATTTCAAGAAACATCAAAGAAGTGGATGTGTCAAACTTTTTAGTTTCTTGCAACTGTGGTCCTCTGGTGATTCCAGTTTTGACTTCATCAACATAACCCTACCTGTATTTTTCATTGACATAGTAAGAATGTATTTTCTTTACATCTTATACTAATTCTTTGGATCAAACAGCAATGTCAGATGCATCTTCCTCAACTGTAACAACCATAGGGTCAAACAAAAGGCTGACTCACCAATAATGTACAGTAATTCCTAAAAGGACATTAGAGCATTAGCTACACTTTACCAAAAGCACATCCTAGATCTTGTTGATAGCAAAGGTTTACTGATGGTGGCTTTTATGACACTGCAAGAAAGATACACTAGAAGAAATCTTTGCTGGCAAACATCCTGTACTTAAAAAAAGAGACCCTATTAAGGCAAATGAATAAAGGTTCCAACTTTAGCAAGATGAACAAAATATGATAAAAAAAAATGTAAGTTAGAAACATACAGGTACAGCTTCTCACCTTTTAAGTTCCTGTTCTAGTCTTTCAATTTGTTTCTTGCTTGAATTCAGCTGCCCTGACTGAAAGTTGACTTGAGATTCTTTTACTTGAAGATCATGTGAAATTTTTTGCTTTGCTTTCTCAAGATTATCACACAATTCCATCAAGCTCTGGTTCTCTCGTTTTAGTGTTGCGCCTTCATTCTTTTCATTTTCAACCTAGGGGAAACATAGACCATTTTGGAATATCTTTAGTCTTCTTGGTCTCGATGAACTGGTTTTTAAAATAACACAGAAAATTTAGTCACTGTTCTTTTCTCCCCAGCATTTTAAAAGTCTAATAGCTCTGAATATCTCAGATACGCATAAAAATTGTTTAAATATCCTTGGGTGTGAAAAATTATGAAGGTAAATGTAATGGAAATACCAACCAGGACAATCAGTGAATAAAAGTAAAACAAACAAATGAAAAAAGAATAAAACAAACAAACAAAAAAAAATTGTGTAATTTGTGGCTTGGGTAATGGCATTCCAGGAAATAATTGGCTTGGGTAATGGCATTCCAGGAAAAGACCCCAGTAGTACCTACAATACCTTCTGTTTCTGCTTCTGCAAAGCTGCCTCCAAAGACTCTAGCTGAAACTGTCTTTGTTGTCGCTCCTTTTTAAGCTTGTCTACTTGACTTTCAAGCTCTTGAATCTTCTGAAGGACTCTGGTAGAGAGGCCTTCCTTCCACTCTTCCACAGCCCAGCTCATGGTGACTGTTTTATTCTTTAATACAAAACAGGTAGTATTAAGCCTGAAATACAAAGACAAATCCTGAAAATAAGACTCTTAAAAGACCTTGAATAAGCCTCCATTCTAAATATATTGTCTTTTAAGCTTAATACCGATTAGAATATAGTATCTTACAAGCTTGAATTGAAAGTGTCTTGATTCAAGCACAAGCTTTTTATATAAGGTCCTATCTTGACATTCTTCTTTCTGATTGAATGAGGATGGGGGAAAGTGAGAGAATCTCATTCTAACCTAACAAGAACATTTCTGCATGTTCTTATAACTCTATTTTACAGATGCTTTAGAACAAGAATCTGTTCTGATGCTCATGCTGAAAAAGAATCACTGATGCCGTTGCACTGAAAGGCTAAACAGTCATCTGTGTTGTATGATGCTTACCCTAGAAGACTTGCCTCGTGTAGCACTAAACCAACGGTTTTAGGTGGCAGCTGTGCTTTTTGCCTTGCAGATGTTAAAGTTTTCTTTACAGAAGCTTTGGAAAAGAACACTGCCGACTCGGGGAGAGCAATTCTCAGCAGTACCCTGGCAGAGACAGAAACAAGGCGCTTAGGCTTTTAAACACGAGCTCCACGCACCTGCGAGATCAACCTCCCGTTGCAACGGCCCGACACTGCGAGGAAGCGGCGCCGGGTTATCCCTCCCGAGACGCCAAAACAGCGGTAGTGTATTACAAAAAACCTCGGTCGCGGATGGCGGAGCCGCCCCCCAGCCCCGTGCGCGGCAGCGCGGCACAAACCTCGCGCGCGGAACGGTCGCTGCCTCGCTGCGAGCCCCGCACGCGGAGCCGCGGGCACCTCCCGCCGGCCGGCGGTAACGAGCGGCGGCCGCGGGGGGAGCCGCCCGCCCCGCACTCACCGCAGCCCGCGCCGCCGCCGCCGCCGCCCGGCTCCGTTCAAAGCAACCGCCACACACGCCCGTTGCTCCTCACACAAACAGCAGGGCGCGCGCCCATTGGCCGCCGCTCGCCACGCGTACCTCGCCGCCCGAGCAATGAGCGCGCGGCGCCGCGCCGGCCGGCCACGCCATTGGCCGGTTCGGAAACATTCAAACTCCATTGGCCGGCGGCGCTGCGCGTGCGAGCGGAGGCGGCTCCCCATTGGCCCCGGGCGCCGGCGGCCGTTGGGAGGGAGGGGCTGGCCGGACACCGCCCGCCGCCGGCGGCGCCGCCCGCGCCCGGGGCTCCCGCAGCGGCCCCGCGGCGCGGGCTGGGGCAGCGGGACGCAACGGTGCGGGAACGAGGGCACCCAGGGGCCATTTCTTGTCCTCCAGAGAGCTGGAGGGTGGGGAGAAGGAAGAAGTGGCCCAAGGGAATTCTCTTAAAAGCCAATTAACTGGGGGGGGGGGAATCTACGGAAGCGTTATTAAATGGCTTAACACTCAGTTCTACCTAAATTGTTCCTGGCTTATGTTTATTTGGGTGCATAGAGCGAAAAAATGCACACTTTCTACCCTAAAATAGCAATGCAAATAAAATTCAGAACATTTCCTCCACCTAGAAGTGGACCACAAAGCTCTCTGGTTGCAAATGCAACAACAGGGAAGGTTCATGACAAGCAAAGCACAAGCCTGGGCGGTGCAGAGGGCAAATCTCCCCGGGTGCCAGGGGTTGGAAATACTGAAATACTTCCCTTGGGATTTCTCTCTGCCCTTCCATCGAGCACCTCTGTGAGGGTTTTGTTCTGAAGCAAAATGATTAATTTTTCATCAAAACATGGAAAGTTGTTGTCACGCCTGACACTTGCTCTGAACCGCTGTTTTTAACCACATCTGGGATACTGACTTAAGTCGTCTTAGATAAATTAAGGCAGACAATCTTATCTCATAGAGGATATAATTACATACAAATAAAAAAATGGCATGTAAACTTACATAAAGCTTTTCTCTTGTGGCGACATTGGCTCCCAGACTATCATTTGCAGAGCAAATGTCTGTGTTTCCAGTGCTAGAAACAATTCTCTTAGCATCTAGCACTAGAGATCACCATGCTGTAGTTTCTCTCAAAACAACGTAGCTTTCTGATCCTTCTTGCAAATATCTTGAAATCCTGTCTCAAAAGATCTCCATGATCCAACACCAAATCCATGAACTTGAGATCTGACCACAAGAAAATTTTCCTAAGCAGGCCCTTCAATGCCAGGACCAATTACATGCAACTGGACTGACCTGTCTTAACTGGTTCACCCACAAGGTGCAACGTTTTTTTTTTTTTTTCTTTTTTTTTTTTTTAATCTACAGCCAAATGGCACTCTGGAAGGTGTGAAATTCTTTTCTCCATTGCAAAATACCAAAGAATTAGCTTTCTCTCTAATCCTTACAAGTAAATACCTCTGCTAATCAGTGCTGTAAGTAAACAGTGCAACTGCAACCATCCTACTGGTGCTCTGAAAGTCTTTAAACTAGCCCTCGATTGAAACAGCAAATCACTGAACGGATGGGACTGATCCATCTTCAGTAAATCTTAACAAATAATAAAAAGCCAAAGCTGGACAATTCTCTGATGAGCTCCTTGCTGACCCAGGCAGAGCAGGACAGGCAATGCTAAAGGGGTAGCACAGCAGAGAAGCAGGCACGAGTGGAAAAGCAGGAATTCAATCCACGAAACTGAGCATCACTTTAAACAGAAGGTGATCCCTCACTCGAGGGACAAGGAACAAGTGCTCTGCAAGAAGTAAATATTCATGCTATGTGAGACTCAGTACGTGTTTAATAACATGTACAGCTTAATCGATTGCAAAGGTCTAAAGAGTTTTCGATTCCTGCAGATGCATCAGCAGAAGCACTCATGGGCAGGGGACACCAGCATTTTAACTGGTGCATCATGACAAATTCCCCAGAGGGGGCTTAAGTTAAACAGCTTAAAATACTAAGTCCACTGGCATATTTTGAGAGGATGGGGGGAAATGAGACCTAAGGAAAGATAAAGAAAACAGATCAGATGATGGATGCAAAGTTTACAAGAGTTGCAAGTCTCTGGAGAATGACTATTCATCTGAGGCTAAAAAATGACATGACTGCTGCTGCAAACTGCTTAAACATGAGAAAAAGGTCTTTTTCCGTTTCCAAGAACGGTGGGAATCATTCTATGCTGCAGCTGCTAATGACAGAAGTGAATTCTTTGATATCTGTATCAAAGTATCTTGTACTTGACTATTGAAACAATTCTGCTAATTATTAAGAAGGATGAAAGAACTCATGGGAACTACAAAAACTTGCTTTCCTTTTGTCATATCAAGCTTATTTTGTGCAATAGCTCCTTCACTGATCTATAATATACATTGGCAGGCATAAATAAGTGCACAAAAATATATTAATAAAGACAGGAATATAAGATTCAAAAATAAGGTCAAATAGTAATAACATGTAATAATAAGTTAAGAGAGATGTTAATAGTAACCACCAGCCTGCCTAAGACTTTCAGTTGCTTCTGTATTACTCTGCATTAGCTTGAATTGCCGAGACCTTTCTTTCTGAGAGGCTCTCAAAATACCACAGTGCCGAACACCCCCATTTTGAGCAGAGAAACCACCTTTGCTTTGTGAAGTCCTTGAAATTCCATTCAGTTCTTAACCCAAATGTTCAAAATCACCATTTATTTCTTCTCATCTGCATTCCTTACTGTAATTTTGGTAAAAGGCCAAAGCACTAAGTCAAATACGCAAATATTAAAGGCTGGATTCATATCACAGCTGCAATATGTCAAGAGTCAAGCAATATGAGGAACAAAAATGGGGGAAAAGAAAAAAGGGACAGAAGCTCTGCCAAGTTTGAGGGTGAAAGCAAAAAGCTTGGATGCTTTCTTTAGGATACACCCAAACCTGCTTGGTACTAACAGATCCATCTTGCCTCTGGAAAACACGATTCCCCATCCCTGCCAGGCGACGTAAGCGAAACGGCAGCAGCCTAGGCGATAGGGATCCTTATGTTTCCGAAGTGTCTCATCTTGCATTCCTGCAAAAAGGCTGATCTGCAGCAGCTCTCTGGCAGTCAGGAACAAAACTAGAGATCGCATCATATCCGGAATGCTAAACTATAACTTTATTCACAAAGGAAACAGTGTTTGTACACAGTATTTCTTACGTGCCGTGGGGAGCTGCTGCAGCAGCGCTCTCATCAATACCAGTGCAAGGTGGACTGCATAAATGTATTAGTGGGTAAAATACCTGCAGCTGCTGAGCAGGTTGGTGGTCACGTCACCCAGCAGAGCCTCCCAACTAAGGCTGCAGGTCTGAGGAGCAGGGTCTGCAGCCCGCTGCGCTGCGGGGCTGCGCACGTGTCCCTGAGCCCACCCAGGGCACACGGCAAGGCCCGCAGCACCAGTTCCTATCAGCCAAAACCCTGCAGAGCGACCCCCCAAAGTCCCACGCTCTAATCCCTGGCACCAACCTGTTGTAAATGGTGGTGGGAGACAACACCGTAAGGAACCACAGCCACAGGAGATGTGTTCTCAAGATTCAGAACTTACTTACTTTACCCGGATATCTTACAGCTTCTGCTTCTGTTTACGCCTCTCTTTTGCACATAAACTGCAGTGACTCTCAGTAATTGTGATCAGAGGGTCTTTGTATAAAGTGTAATATTGTCACTTTACATCTACAAAATCAAAGCTAAATGCTTCTGCAGGTTTAAAGCTGCTGTTTAGTTACACAGATCTGCGCAGGTGACAGTAAAATTATTCAACAAAATAACTAAAAAGGGAGTTTTTTTGGTTAGCTTTTTAACATTTATGAATATTTTGAAGGGATGTAAGAAAGTAAACAAATAGAAATGCTAGTTATTTAAGAGCACACATACTGGCTTTATCTGAGAAAATGAGCTAGATTTGCAACCATAGCAATGCTGCTACAGCAGCAAAAGGGAATTATATTTATACTTTTCATTTCTATTCTAAATATATTATTTGTAAAAGACTGAATACACCTACTAGTATAACACAGAGCTAACATGAAAGCATATGAAGAAAATGATAAATAATTATGGCGGTTACACTATGATACATTATGATATGACATATTCAGTCCTTATTGTCTAGGCATCAAGTTGTCAGTTACTGAGCTGTACATAAAATTGGAACACTTTCTAATTTTTTTTTTCTTAAATGGTGAATTGCCTCCTTTAGCTTTCAGCCAAAAATAGCAACACCAAGCAAATCTTTCATAGTCATGAAGATAACTAAGAATTAAAAAAAAGGTCATGATGCTACCAAATACTATTTGATCTTGCAGTCAGGATGTAATCAGGTTTCAGGGTGCATTTGGTAAGGCAATAATCTATTTTCCCTATGACCCATTCCTCTCCATTTGAACATCACACTCCCCGAGCTACCTAAAGTCTGAGTCTATATATTTATCTATATGCCATAATGAAAGAGAAAGAATATATGTACATATGTTAAAAAAAGTATTAGGTGTTATCTGAGAATCTGTACTTGCTTCCTATTCCTACTACTCAAATCTATCATTTCAGCCATCAGTGAAATAATGTAACCTGCACAGTCCCTGACAAACTAATGAAATGAACTACTAACTTTTATCTATCTTAATGTTGTCTTGAAAGTCTTCCAGTGTTATTTTTTGTTAAAACCTTGAACAGGCAAGACATAAATCTTTACCTTACACATACCTTAATCACCTCAGCACTTTTTCTGTCACTCGTACACTCAAGTTCTAGAGTGAGTTTTCAGTCACCCAACTAAATTCAGTGAGAAACCCATCTCAAACAACCATATTTTATGTACCACTACATGAAATGAAAAATAAATATTCAATAAATATGCAAGGAGAAAGCAAATGCTCCAAAATCTACATCCTTATGACTTTGATTATCACTTGATCTCCTTGCCTCTCCCTGGTCTGAATTCCAAGTTTGATTGCTATTTCTAATGGTATTTTTCTTTTAACACTTTCCAGAAAAATGTTTGCATGCATTTTAAATCTTTCCAAGATAGTGTACCATGAAAATTAAAGTTGGCACAGAAAATAACAATTTTTAAATAGATCTCTCAGGATTCCCAATTAACAGGAAACTATTTTTTTCTGAGATAATTCTATCAAAATGTGTTTATACAACTCTTTACATACAACACTTGAAGAAAAAAATCACAATCTGTTAGAAACAATATGCACATTTCAAAAAGCTGACACACATATCGTCAAACTTTTGTTCATTTGCAGAGGCTTTCATTTGTTGTTTGCAGAAAGTATTCAAACTGTGGGGTTTTACAGTAGTCATCTATCCAAGTATGGTCCAATCTATCCAGTTATGCCTCTTTCACAAGTAAGCAAACTTTAAACACTCTGCTCAAGTTACACAAGTTTGTGACAGTCACAAAGTCTGGATTCTCACATTAGCTCTTTGTTTTGCTCAGGAAACCATTTCTCTCCGGGTGGCAATGACATATTTTCAAACCCCAAAGTCAGACACCTAAATCCGTGCCGAGACACATAAATAAAGACGATGATTATCGTGAGGAGCAGCTAAAATGTCTACAAATCAGTGGTGTGGGCTGACTTGCAGGCATGCTGTTAAGTCACATTAGCTCAAGAAGAACTGAAGCGCAGGCTAAAAGCTAAACTTGTAATAAATTACTTTGATGAATTGGATCCTTAAAGCGATAGCTTGAGAATTTTTGAAATTGAAGTTGTTTTTGATTTATATCTGCTGTGGACTTGCTTTCAGATTAGGCTAATACATCTAATAGTTGCTAAATAATACATTGAAAAATGTTCTAATTGTTAATCTAAGAAAATGGCAGAATACAATCCTATTTTATCCTAAAGTTTTGACTATACACCAGCTTGGAAATCAGTAACAGTACATAGTTAGATATTGCTACTAAGAGCACATTTTGAGTGCTTACATCTGTGGAATCAAAAGATTAGCATTATAATCACAAATAATAAAAAAGTTTGTGATTTTATAATCACAAACTTTTCTGCTCTTACAGAAGACAAGAGTCTCATCTACTCAGTCCTCAGGCAGAATGTAAGCCTAAGCAAACTAGAATATTCAACACAGCATAGTTTATTTGCACAGATAATCACTCAAGACTTTTTCTGGTCTACAAGACTGGGTGCTGGCTTACTTATGATAAGCTGTAGAGCACTATAACATGTTAGCTCATGCTTGGTGGCAACAGGTTTGTTTTTCAAGATTGTGTAATCCAAATTCCTTTTCTAAGAGACGATTTTGAAAAGCGCTATGAAATGAAATAATTAAAGAGAAGGCAGAATACTAGAGAAGGAAACTTTCTCGCTTGTGGTAAGCTTCAACCATGAGAAGCAGCAATTTATAAAGAACAAATGGCTTTTAGAATTGGGAATTTCTGCTACTACACCAAGTTTTTGCTTACATTACAATCAGGTCAGTGTACCCAGCTGTAGCACATGACAGAGATTTTAGGAACACAGTTAGGGTCACATTTACAATACAAATCGGGAATGTGTTGCAACTGCATTCTTTGATTTGATTGTAATGTAGATGACTGTGAGGCTCATTAAACATCATCTACTGTTCACAGAAGAAACCATCAGCTGTTGCTTAAGCAGAGTTTAAAGACAGTTTTATTCAAAACAGGTTATGACATGGTTTTACCAACCAACAAGGACTGAGATTTTTCCATGTTATGACAAGACTCTAGAATTGCAGTTGCCTGCAAGTATATCAAAATATATTTAATACAGATCTTACTAGCAAGGTCCTTCAAGATGTATTCCACACAGCTCTTCAGACCACTCACGGAAAATCGACACCCAGTAGATTTTCACACCCAGTTAAAATCAGTATTCCTCTATTAATATTAAACATTTGGTCAACCTGAATGATATTGGGGTTTTATTTTCACAAGATTTTAAAGACAATATTCAGGTCTGTCTAATCCATGATTTGAGATTTTTTTTTTAAAAAAACAACATCTAGCTCCACTGCAGTGCTTTCATCTTTAAATCAAAAAGCACCTTACTAAGATCAAGATCATTATCTCATTTTTCAGAGAAGAAAACTAAGGCACAGAGATATGTTGCTACTTGCCCAAGATATACAAAAGGCCAGCAGCCAAGGTAACTGAGGTACAGTCCTATGTCAATCATTCAATTCTGGAATATGCTACTATCCCATAGAATATCTTAATGCAGTATTCCTGATGGATTTACAGAAGGAACAAGTAATATATAATTCAAACCAGTGCAGATGGAATATTTAAAAAAGAATAAATCCAGCCTACATTATTACTGAAAGACATTTTTTGGATAAATTAGAGCCACCACATTTTTGAAACAGCCTGAGGAGCCTCTAATCCATTTTTTTTTCTTTTTTTTCCCTCCCTTTTTTTTTCTTCCCCCCTTTTTATATTTTTTTCTCCATGTTATGAGATCACACCCAAAAAGCAGGCAGGAACTCTTGGTTTTAATCCAGGGTCCTATAATCCTAGCAGCTCTGTAGAAACAAAAATATATGTAAAGGTTTGAGGTTTCAACTGTCTTGGAAAGTAGAAATACCTCCAACACGATTGATTTCCTTGTAGGAGACACTGCACTAACTGGATATGGTCTCTGTGCAGCTCTCTATTCCTAAAGCACTTACTACTACAGTTTCTAAGAGTCTAATAAGGATATTTATTCATGAGATTACTTAAAGCGATCCTTACCATTCCCAGTTTCAGAAGCGTCCCTTGTTTGGATTAGTTTGAAATATATTTCACTTTGCAGATTTTGTTAAGCTTACCTTTTTGCAAAAGCTCTTGCTTACAAGTAGTCTTTTCTTCTAGGCATTGGTGCTGGGGGTAGGAAATATATAGAAGGTCCCCTCTAAAAACTTTCTCTATCAGCATGTTTACACATCTTCTTGCAACATTATTTTATCTCCAGTTATTGAACCATCTGCAGCCATCAAACGAGTTTTCCTCAAATGCAGAGAGACCTAAAAAAGTAAAATCCATGCACACCATGGATTCAGCTGCAAGGCTTAGGTTACAAATACACCACAGTGAAGCATGTATGTGAAAGTCAATCTTCATTTCACTAAAAAGCAAGTCTTTACACCTTCCCCAATGGCTGAGAATTGGGCAGAAAAAACAAAACAAAAAAACAACCTTAAGCCTTACTTTAAATGCATATTACCTTTTCACATACCTTTGCACTTGCTACAGGGAAACATTTTTGGCACAGAATTGAAATGCATAAACTCAGGGTGCAGGACCTCTATTCTCCATTTTATTATCTCATCCTGACACCTTATGACACTTTTAGGTTGTGATTAAAAGCTCAAATCTGTATGCGGTCAAGTAAAACACATGTTTAAATCTTAAACGTTGTCACTTCTTAATGCCTCAGCGTAGCCATATGTAAAATGGGGATAATTACTTACTTCATCAAGGTGTGGTGTTTGTAAAATGTTTGAGAGTCTCGGATGAAAAGGACTTTCCTTGCAAAACGTAATTATAATAATATTATGCCAGAGGTAAGGCATAGGCCTGTGATTCCACATACAGTATTTAAATACAATTACTTATCTATCAAAATCAAGAATCTGTGCTATTTCTCCCTCTCTCAGCACCTGATCCTCTTACCATTATTAATCTGAGTAATCCTCACAGACTCCAGCGCTCACGTAGTCCTTCACAAAGGCGTGTGTGTGTGTACAACGTTTACAAGCAGTAAAACTTCACTGCAGCTCACAAACGAGTATCAGTTCTCAGCTTTCATTATTTTTCTTCATGTTCTCCCTGCTGTAAGATTCTTTAAGTTCTGGTGCCACAATTTTAGAGAGATACCTCCTCCTGATTGTTCTGCAGGTATCCACTGGCGTCACAAGTATTTACTTTTTGGAATATGCATCATTAAAAAAAAATACTTAGTCTAGGATTAAAATAGTTTTGCCAGTCAACACGACTGGCTTGTGACACTCAAGAAGATCTACAGATCCTTTCTAGGACTGATACCATCTTAAACCCCCTCACTGGTCTCATCTGTTTCCTTTTCCTTCTCTAGGTGGTCCCGGCCTTCCTGATGGTTCTCCTTACTTCCTGTAGCATGGGATGCTCCGTTTCCCTTCTCTTTCCCAACACAGCCACCAGAAGTGTCTTTCCTCATCTGCCAAGTGCCATGAGCCCTGGAAAATTCATAGTTGCCAATGCATCTTCAGGTTTTGTCCTGCTTGTTCTCGAGCAATGCTACAAATACAGCCCACCACAGGAGACCAGGTGAGATGCCCACCCTTTAAGAAACCAAGATGACACCATGAGTGAGTGGCCAAAGCAGCTGAAACACCCAAAGCAGGAGAAAAGGAGTCTAAGGAGAGGGAAAGCATGTTTCAGGACAAGGCCGGAGGGGATCAACACGGGGCTCCTGGAGGGGCAGGGGGGCTGGCAGGGGCCAGGGCAGGGCCAGGGGCTCCAGCCCCTCTCCCCGCCGGCACCGCCCGCATTTCTGGGACTGCCTGCCGTGCCCTCGGGGGCTGCTCCGCCGAGCTCGCCCCTGGGGCGGGCAGGAGGAGGGCGGCTTCCCAGCAGCGGGAAGGGGCCGGGCCGGGCCGGGCCGGGCCGGGCCGAGCAGGCGCCCGGCTCTGCCCCAAACTTGGCAGCTCTGCGCTCCTTGCGAGAGTTGCAGCAGGCACCGGCCCGGATTGGCAGGAGCCTGCGCCCTCCTCTTCCTCCCTCCTTTTCCCTCCTCCTCTGGGTGGGTTTCAGCCCTCCTCTTTCGGAAGGGGGGGGTGGAAATAGTAAAAGAAAAAAAAAAAAAAAAAAAAAGAAAAAAAGAAGGAGCAGAAGAAATCCCAAGTGAAGTCCCCGACGTCTCCGGGCCCGCGGCCGCAGCGGCCGCCCCACATTCCTGGCATTCCTGGGCCGTGACTCCCCGCGCCGCCCCGGCCCCGCCGCCGCCGGCCCCGCTCGCCCCGCGGGCCGGCGCTGCCTCCTCCCGCCCGCACCCGAGGGCGCCCGCAGCGGCCCCCGCTCCCCGCCGCGGCCGGGCCGGGCACGGGCAGCGGCTCCGGGCTCCGGGCACGGGCAGCGGCCGCCGCGCGGAGCCGCGCAGCAGGTAAGGGCGCGGGCGGCGCAGTTGGCTCGAGTTTGCGCCGCTCCTGCGCGCGCGGCGGGCGCGTCGCGGCCGCGGGGAGTTAATCTGCAAACTCCCCAAGTGGCCGCCGGGCTGCGGACCGCGCTCGCGGGGGACATCCCCGGCAGCCCGTACGGGCTCCTGCGCCTCGGCTTTACCTTGGTCTTTGTTAGCTGCTCCGTGCCCGGCCGCCGCGCGGGCACCCAGGCTGCCATCTCGCCCCTCTCCCAGGTGGCGAAGCCGGCGCGTTTTTAAGGTCGCCAGACAAGCGCTCTTGGCCGGAGCGTATGTGGGACCAGCCTTACATAATGTATAGGCGGCGCGCGTGGAGCTGTGAGCCGGGGCTTCCCTATGGAGAGCGCCCTGTCCGCGCCTTCCGTAGAGGGCTCGCACGTTTCCCTTAGAAGGTGCTCGGAACTTCACCGAGGGGGAAGCCAGCGGTGGCCGGGAAAGGCTCCGATGCCAAATGTTGTTGTCCAGAAAGTTTTCTGGCACTTTTCGCATGTGGCCTGAAACCATAGTGGAAAGAACTACTTTTAGCAGAATCATTTCTTTCTTTTTCTTTTTTTTCTTTTTTTCTTTTTCTTTTATTCTCTCTCTCTTTCCTCCCTCTCTCTCTCTCCTTTTTTTTCTTTTTTTTTTTTCTNTTCTTTTTTTTTTTTCTTTTTTTTTTTTTCCCTTCTGTTTTGTCTTGAAATTATTCAGAGTTTGGGGAGTCTGTGCATAAAATGGCTCCCCCAAATCCAACACTGAAGCCACCTGCCAACCTCTGTGGATTATGGGCGCAGCTGAAGGCAGCTCCTTTGGGGGAGAAATAGGAGGGAAAGAGCCCTGGCAGTGCCTAGCTCTTTAGCCAAGGAGGTCCTAGCAAATATGGGGACAAAACATGGATTATGCAGCTTTTGCCCTTGCCTACTGGAGGATCTGAGGCTGGCATCTAGTACTTGCTACATGATGTAAAATAAAGCACGCGTTGATGTTAAAGCTACACAAATAAGCGTTAGGCCTTGGTCTATTATTGGCAGCACTTTCTTGAACGGCTCTTGGCCTCTGTAGGAGGCTGTGCCAGAGCTGCTCACAGGCAGAGGGCACTTGTGTGTATCTAATGGGAGGTGATGCAAAAGTTGGGGAGTTTCTCAAACTTGTAGGCTGAAGCGCAGTCCCTCAGCCAGAGGGCAGTTCCCTAGGTCCTCTGGAGAGCCTGTGCCCATCGGATCTGCACTTGTGAGGGGAAAGCTTTGAAGGCTTAAAATGGACTCGATGCAACCTCGGAGGAGTTGGTAGAGTGGATCAAGGCCTGGGCAAAGGATTGATCAGACCAGGAGCCGCGGGCATGGAGCAAACTGAGCTGTTGTATGTACGTTTTACTGTAGCTGGGAACCTGGCTTTTGAATGTTTCTGTAATCATAGCAGAATTAACTTTGTTACAGCGCTGTTCTTGAGGGTTAATTAGCAGCTGATCTTGTTGCTATTAGTGGCTGATTAAGTGCATCTTTACTGGTCGTTCTTGCCCAGCAGATGCCTGGGAGTCAGTTTGCAGGGTTTGGTAGGGAGCAGCTCACGACGAAACACATCTGCTTGTGTGTACTTGTGCAGACCGGCTAGGCTGCTGGTGGCTGCTTCAGCCTTGGACAAAGATCTTGCTCTGAAAAAATGTTTCCTATGTGCTTTTCAAAACTATCCCCTTTCCTTCTTCAAAGTTTTTTTCTGGTGCCTCTACAGCAAAAGGGACAGAGAAAAAAGACTCCTTTCCTTTCTATTTCTCCTCATGTCCAATGAGACTGCACGTGACTACATGTTCCTTAAATGTATCTCTTTAATCTGGATTTAAACTTAGCACACACATATGCAGTGTGAAAGGCTGCACTTTTCCTCCAGCTCCTGATTTGGAAGAGAGCCCTTGTTTGTTGGAATGTTTAGTTTGCTAGAGGTGTTTTATAAACATGGAAACATGCAAATTGTAAAAAGTTTGCAGCAGACGCTAAAGCAGGTATAGGTCTTAGTCCTGCAAGGATTCACCTGCATGCTTAAGTCTCAATCATAAGTAGAGCTTGTGAAGCCATGGGATTTCTTTTATATACCTAATATTAAGCATGTATACAAATCTTTGCAGAAGCCAGGCTATAATATTTAGTATGGCGTATATTAGTACAAATGTATCCAGCTCAATTAAAGGAAGTTTCACGTAAACAGGGAAATTTTATTCTGACGATCTGCTCTAAAGGTCTTGTTTTAATGCTGAAGTTTACAGTGAAGTGCAGCATGCCCTAGCATAGCATTCCATAGCGAGATGTGTAAGAGCAGCTTCTGCTGCCTGAAAAGAGTTTCATTGTAGATTTTGTTCCTCCTGTGAGGAATCTGCTCATGAATGAGAATGTTTCAAGTTTGATGTGAGAAGATCCACTTTGGTGTTATTGGTGTATTTTAAGAGTCTTAATTCTTACTGGTTGCATATTCAGAAAATCTGTGGAAGTTACTGGCTCTGTGCCTTAAATTTCTGTAAAAGGGGAAGAAAAGAAAAAAAAGGAAGAAGAATTTGTCCTAAAGGAACTGGGGTACATCTGCTTTGAGTTCAAGCTGGTGATAAGAGTGGGCACAGCTCCGTGGTCGCCCCGTCCCAGCCCTGGAGCTCTCCGTGCCCACGGGGTGCTAGATGCACCCTGGTCTCTGGCTTGGTGTGTTGTGACACTGCCAGTGTCATCCCACATGGGTGTCTGTCCTCCTTGGGTTACCTTCTTCAGCCTCAGGCCGGGCACTCCAGTTTGCAGGGCACTCTGAGCCCAGAAGGGGATGGGTGAGAGGGTGTCTTACTTCCCTAATGGATTAGGGATTCTCACGTATATGAATGTAGCCCTAAGAGCAGGAGTTGCAATCTGTGGCTTTTTCTTCTCTTCCTTTGGGTTGGATAAGGGGATGAGAACAAGTCTGAGGTCTGACAGGGTGAAGAAGCTGAATATCCAGGTGTCCAGGAGCTGATGCTTATGTGCTTTACCAGGTTGTGCCTTTTCTTTTTTTTCTTTTTTTTCTTTTTTTTTTATTTCTCCTCCAACTCGGGCTTCAACTGTTTGTGAAATTGTGCGAGATGATTTTGAGGGGATAATAACACATCTGTATTTTCTGTTTTCCCGACTCTTGAGTGCGTTTGGTTTGATTGTCCATCATTTGGGGATTGGGTTATGCTTCTCTCTCTGTGGAGCTGCCTGATGAAATGGAGAATTAACAGGAATGTCCACATAGCTTTGCCATGTTAAGCAACAAGAACAAAACATTGGAGCTCACAGAATAATTTTAGATCTTTTCATATGCAATTGGTGCTTTGGTAAGCAAGAAATATTAGTATTAATTTCATCGATTTCCTTTAAGATAGTTGAGCTGACTTTCTTTTGAAATATTAGGAATGGTTTTCACTAACTAAATCTGGTGTTATTTTTCCTTAATAACTGGAGGGATTTTTTATTTTGAAAGCATACTCATTGAATTCAAGGCTGGGTTTATATAAAGAACTGAGAAGTTCAGAGCACGACACGTTTCCTTCCACTTTCCCTGTCTGTGGGTAATATAATGAAATTTGTCCTCCTGTTAGTGAATTAGTATGATTAGACAGTGGTGAAATAAAACTAATGCGACTGTGCAAACCGAATGGCTTGCCTTGTGAGCAGTGTTGATTGGTATTTTTGGCCTTAGATGTGGAAGAGAGTGAAGAAGTCCAGATTTTTGCTCTCTGAAGTAATTCTCAAAGTCAATTTGGTCAATTAGAAAATTATCGTTCAAAATTAAGGGCACAAGATCATGGCACAGCACAAAGCATATGAAAGAAATGCGTATATTTAAAATATATTTGTCCCCCGTTGTTGTTGATCTTACAAGAAGTTGTATATAATCATATAAAAAGCTTATGAAAATACTTAAGAGGCAGAAAATTTAGTCATTGATAGTGTTAAGAGGGATCTCTAAAAAAGCAAAAGTGTCTGAAATACTGAATTGGTGATATCCTAAAATAACATCATCATCATCAAATAACCTGTCTTTGATGTACTGCAACACCTAGGACATTCTTTAATATGAATAGTTTAGCAAACTTTGTGTTCAACACCACACAAGTCTTGCAGCTTTTCTTTCTGATTTTTGGAAGAATGAATTTATGCTTATTTTAGTTGAAATGGTCCCCTTTAAGAAAGCTTCCTTTTTTTTTTATTTAATGATTTGGTAACAATGTAAACTTTAAATTACCATGTGAAGTAGAAAGAACTCTGAAAAGAGGGTGGTGAAAATATATGTTGATGATCTAATAAACTAGATGAATGATGGTGTGCCAAAACTTGCTAATGATGCAAAAGTATTTGGAATAGGCAAGATTGAAGTAGACTGAGGAGTTGTAAAGGGAATCCAAGAAAGCTGGGTAAAAGGGAAGCATAGCAGATGATGTTGATAAGTTCAAGAACATGCATGTTAGAAGGAATAATATAATTACTCAGGTACGTTAACTGTGTTTGTTAATGTGGAAGAAGACTTCAGCAATGTTTTATTAGATCTTTTGTGTTTCCTTAATGTTTAGCATCAGGCAGAAAAAGTTTCACAACTGTAAAATTTTATGTTAATAATACGAAGGAGATTCTTAAGTTTAATTTAATTCTTAAATTAATTAATTAAATTCTTAAATTCACCTGGAATTTTTCACTTGCCTACTGCAAAGGAGGTATTGAAAAAAATTCACAAGAAGTTGAACTGAAAATGTTAATGTAGTTTTGTCCTGGGAAGATAAACTAGAAAAGGTAGAATATGTATATGTAGAATCATGATTAATCATTATTAGGTAATCAGTATGTTACCCTTTGGTATAATACTGACTACATATAGAGAATAAATTGAAAGACATTTACAGCTCCTAAATCACTTATAATTATTGCCAAAGGAGACCACATAATCTAAGTTAGTAGGATGACAAAGAAAAATGAGCTATTTCTATGGATAGCAAGATCATTCACAGTTGTATTTGAAGAGATCTTAACCATTTTGCTCCGAGGCATAAATCAACCACTCTGACAGGGTTTAAGAAATTCCCCTTGGGGCAGATTAGGCCACAACTCTCTGCTGTGACGTTCCCTGGGCTTTCTTCTGGAGGACATGGGCGGCACTGCCATTAGAGGGCTGCTGGTTTGACCTGGTGTAACAATTTCTGTATTCTACTGAGTGATTATGATTAAGTAGAGGTGGAATGGAAAGATCAAGTTTTTATGTATGTTTAGGCATTGTAGAAAGTGTATTTGGAACTTGGCAGCTCTTAAATATAACAAACTATGATGATGTTTTAATTGACTGAGGCAGGTTCTGTTGACATATGGACCAGCTGACAGAGCAAAAGAAATGTCTTTTAGGTTTTACTTAAAGGACAATTTGTGTTGGTATCTTGTCTTGGTTAATCAGCTTGATTATGTTGATCAGTAATTTCTAGTACGTATTTCAATGAGTGTAGAGTATTCAGTAATTTCTTTGCAGCTAAATATTTCTCAATTCTTCAACACATGATGATTGTCAGTATGACTGTGACGAATCTTACGATCAATATCTGGAGGTCATAACTAGATCTTCGGTAACTTAGTGGTCTTTCAAAGAAACTATAGCCAATGCTTCAGTGTAGCAACTGCCATAGAATTCCTGCACAGCTGCAAGCTATAAACATTAACATCACCTACTAATAAACACCTTGTGCTAACACGTTCATGTCTAAATGGTAAAAGATGATTAAGTTTTGTGTGGAGAAGAATCACAAAACTGTAATGTAATTATAACCCAAAGTATTAGAAGTAAATTTTTTTGCAACTTTTACGCGACCTACCCAAGCACAAAGAGTTGTCATAAAGGCTGTCATACAGACATCTATAAAATAAAATGTGAGTTGGATTTCTGACTTCTTCCTTGGAAGGCTGAAGCTATTTTGAAGGCATCCTTGCTTTTCAGAACTCAAGGAATAAGGCCGGTGGAAAGGCCCCCATCTGTGACCATACATAAAAGTGATGTTGACTTTTGAGACCTCAACCTTTGAAAGGTGGGATTGATCCAAAGCATGGATACTCAGTGCTTATTGAATAGGCCCTGAGCCCAGGATAAGCTGTCTCTGCAGGAGAAAAGCGAGTTTAGCAGTATTTGTTTTAACTTGTGTTTGTGCAATTCTTTCATGTTTTTACAACTGAGAAAATAGTTTACATTCCTCAGG
Organism: Nothoprocta perdicaria; assembly: GCF_003342845.1. Lineage (NCBI taxonomy): Eukaryota > Metazoa > Chordata > Aves > Tinamiformes > Tinamidae > Nothoprocta > Nothoprocta perdicaria. Next base: position 2,532,889 of record NW_020455799.1, read on the forward strand.
TTTTTTTAGATTAGCTCTTATCATGGAACTCCCTCTTTTGAGACGAGGCATTCACTACCTTGTAGATAAAGCTTCTTCAGCCCTTATTGATGATGATAATTAAACTAGGTTTTTGGACAAGCCTGGGCAAAGTCAGGGGGCTTTGCCAATCACAGTTTCAACTAATAGAAGCCAGATGCCATATTTGGTGTCTACTGTCACATGGCGTTTTCCTGTAGATTCCTTACATCAGTGGTCTCGTTTTATTCTTTCAGTGCAAAACTTTATCTTGTTCATAGTGGAAACTCTACCTCTTTTAAGTATGTGAAATTCAGTGCGCATCTCAGCTGCTTGAAAGGCAAGACAAGGTTTAATGGGATATCTACACAAAACCTTTTTTTTGGTTTTTTTTTTTTTTTGACAGGGTGGAGGGAGAGGAGAGAGGGAAAAAAATAGCATATCCAGCAGCCTTGGAGCTTGTAGTTGAGTAAAACTTCTGACGACTTCAGTAGGAGCAGGCCTTGAAAGGCCCTGGCCCCAAGTAGAGATAAGATCGATTTGTTAGAAAACCTGACACCTGTCCTAAGAGCTTTCTGAGATGCTCAAATTGTACAGAGCTGCCTCGGCAGGAAGAATCACGAGGAGCTCTGGGGTGGTGGGAAGTTGTGTCAGAGGTCCTTAAAAACAGGCATCCTATGGCTCCTTGCACCTTTGCCAGGATGTGTAGAGGGGCTCTGTGATAGCAGGGGAGGCTAAATCTCAGTATTGGCACTCACGTCCTGCGGCTTGCCTCTCTGTTGTGCCTCTCTCTGAGAACAGAGAAAAGCCCTGACAAGGTTATCTTGCAATATTTTCTTTCTGAGATTTGGGAAATAGGAGTTGCTATTTAAAACTGATAATTAATTTTACCTGTTGCACGCATTAACAGGTAACATTTTGATGCATAATATAATGTTTCATCCTAGATGTTAGGCAGAGAAAATGTTGAAGTGAATACAGTGCTGTATATGAAGCGTCACATTTCTTTTAATAATTAACATTCTTAAATTCCTTTCTGTGTTGTAGAATGTGCTGGGGGCTTTTCAAAGAGAGAAGTAGATTTTTTTAAAAAAATCATTATATATATGTATAATATGCATTGAATTACAGTCTAAATAAGAGGAAAAGCAATGCTTTGGTGAAATAGGCAAATGGTACGTTGTGGGGAGCTAGCATTTATCGCTGAGGATATTTGGTTTGGTGGGTTGTACCCTGCCCTGTTTATCAACTAGTTCATTTCTTGGCATTTTTCTGCTTTCTATGTGTAAGTCATAAATTGTCCTAACATTTAAACATGTACTTTCAGATGTGCAGGTTTCCTGCTTCCGAATTTGCAGTTCAGTAGTTAGGAGACAGTCAATTCAAAAGAGAAGTATTGATCCCACCTTGGTACCCGACCTTAGGAAGCGATAAGCACCTTCTTGGACTTGAAACGGAGGGTATCTGGCATGTTTGCAAGTATTGCAGCTTGGAATATGAGATCTTTTCTAGCTGCTATATTTTGGCTTTGCTGTAGTTCTTTTTCCTGCTCTTTGTTGCAATAGTAGCCTAAGACATATTTGTTTCGCTTACTGAGCGACCCTATAACTCATCGCTACTGAAAGGGTAAGTGCTTAGTCTGGGTAGGATCTGCTCTCAAAAACATCAAACCTTGCCTAAGGATGGCCCTGTTGTTTCTTCTGATGCATGAGGGGGTTTATCCAGAGGGACTGCAGTATTCTTACAGTTTTCTCTAAATCTGATCTGGAGAGGAGGATTGCCGCGTACTTGCTAATCAATTCTTCAAAGCCTCTGTCTGACAAGTGGTTAGGGCACTGGAGGAAGTCACCTTGTTAGTAAAGTCAGTTTCTGTGGCTGTAGTATTAAGTTTCTTTCTTACTTATGTAATTTTCAGCTTTATGTTGCAACAGAAGTTGCAACTTTGCAAGAGTTTGTTTCTTGTGGCTTAAGTTTCTTGCCAGCCTGATGTGCTTAGCCGCACCTGAGATCTGCCACTAACTCTGCTTATTGCAGCAAAATTTTGCACTTTTTTTTTTTTTTTTTTTCACATCACCATCATTAGTCAGGAAAGGCAAAACTCCAAGCTTGTGATAGAAGCTCCACACAAGGAAATCTCTTATACAGATAATATCAGGCTAATATTGGAATAATTGGCTAATATTGGAATGACTGTCCATCATTAAATTCCACTTAATTTTGTTCTCTATTATTCCACTTTGCAATTTTGATTTTAATTAATGCTTTTTTTTTTTTTTTTTTNTTTTTTTTGGTGGAATCAGAACATGTCTTAGTTTCTTCATGTTGTACATTGCAGTTAAGCAGAGCTATGGAGGATATCGAAATAACAGTGAAGGACAACCTCAGTTACTGGAATAAATCTAGTATGAGAAACTACTGTGCTTTTGTGTGGGGAAGGGGGAGTGGTAGAAGAGAGACTTATAAAATGAGGTATTGTTTTGTCTGCCTACAAGCATGAGAGCTATTTTGGTATTAAGTAACAGCGAAGGATGGAGGCGAATGGTAGACGTAAGAGCAGTGAGCTTGCTGTTCTTCCAGAAGATGAGAAAAACATCTTCAATGCTGGAAACTGAAGATGGAGGTAGGTTTGTCAGTGGTCACCTTGGAAAAGCTGCTCAGCACAGGGGACTGAGCAGTAGTTTGGAGAACTGACTCCCCATCTGCCTCACGGAGTGCCTTCTTCAGAAGGTACAGTGTGGGGGGAAAAAAGTGGAAAAAGAAATTAAAACTGTGGTGTTGAAAACGCCTTTCATGGTAATACAATGAATAAAAAGATCTTAAAAGATTAAGGCAGAACCTAGGTGATTTACTGGGCAGAACTTCTCCATAATGAGCTCCATGACTTACAGCACTAACTTCACTAACTTCTCAAGAATGCTACTCTGTGGGGACACTTCAAAATGAAACTGGGGAATCCACTGGAGCATTCAGTGAAATCATCATTTGGCAGAAACATGGACAAGATTGTGGTTTTGTAGTTGAGTCCCTTTCTTGATAGTGGTTATTTTTAGCACAGGATACCTATGGTCATCAGCTCTGGCAATTTTGCCTTCATTAACTCTATTAAGGAGGAAAAATGTTTGCATTACTGATTTTTTTTTCTAGGAATAAGTCCAGAGGAGAGGACAGAGGGTCTTGCTTGTGTATTTTATACACCTTATATAGTGGAGAATTTAGTAAAATAGTGCTAGAGATACAATCCAGAGATTCTTTGTGTAAACAGCTTTGTCTGGATATTTTTTTGGGCGCCCTGATGAGGCAAGCAACTCCTTTGCAGCGCTCCATACTTCCAAAGCTACCCTCTGCTGGCACGTGCTTCCCTATTTGCCTCACGCTGAGGTATTTGCCAGGCCATATTTCCATTCACCCGCTCCTGTTCCTGCCCTGGGGGTTTGTAGCACCGGTCTGTCGGTACGGTATGAATTTAGACCTACTCATCACGCTGTGCTCCAAGCAATGTGCTGAACTCATCTGATGGAGAAGCTGTGCAGGCAGGAACGGCTTATGCAATGGCTTGGATGTAGGTGCTGTCCCGGTAAGTTATTTCACTAACCTGTGTGCATGGGGAGTGAAGCTGAACAGAGTTGGCTCAATATATCAAACTGATAGTGCAGGCTATCGGGTACTGACTGCAGCAAGACGGGTGGTGCAAAGGGTCAAGCAATAAAGAATCAGGTCCTGAATAATGTTGCCAATGTCAGGTGTTTAATAAAGTGTTTAAGTAGTGAATCCTCCCCTGGTTAGGAAAAGACACTAAAGGAGAATTTGAAATGAATGCTTTGCCTCATAATGGTAGACAAAAAATGGATATATTAGTAACATGATTTAGAAACTAAATCACTATTATTCTTATTTTTAATGTTAATGATATATAGCTTAAGAGTAATTCTGTTAATGAATGAAAACCGTTATCCTGTAATCTCTCAATAGTGATGGGCTGCTTCATTATACCTTGTGCATGATTACATTGTGTGCTGCCCACTGCCACATCTGTAGTTGCAATTTGCATTGGAAAAAGTGATGTCTAGGCTGGACCATAAAGTTTTTCTCTGCAGTTTGCATTTCTCAGGAGTTCCAGATGTGTCAAACCATGAAATGGTCATTTTGTGTACAGGAAACTTTGAAATGATGACACCAATTACAATATTTTATTACTCTTTTTGTCCATATATGCTCTCTTTAAAGAGTATGCATATAACTTGAGTATTTATATTGTCAGTAGTTTCTATACTTTCATCTCTTCTTGGCATAAAAAGTGGCCACAAAGTGTAATTCCAAAAAATTGTTGGAAGTGTAAACAGGGGCATTATCAACTATATGGAAGCAGTTGGTGTACAGAGTTGCTTTAAACATAGGCATGTTAGCAGATTGTACTTTGAGAAGTTTACAGACACATCATTATATTGTATGCTAGGAAAGTGGAAAAAAACACGATTCACTTACTGTATTAAATCTTTTTAATGCCTTAGACTTCTGGCAGTTCTCTCTATTGTAATTATTTATTTACCTTGTTTCAGAAGGCTCCAGGCACTTTAAGGGTAGTCAGCATTGCATCCAAAAGCCTCCTACTGATGCCAATAGGCCCTGCTTCTGCAGGGGGAACCTGCAGCCCCAGGGAACAGACTGGGGTGCTCCTGTGAGCAAGGTGTGCAAGATCAGGACATTAATTTGCAACAGGAAATTGCATTTCCAAAGTGCACAAATGGGTCAGTAACTCTTGAGAGTTTGTTGCAAAGTTCTGTTGTATTTAGTGTGCAGAATTATTACTTGCAAGGTAAATTGATGTAATTTGTTTTAAAAGCAGAAAGTTGTAGCAGGGAGATTCATGTACCTAATCTGAGTCATTTAGCATACTTTTTTAGCCAAGCCTGGGAATGAATAAACACCTTAAATAATCTAAAATAATCTCTGGTTTTGTCATCTCTTTGGTAGTGTGCTTGTTTCCTGTGTTACAAAAGATATCATTAGATTAGCGGTGTTAAAGCTTCCTGTTTTACCAGGGTTTTTTTCCATTATTTTTACAATAGTTTCAGAAGGTACCGATACCTTATTTCTGTAATAGGCTTTTTAGTTAGATCATGTTTTTTTTCTGTTTGGAATCTACTTATTGATTTTTTTTTTTCTTAATTTTCTTGGTGTAATATAGCTTTCTCACTTTTCCCTCACTCTTACACTTCTTACACTTCCTTTTTTGTTTTTCCTTTTTTTTTTTCTTTTTTAATGGCAGATGCTATAGTAATAACATATTAGCTGAGAGAACAGTAGTACTTTTTCCTGGAAGTTGTTGCTCCTTCTGTATAAACAATTGAATGGCTTGTTCAGTTCTTATTCTTGCCCTGTGAGCTATCACCGGCTTTCTGAAGCACTTCTGAAGAGGGGTGTATGTGCTGTCAAGGCCACCTCCTCCTCTGTGTCACATATTGATGACTTCAGCTTCCCTGAGTCAAAAGAGAGATGGCCCTCAGTGTGAGACACCATGGAGTGGATGTTTTGGTTGATTGGTTTTGGTTCGTTAAGTGTTTTTCTGTGTTAAGGAGAGGAGTAAACTCACCTGTGTGATGTTCCATCATGGACAATTAAAAATTGCCTGAAATCTGTTGTTTACCTTCTGCAGCTACTAATTATGCTTATCCGTCCGTGGGGAAAGTACTGCTATTTAATGGATGACCCTTCATCAGTGAACTTTGGCTGAACAGACCGAGTCTCTGATATACGCAGCCTAAATCTCGGATACAGCTTTAGAGTCTTTTTGTCCTTTCACTAGAAAAGGGAGCAGGTGTTTTTCAGTTGTCGTGAAAGCTGCAAATCTGGCTTTAAAAGGTGAGGGTTTTTGAATGATATTTTCTTTATAGAGTGCTCCTCCATGTGAAGACCAAAGTAAGAAGCTGATTTTCCTTTAAATCTCAAAACATGTAGGTTTTAGAATATTCTCTTACCATTACGAGTAAAGGTGCTGGGGGCTGAAAATCATACATATTAAATTATTAATTTATATTAAATTCTATTATTATGAAAATAATAGTTAATCTAAATAAGAGGTTTTAATACAAAGACCAAAATTAAACTTCAGCATGCTAGAACTCTTCTGAGTCTGACTTTCTTTTTCTTTGGGGATAATTTTAGAGATAAGATGATTTTGATATCTGTGATCCTTTGCATTTGTGGATAAGCCCTTTGCTATGATTAGATGCAATTTGCTTGCTAGGGTATTTGTATTTGCCTGTAATTTTGTTGAGTTTGCCACATTTTGTGTAAGTAAATATTGAAGTACCCTTTGAATGTGAAGGTCTTCAGGCTTGTCTTTGGGTTTTACACCTTCGAATAACTTGTTTGATTGGCAAATGCAGTTGCTGCCTTGTCAGTTGACATTTCTTGGTGGATTTCACATCAGGTCTTGTGTTATCACTATAGAGCACGAATGTGCCTTTTTATGTTCTTTTGCCTTCAGATATAACACTAAATTGAGGAGTTACCAGTGTAATGTTTAGACCTGTTTTTCACAATTTATTTTCGAGATACCAGATAATTTCTTGAATTTTGCATGCTAATTGTCATTTAAAAGTTTCCGTGGGATTTATTTGATTCTTGTTTCAGATCACTCTATGCTCTAAGCATGAAGCCTGTGGTAGAGTTAAATATGGGAGAGTTCGTAGCAAATTTACACCAGTATCCACTAACTTGGTCCTGTGTTTTCTTGAATTGTGCCAACTGCACAACTTCTTTTAGAAAGTGACAACTTTGTGTCTTTCGATATTTAGTCTATGGCCACACTTATAATTACCCTCTTCATTTACTTTAAGATCATCCTAATTGACTGCATTCGCTGAGTTGCCCATGTTGTGTTCTTCATTTCAGCATCATTGTCTTGATAGTAATTAAACAAAAGCCCAATTAAGCAGCAAAAAGCCTCACGCTATATCCAGGAAGCAGCTTGCCAGACTTTGACAGTCGAACAAAGGAAACTTCATTGACCAAGTTCTTCAGAAAGAGACATCTCAGTGGAGGTCTGCTGAGCAGCGCCTAGGATTTTAGGCATTACCAGCTATCACTTTTAAATTACTTTAACTTTGTGACAGAATCTTCTGCTCTGTTCTGCAACTCTGAAGCAGAACGCTAGTTGTGCTGAGCTGCTAATATACGTCTAATAGCAACGTGAACATCTCCTTCAAATTTAATCTCCCCAAAGTGGATGAGATGAGCGAGTCAGTATCAATCACCTAGATTCTTGAAGTATTACAGCAGAGTAGTGATAATAGTGATTAAAAGACAGGATAAGAATTTTTTTTTTCCCATACAAAATATAACTCTGTAAATCCCAGCTAACTGAAAGTATTGGTATTTCTCTTCATATTTTTTTTTTTTTGTTTTAAAGCTGTAAATCTGTAAAGAGGATAGTACAAAAGAAGAGAATGTTTCAAAATTGTGGTTTAGGGGGCTCCTGGCATTCATCCTATTGAATAAAATGTTTTGGGGAAGAAGGAGAAGGAACACTTGAGGAAAAGGGTCTGGGAAAAGAGCCTGCTTTAGCAGAATTCTTTAGATGAGCTATAGAATCACTGTGCTATTGCGTGAAAACCTGTAAAATGTAAGAAGAGAATTGCAGTTTGGTTCTCAGCTTTCTCTCTCCTGATACTAACTTTTTCCTAAAGGCCATAACTCTGAATCACTGTATATCAAAATGAAGATGATAATTGTTAACAGTTCCAAGTATGTGTGTATGTTATTACGTTTGATTTCCACTGAGCCATAAACACTCTTTGTCCTTTGCTGCCTTCTAACTATTAGCTTGGGTATTCCTTGTGGACAGGAAAGCTGTGTTTAATGCTTTGTAAAGTGGCCATCAGTTCCTTGCTTTTATCTCTATTCAGCATAAATTATTTTCAGCAAGGCCACAGAGCTGTTTTGGCCAAGATTTGCAGGTGTCTCTTGTGGAGAGCTGTTTCAGGATGAAGGCTTAATCTTACTGTTTCTCTCCTCCCTCTCTCTATTTCATCTCTCCTTGAAGAACACTAATCCTAAATGATAGGAGCCCATGTTGTTCTCCTCCCTCCTCCATAACTCAAAGTATTTTCTCTTCGTCGTTTTTTGCATTAACCCTCAGCTGGGTAGGCTGAAGCATATTCTTTTACCCTGAAGCTTGGAAACTTGGTGCAGGCTGCCATTTCAATATTTCTAAGGGGAAGTTCAGCCCCTAATTATCAAATTAGATGCACATTCTGGTTCTTTGGCATGACTTCACTTCTGCCCATCTGTTAGGTTGGCACTCTGCCCTCTCAAAAAGTAGTCCACCAGTTTTAGCTGAGTAGAGAGCCAACCAAAGATGGGTTAAGAGAGGCAGCCCGCAGAACACTTTATGTTCAATTCCTCTTGCCAAAAGCTCTTCCTGTTTGCAAGCAATGTCAGCTTAAGCCCATATGCTTCATTACATGGGATGACATCTGTGGAGACAGATGCAGGCATTGCAATACAAATGACATTTGATAAGGAAGGGCATGTGTTATGAAACCACTATGAGTTTTAACACCCTGGCTATATGGCACGTGTCTGCACAGAAACACTGATGGCTTATATGTTTTGCGTTTCCAATGTATTTGCTGCTCAGAGTTGGTCTTTCAAACTATATCTGTGCTTAAGATTTGTTAGGTGTGACAGCAGTCATATGATTCAGTTGCAAGTTATTAGCTTAGATCAGTATTTTGCTTCAGTACTGTTAATGGCAGTAACCTACATTAAAGACTCAATAGTCAACACTATATACTGAGACATATTTAGAGGATGTCAATGGGAGAGGATTTAGTTGTAGTCATGGGCTACTTTCATGAAGGATTTCAGTGATTCTTCCGAAAATGTCTTCAGGAAATGTACTACCTTCAGTTTTTAGAAATGCATTCTTTGGATGTCAATTTTTTATCTCCGTGTGCAAGAGGTGTAAAAATTTTTTGCTCCTTCGTTACTTTATGCTGCCTTCTCACCCCAGGTCAGGTTTATGTCTAAACTACTTTTCTCAAAGACCTCTGCTTTTTGGATTTACAATACAAAAATACGTTTAAAAATCGAAGTTATTTTAAGCTATTGGAAATTTAAAAAAAACCCCATCAAATTAAAATCTAGTTCGCTGTTTTTCATATTCCAAGCTTGAGCCTGAGACACTGTTTTCTACTTTAAAAATGTTTGCTCGTGTTGCTGTGTGTATGGTGCAGCAAGATATCTACAAATGACAAGGGACTTTGGGTTGCACTTGGAACCTTCCAGACTAGCGATGTCCAAATACAGATAGAAAACTACACTGGCAAATACCCTGTATTGAAATTTTATATAGTTTGGATGCCGATCAGAAACATGATCTGCAACTACTAAGTCAGTTTCAAAGTGAAGTATGGAAATTTGTATCTTTTGGATGGTGATGCTTTAATGAAATAGTTAATGAGTGCAGCTTGAGTAATGACTAACTGGTAGGTGATCTTTTACTGTGGTGATGGAGCACCTAAAACAAAACAGAACAAAAATTCCCACACTCTTGGATGTTAATGATGTTTTAGAGATAAAGAAAATAAAATGTGTAGGAGGTGGAAATGAGTAACACAAAGTTTCTTAAAAATAACCCTAACAAAACAGAGAAACTGACCCTCCTCAGTGCTTTAAAGAATTCCTTGGTCTAATCCAAACTGGAAGTGAAACTGGAAGTTCAGAAACAAAGCTCTGTAGAGAAAGTGATTGTGTCAGTATGATTAAGGAAATCCTCTTTCCTCAGGTGGTCTCCCTATCACGGTGCTGCAAATTCAACTGTCCAAAAGAAGTCCCAGTATTTAATAGCTATATGCACTCAGGAGTGTTCATAGTTAGCAAATGTGCACTTAAGGGACTGAGCAATTAACAGTGCTATTCCATGAAATGCTCCAAAAATAAACCCCAAGGAATCAAAAATTAGAAATCAGCTGCCCTCCAAAATAAAGAGATCCAAAGATTAGATTTGGGAAGTGTAAAAGGTTGCTCAGAGATGGCTACAAGATTTTGAAATTTGATTGTATAAGAACTGTGAAAACAACAGCTAACTAGAGAAATGAGGACAATTTCTGCAACTACTCGTTATAGTCCAACATATCTAAATATATAAATACATTATTTCACTTGAATAAATATTTCTTAGTAGAAAACAAGAAAAAAAATTTTCCCAGTTTTACAAAGACCAAATATTAAGCTCATTAAAGTGATGAGGAAAACATATGCATGCATAAAATATTCAATTTTATTGGAAGGATATGCTTTTCTACTAACAGTTCATCTGTTTTGAAAGATATATCTTCCATTCACCCAAATGTTTAAAAAGCTAGTTTTCAGGTATAGCTGTTAAGTCACATACCCCAAATACTGCAGATAGCTTTTAGTTTATGATGTTGTATTTATTTCTTTGATTACAGGATGAATCAATGTAAGGTATTGCTTAGGCAAAGTAGTCAGTTGGAGAGGATTTGACTCTGATTGGCCTGCAGTGTTTTAACCAAAACATCAGTAGAGGTAACAGGAGCTAACTGCTAAAATGAAAGAAACTTGCCATAACTTTAATGCACTGTTTCTCACTGTTACTCTGCCTTTAGTATTTACATGTTCTTTCAGAAAGACAGTCTGCATACTGTTGTTCCTAGGTTGCCTTGAGTTGATGGAATGGGACTGCTAATCACAAAGCGCCGTGGGAGCTTAATAACGGGAGTCACCTTTCCATTGCTGTTTACTTTTAGAGATTTGTTCTTCTTGCCTCCTTGCATTGCTGTTAAAAGTGTGCTGTTTTCCCAAGCAAGCGCTGGGATTCTGCCAGCTGTGGTATCAGGCTGTGCTGTCCTCGCCAACCACATGGGCTATTTGTTGTCATTTTAAGCATCAGCCTTCGGAGAAGTCTGATGAAATCCATTGCTTGGTGCTACCAAGCCAGCAGCTGTATGAAATTTCTGGGCTGTGATCTGACATGTAGGAGAAAGATTCTTCTTTTACGAAAGCTCTCCTGTTGGTGCGTGTAAGAAGATTTGGATGTTAGGCACTTCCATGGCTGTTCCATCTTCAGTAGTGATGGCTGCTTTATAAAGCTCATATGCTCGTTCTTCTTGCACAGTGGTGGCAATGACCTACAAAGGAGGAATGGGACAACTGTTAGATATCATTCGGGTTAATGTAGAGATCAAAAAAAAATTATTTAAGAGAAGCACTGAAAGAAATTCCAACAGTTCGATGTCATGTCTTAGCTAAATTGGTGCCAACATGAATCCTAAATGACACCTGTGGAAAACAATGAAGTCTATGAGACTTGCTACTCGTTTTTTGAAACTTCCTAAATTGAAATGATAGATTTACTTTAAATAGGTTGTAACACATTGTATTGAAAATGAAGATGGGACCTGGATGTGCTGACTGGAGAAGAGATGAGGAACACATCTGTATGAAAAAGGGATTTCCAGATAATCTAGGAAATTCCATTCTGTCCATTATTTACTTTTCAGAGGCAGCTGCTAGCTTAGCTTGGGACTGTTACAGGACTCAGAGTGGCTGTGACATCACAGATTTCTCATCTGACCTGAAGATATGAATCCTCTAACTGAAAACTTTCTCCTACTGACATCATTTGGCCATGTGGGAGGAACACCCACAGCTAGCTACGTGGTGACTTGAGGGACTTGTAGAGTTAAACACCCAGCATCTCATTGGAGATCTTTGAGGTATGGGTGATTGAATGAGAGCTAACTGATTACCACAGCTGATTAAGACCAAAAGCACTTGAAGTATGGAACACCATATTTTTGAAGGTAATAAGTAGTACATTGTAAAGACCTATAGTTTAGGATCCTTTGAGTGATATATATGACTGTGGCTTCAAAAAAAAATCAGCTATTGTCAAGAAAAGTTTGTGCCTTAAGGGTGAACCAACATCTTGCTTGTGATCAAGTGGATCTCATGTTCAACAAGTTAAACCAAAGAGCGGTTTACTAGCACAGATACTGCTTAAAGGTTAAATACTAAGTTGTATTGAGATATGTTCTGTAATATATTGGGAACACAGAGGATAGATATTAAAGTAGTTTTGACCCAACCAATACAAAAGAGAAAGGCAGAGATTGTTGTTCATCACAGTTTTCACTTAACTATATTGGCATTAAGAGGCAAGAGGACATCACCTAATAAGCCTGAAACAGCTGTTGTAAATAATGAATCATTTCCAAACATGATTATGTTTGCAGTTCTGTAGTGTTTAGGTTGGGTCTGATCATCGACATACAAGCCTGTTGGAAAGGCAGGATGCCACTTTGCCTCCTGAATCTGTATTGTCACTGACCAATAGCAATACTAGCAGCTGGTTATTCAAGTGCTTAAATATAGATTGAGGAGCTTAATAGTAAATAGTTATTTAAATGACCAATGTTTCTAGTACAGTGCTGAAGCCAAGATTTACTGTTCCAAGAGATTTCTCAACGAACACTAATGGTATTCTGGATTAAAAAATAATAATAAAAATCAATGAAAATATAAATAGGGCAATTTTGTGCTGGCAGTGGCTTGTCCCCTGAATGTGAAACAGTAGCCTAAAATGAGTTAAAGTGTTTATAGATGGATTATTAAAGTTATGAAGCTGGCTGGAATGTGGAACTAATCCTGCACTCTGCTTGTATTTTGGTAGTTTTGTGGATGCTTTTGTGTCTTTGGAAGGAGTTGTTTTGACCATTGTTTCTGGTATTGTACACAGTTAATGCACAGGCTTTTAGTAAATTACCATTGTAGACTTGCATCTTGTTAAACAAACATAGATTGAAACAGATTCCATGCTGTAAAAACAACCGCATGCAAGCCAGCTTCTTTGTGCATGTGGGTTATGTATCATTTCCCCTCAGGAATTAACAACATACCTTGAACTCTGTTTTTTAATTTGACTGAGAGAACCTTGCACATAGAAGAATTAAAAGTTTGTGGGCTTTAATCTCTTAATCTCTATAAAATTCTTGAATGTTTAGCTTTGATAATATACGAAACAAATCTGGTGGTCCATAACATTTCTGAAGCACATTCCCCTTTTTTGTTGCATAAAGAATTCAAAGCTGACATTAAACAACGTGTGACAGATGGGTTGACGTTGGTAAGACATAGCCCTCAAGCATGAAGAAATTCCATACCTCTAACTCTGCCTTCTAATATGTTAGTGGAAAGTCATTTTGGTGTCCTGATGATGATTCATCTGCCAGTGGAACATAGTTTTCTTCCAGTGGGATCACCATGTGCTTGGCAGACTTATGCCAGGCATTTGATGTTACGGAGGAGACTATCCAAGAGAATATTTAAAAAAAAAAAAAAAAAAAAAAAAAGCCTAACAAGAATTCGTATTTGTAGACTTTCTGAAAATCATGTGACGTGTCTTCCTTATTCTTGGGATCAGGAACTGGTTGCAATTCAAAATTAGGCAACCAAAATGAAAAGATGCACATAGTAGTCTCAGCTTTAGGTTGTCTTTTACAGTTTAAAGAAATCGGTTAGTTGTTCTCATTGCAGAAATAATCTATGCGAAGGAAGGGAAATCATTTTAACTTGGTTTCCAGCGTATATGTTCCGAAGAGAGAGAGTTTGGGGGTCCTGTGGATCTAAAATGGAACTTTCTTCCCTCCTACTTTCCTTCAGAGGGAACTGAGCCTTATTTTTGGCACAAATTCATAGATGAGGTGATCTCCAAACATGTTGCAGCTACTCTGAAATAATTAGTGCTGGTGGAAGGAGGTTCTGGTTTTTAAGTCTTTAGGGCTGGAAGAGCTCAGATATTTTCCTAGGCGCCTTGTTTTGATCTTTCCAATGTAAGTATCTCTTACAGCTAACATATCCTATATGTCTAAACACAGACAAAATGTTTGCACTTTAGAAACGCTTCTAGCTTTTCAAAGTAGCCGTGTGTCCCTTACATCGAAGCACTTGGCGATATTTTTCCAGCCTGCGCTGGTATCGTGGTTTGATTGGGGTGGAAAGAGGAGGGTTCAGAGCAGGGCTGCATGCCTGAAAACTCTTCTTCCAGAAATGCTCTTATGACTGAATTAGAATAAGAAACAAAGTATTGACACTAAGTGTTGTGTGGGTCATATTGGCAGGAAACCGGACCATGGTTAGCTTTGCTCCTGCCTACTGAAAACAAACAGAGCCCCACACCCACTCCATTGGTTTTAAGCTTTAAAGTTTTGTTGGCAAAGCTCTGTGTTTTAGGAGTGGGAAAACGAGTCATATCCATAATAGACGCAGCTATGCTGGCAAGAAGCTCAGTGTAATCTCTGCCAGTTTAATGAAATCCTTTGGTTTATGTGTTTTCTTCCATGCAAGGAAGAGGCTGGGCTCTCCCTTAGCTGCTCCCCATCCCTTCTTCTCTAGCCCAGCAGTAGCTGGTGGGATGCATGGAGGTGGCCCTGCTGGAGTGCTCCCTTTTAAATGTTAGTAAACTATGAGAAGAAGTTGCTGTCATCTTAGATCTTAATTTGTTTTAGTAGATAAAGAGGAAAAAAAATGCTGTCAGAGGAGGCAGAGATACCATTTGGGTGAAGGAATTGCATGAAAAGAATATGCAAGTTCTGTCATCAGTGCCATACCCTCTGATTAGATTCCTTGGGACTTGTCACGTTTAGTGTTCTGACTTAACTTTCTCAGTGACACGTTTTTGCCCGGAGGCAGCAGCGAGCCATCAAAATATAACAGGATATCCTGCCATGACACATAGAAGATCTTAGGGATCCAGGTCTCCCAAGGCTGCGACTAGTTGATGCAAGTTGCTACCCAGTTTTGGAGTTCTTTTTTTTTTTTTTTCTCCCTCCTGTATTGCTTGTTTTGTTTTGTTTTAGAAAGAAAAAAGTTGCATGGTTTCTGGCACACTAACAAACTGCTCATCGAAGATAAGAAATTGCAGCAGCCAAAGCTTTAAATTTATTGCTAAGGTCAATTTCCTGTTATTTTTAATAGGATATGGCCCCTCCGCTCTCTAAACTACTGAGCTGTATCAAAGAGGGAGGATCTTGTTTCAACCCACTGGGGCTGTTGGGGTTTGAACGCATGTCCCTGACCTGGGTTCAGCCTCCTAAGTGGTGTGGTGGCTGCTTTAGCCTCGCTCGAGCCACTGCTACAGGGATTTTAAGGACTTTGGGTCCATTTTACCCCAGGAGTGTTTGTAAGACTTCTTTTTTCCTTTGGCCTCAGGCTGCCTATTTAAATTTCAGTGTTATTGATGAGTAATGCAGGTAAATGTAGTTGAGTATACTTTGACGTTTTTATTGATTAAGCCAGCCAATAATTTAAATTGACATGTTCAAAAGCTAATTAATCTCCAAATCACATTGAACAGAAGGCACATCTCTGACCAATAATTTGGAGAACTTGAGGCTGGAGATGCCTCTTGCTTGGGATTTAGTGTTGTAGCAGTTGAGACAATGAGTCCTCAGTGTCCATCCTTGGAGAGTCGTGAGGCCTGTCATGATTTTCAGATCATGATAATCCGATTGTGTTTCTTTTTTCTCCTTCTGGATAAGATTCTTGGACTACCCATAACACCACCTGAAGATATGCATGAGTTACAAAGCTTGTCTAGGATTGAAACTAGTTCTGCTACTCGTTAGACTGTAATTCTGCTCAATATACTTATGAGGAACTTTACTGTGTTGACAGAATTTTGTCAACAAAATTTACTGGTAATGAACACTAGGAACTTTACAAAGGCATTTGTTACTACCTTTAGGAATGTTTTTAAGTAAACAAAAGAGCCTTTTCATGCCTTAGTTTTGACACCAATTTTACAGCTCTGATATTCTGGCCTTGTGCTCCAGAACCCATGACATATGTACTTTTTAAAAATTTTCTTTTTTTAGCTGCTTTACTTTGGTGTTTGCTGCTACTGCTTCATACAGAAGAAACATCACTATTTATTCATTTCAGAAAACCCTACCAGTAGGGATGAAAGGACAGTACTGAATTGTTTGCAATATAGTTGTGCTCCTCTCCAAGAAGGACTCACTGAGCCTGCAGTTTCATGTGTGCTTTAAGCCAACGTAAGTTGGTGGTGCTGCCAGAAGAAATGACCCTGCTTTTCCTGTCCAGTTATTCCTGTCTCCATGCTGATTTTTTCCTGTAATGGTGAGCTGGACCAGAGAGCAAATCCAACTGAAAACTGATCTTGGAAAATAAGGGAAATGGAATGAATAAGAAACGTGATGGTTATCGGGTGGCCACAGGAATGCCCGGGCAGGCAGCAGGCTTGGAGGTAGGACTCATGGCCACAGGCTTGCTAAAGCAGAGCCTGCCCTGCCTTATGCTGCCTGCAAGCACTTTAGCAATGTGTATTCACACCAGCATCTGCTTTGAAGATAGAAAGGTGTATCCTTACCTTTACTGGGATCAGGCCGTTTATCCACAGGTTTTAGTGTGGAAATACTTATGTCTTCTTGTGATGGATGTATAGATAGCTGCTGCTTTCTCCTCCTCTAGCAGTTTTATGAGGACTTGAATTAAACTTGTTTTCCATTTTAACTGGCAATAGGATGTGCTCTTTTGTCTGGGAATGCTGTTTGCTTAAGCAGGTTTGTTGGCTGCTTGTAATGCTCTAAATCATCTAGGTTTTTATCCAGGTGCTTTTTTTTTTTTTTCCTTTTTTTCTTCTTTTTTTTTCTTTTAGAAAAGAAACATGTTTTAATTGAGTTTTGGATTTTTTGTTTTGTTCTTCAGTCAGTATTCAGCATTTGTAATGTATATCAGATACTGCATTTTATCTCTGTTGTTGTTGCAATGTATTTGATGAAGGTAATGATATTTGATGAAGGTGTTTTTGCACACAATAAAGCTATTTAGTTGTTCTGTGCTTCAGATTCTATATGTGAAAATCTCTCAGCTGAGTTTATTAAGACTCATCAACAAATTCTGTAAGCCTCATAATAATACTGGGGGGAAAAATATGTCTAAACTAAATGCGGATGTTAAAGTTCCTTTCCTGGGCTCAATAAAGCCAATCTTGATGCTTATAAGCATGAGATAGGACTTCAGAACGGCCAGTTTAGAAATATTCATGGCAATGAGATATGATGACCTTGACTGCAGTCAGTCCATTTTAGGTGCAGAACTTACAGAACTCTTTTTTCCAACAAGGGCACTTGTCCAGCTCAGTCCACCTCCTTTCTATGCACATCATATACTGTTCCAGTTCCTTTCTGTAGGCTTGTAATAACTATTTGCTTCTTTCCATCTTTTTTACTCCCCTTGCAGAAGGAGAACTGTTTGTCTTTCTAAATATAGATATCCATGGATACATATAATATTTTTTTCTCTGTTTAAACTTGGCAGTTTAAATTGCGTATGGAAAAGAAAAGTACATTCCACTACAGGAAGTCTGCGTGCCGTGTTCTTGATTTACAGGAGAATAAAATGTTACATGGAATATTTTACTCTTTGTTCCACAGAAGGAAAACAATACTTATAAAAGTGGCTTTGTGCTGGTGTCTATAGCCAAACTCTGCCTCTGTTTTCATTGTGCAGTATTCATGGTACCACCCTTTGAAAGGCAGCTAACTATATATGGGATGCTGCTAAGACACGTAATTTTAATGCTGCTTGAGGTTTTTTTTTAATTATTTTATTTTTATTTTTCTCATTCCTGTCGTATTTCTCCAATTGAAAGAGATTCTTAACTTTGTGGACCATGCCTCGCTGCAGGTGTGTCTGCCTCTGTATCACCCTTCTATTCTCAAGATCCTGGACTGTCTTTTCTCCTGCCTATAGCCTGCTTAAGACCCCACAGATAGCTATGACTATTGAAAATGTAATACTAGGAAGTTATGTAATATATTATTGCCTTTTTTTAGCTTAAAAAGCGAAACAAAAACACAATTCATTTTATTTTTTAGAGTGCCTAAGAAGCATAAAAACTGTTCCATAGAAGAAAATGAGAAATCTGGCAGCTGTTTGACATACGGTGCAGCAGGCATTCTTAAATTCCAGAATGAAATACTTTCCCTTGTTAATGTTCTTATTAAAACAGCTATACCATTTTTTTCACACCTGTACACGAATATATCACTGCTGCGACGGTGAGGCATGGGATGAACAGAAGTGAATCTTTGGGAGCTGACAGGAGCAGTATGTTAACGTGAAGTTATCTTCACAGAGCCACATCTTGCTTTCTTGGGCTTTCTGGTAATAACCCAGACAAATGGATTAACCTGGCTGTTGGAGAGGGTAATGACTCGTTCATTATGTTGGTCAGAAGGAGCTAAAAGAAAAACTAGGGTTGAAGTGGCTTTTCAAATTTGTTTTTCGGCACTGAGATGAATCTCATTTGTGTGTGTGTGTGTGTGTGTGTGTTCTCCTTTGGAGGGGAAAAAAAAAACCCAGAAGATTTGGAGTAAAATTTTACTAGGTCTCTGCATATAAAATAGATGAGTTCTGGCTGCAGTGGAAAGGTCTGAACAGGCAAAGGAAAAGAATCTCATCTTCTAGATTATATGAGTCATATGAATTTCATGCTACCCACTGTTTTATTTCTTCAGAGTGTTTTTGAAAGTTGTACAAATTAGACAAGATTTAGTAAGCTCTTTGCCCTTTCCTATTTTCAGATTTTTATTAGGTTTCTTCTTTTTTGCTTATTTTTTCCAAGCTTTTCTTCTTCAGGGTTCTCTTTCTTTGTCTGTTTAGATTAATCTCTTGTCTTTTAAAACTAACATTTGTACTTCTGAAAACAATAATAGCATCTTGAAAATTATAAATGGGATAACACTTCTAAGGAAGACCTGTGGACATAAACCATCTTATCTCAAAGTGAAATTAAAAATTACTTTTAAGCTCTGCTAATGGTACACAGTAAAATGCTAAAGCAATATATGTTGTCGTGTAGCTCTACAAAAGCTCTGGCAGTTCTTTTCTATATCCCAGGGATAGTCATATAAACAGCTGTAATGTCACCTAGTTTTATCTATGTAGCATTCTTGACTATTACATTTGTAATGATTTTTGGCTGCTCTCATTGTGCCAAACAAGGTGGAGTTTTTGTTTGGTTTGCCTTTTTTCCCCTTCTGCAAACTGCATACTTGCTTTATTTTTAAAAAGAGTCCTCCTGTAAAGCAAAGTACTTTCATATCTCATGGGGATATGAGGGTGCTCTCCTAGCAGCAAAATCATCTAGTGCAGTGGCCTGAAGGAGGATTGTACTGTACGAACTTGATCTGGTGGCTCTATTAATACATTTATTTTAATTTTGTTTGTGGAAAACATAGTAAAAGAGTTTTTTTTTTTTTCCTGCATTTATGGCTGCCAGGTCATGCGTATTTGCCAGCGCATACATCCTATTGCTGATTGTAATTGCTTGTATAAATCAGTTTGCTTGAGTGTTTGGAGTTAGCAGCAACTTCACCTGTCATGAGTGGCAGGTGTGTGGGCACCACATCTCTCACGCTAGTGGGCACTTGCTGCAGTAACAACTCAGGATACTTGTCACTGAAGAGCGTTAATTCACTGCCAGCTATTTATGTTGCAGCTGGATTCCCTCTCCCAGCAGCACTGAACAGCTACTGCTGTGTCTCAGAGAAGCTGCTTGGTCAGATGGGATAGCATGGCTCAAAGGAGGAGCAAACAGATGCTCTCTGTGCTTTCTTGGCATAGTGGTTAGTGGTCCCAGTAATATGTTAGTTGGAAATTAATACTTACCCTTTCCTTGTATCAAAACACCTGATGGAGTAGGAGGATCAAAGTAAGAGGCAGAGCTCTTGGACTCTCTTCCAGGTTTTCTCTTTTGACATTGCAGTCTTTTTCTCCCTCTCCTTTAAAAAATCTGATTTGTTTTTCTCTTCAAAATCCACCTCTTTGTTTCTCAGTCTGTCTTGATGCAACTGTGTTGTTCTAAGCTTGGAGATTTTGTGATCATCTCTTTCCAATTGGAAATACTTTGTCCTTTTGGTTGAATTCTAGGCTTAGTGATTCTGATCAATTCCTACTATTTTTGGCACAAGCTCTGTCATTAAAGGCCAGCTATGTTTCACTCTGGCAAGTTTGCATTCCAAACTTTGGGGGAAAAAAGACTGAACAGCAGCTTGATCTGAGGACATGCGATGAATTGTTGCCAATGAACACTGATGTTGTGCAGTCATATAACGATATGGCCGTATTTCATCCTATCTTCGTGGTTTGTCAATGAAGAAAACACAAAGCCAGATGGGTTCCTTGCTTCTAGAAACTTTAGAAAAATACATGGCTAAAATAACAATAAATTCATTATTCTTACAAGGATATGTTGAATTTGACGTGCTAGTACATGACTTTGAACTTTAGACTTGCTTACAAATGGAGGCTGTTTGGAAGATGTGCCTCCAGAAGGATTCTCCCATTTGTGCTATGTGAGTGCCCGGGTTATATTTAGGCCCTGAGAATGCTTTTGGACCGGCTGTGCTGCGGCCTGCAGCGCCGGGGAGTGCCCAGGGCAGATCGGAGCTGGGCTTTCGCTCACGGGGACACTGAAAACTCTTCCCTGTGATCCTGTCCCCTCTCGGAGGGAACCAAAGCTCTGCGCCGCTGCCTTCAGTCTCCCTCCCACAGGAGCAGATGATAAACGCTCCGTGCACGGAGACGTCACATGGGCTTTAGGCCGAATCCTGGCTAAAATAGGAATATTTTATCTCTGTCGCAAGTGAGCTGAATCCCCTCGCAAATTTCAGTTGTAGCAAATTGCAAATTTGGCTAGTCATTTAATTCTCCCTTCCTTCAAAGGGAAAACTCAAGGCAGCTTGAGTTTGATAGACCTTGTCTCTCTCCAGGTTAATATATAAAATTTATTTTGATAGACAGGAAAAGACAGAAAGTTATGCGTGAGTTTTGGCCCAATGCTGCTTTAGTCGTATGTTTGAATATCAACAAAATGATGGATTAAACTGCACAAGGAGTAAAATTTGCCTGTTTTGAAGTGGAATTTCTTTCCATCCATGACCCAGTAAAAAATTCTGCAAAACTTTCCCCCCCTTAACCTGCAAATGATCGAAAATAACTACTTTTGTTAATAGCGTCAGTTAAAAAGAATTAAGCTTTAATCTCATTAAAATCCAGCAACTATGTAACGTTACTGGAGTCATGCTATGTAAAGTGTGGCTCCAGTTAAAGCAATCATCATGTACAAATGGAGCCCAAAGACACTTGTAGGTAAGCGCTGTAAAGCCCTTATTGAATATTAAAACTAAGCAAAGAATATTATGCCAAAATATTTAGAATTTATTTCAGAAGTTTTGTGTATAGATCTGTAAGTCATATTTTACCCTACAGATATATTTTGAGAGGCCTCAGTGGAAAACTCTTCTCTTAAATGGGATTAATGATGAATAATATGGATTCATCATATATGAATTATATGAATAAACAAGCAACTGTATTATAATGGACAAATTCCTTAGATCAGCTATAATTGAGAAAATTGCTCTTTTGTACAAGGAAACAGCATGGGTTTAGAATCTACACAGCTGCTTCTTCTGTAGATGGGGACAGCAGCACTTACAGAAACACCATGGAAGTAAATTCATTATATTTTTTTCTTAAAGGGCTTTGAAAGCCTTTGAATATGTATATTAGCACTGAAGGGTTCGGATAGATTATGTGGTGCTCAAGGCATAGCACTTTCTCTGTTTAAAAGTATTGGAATGAATATGGCATCCGGTATCTCCGGATATCTCTGTTCCGATGTGCCATCCAGCCCTACATTTCCATGCCATTGTTTTCAAGTATTGTTTATCGGGGCGATACACAGCAGAGATGAAGGAAAATCATGGGAAGCCGCTTGCGGAAAGCTCTTTTGAAGCATCCTAATTCTGAGATGCCAGTCAAAGCAGTCACTCGCTTCAAAGAAAGCTCCCCCATCCCTCATTTCAGCTATAAATCTTCCTTCTAAGTATTTTGACTGTTTCAGGCGGGTGTTTAAGCCCACACAGCAGGCACTGGAAAATAATCCTTTAATGCAGAGAGAAAAGCACCATTAGCTCATTTCCGGCTGCTATTCTGTGCGTTGTAGGAGATGTTTTTCTCTTCTGCTCTTGAGACAAATGCAGTTATTCATAGACTGTGGCTGCGTGGTTTGCACCAGGGCTTATATTCACTAAAGATAACAGATTTACTATCTTCGTGCATGTGTCCACAATCTAAGCCTTCTTTGATAGAAGTCGGAGGGGTTTTTTCAGCGTTTCGTGGCATTGACATTTTAACGCGTTGAGTAGTGGAGACAAACTTTCCGTGCGAGTTCAAAAGTTCACGTTGTGATCTGGCATCAAATATCTACTTATATAACTAAATGTGCCCGATGGTGGGTTAGAAGGCGCCGGGCGCGTGCTTCCCTGTGGTCTTCCTCTCTTCCCTCTTCCCCCAGCCGATCGGATCAGGCTCCTGTGGCTCCTTTGCAGCTCTTTCCTCTCCCCTCGCATTGCTCCCGTTCCTTTCCTAGCCCTTGGACGGGCTCCGTGAAGCCCCTCCTGGGAAGCAGACCCTTGCCCTGACATCACGGAGCTGGACAAAGCTTGACTCGTGCTGTCAAGCTGCAGATAAACAACACCGTGTTTACATCTTTCTGTAAGCCATGAGTTTTGCTGATCTGCTCCCTCTTCCACAGTTATGCATTTAATCCTTCAGCTTTTGAAAGATCTCCTTTTCTTGTGGACCAAAAGATCTGGTATGTTGGGACCTCAAGATATTATATAGCTGCCTTTTCAACTTTTACATTTTTTAAAAGTATTTCGATGTGGCATAGAAACCCACAATTATAACCCAAGTTTTTCCGTTTGCTTATAACCGACGTTTTCCCAGTTCCCATTCATTTGAGAGACTTTATAATCCTTCCTAAATTTATATTAAAGAGAACAAAGTAGAATAGGAGGTTCACAAGCATGTGATTTATTTATTTATTTGTTTATTTTCTTCTGCCAGCATATAAATTATAGAAACTAACTTGTATAGTCCCCATTGAAAGCAAAAGAAAGACAGGAGCGGAAATATCACACCTTTGCTGAGGGAATACACAGGACTATGTTCTGTCCTTCTTTGGAGCCAGGCAGTGGTGTGAGGAAGAAGATGGGGAGTGAGTAAGGTGCCAGGTTCAAGAAATGAAGAACATGTGTTCAGCAGTTGGAAATGCTGGAGTGTAACGGAGCAGAGCGGGAATACTGAGGCAGGATCTCGCACATCCTCAGGAGTGGTGGGGCTGCTAGGTGATCTAGTCTTGAAATGCTGTTATAGCCCCTTAACAAAATGCTCATATCAAAGGGAATCTGCAGCCACATCTTTAAAGGGAGTGTTTTTTGTCTCTTCATCAGAGCAGGATATGTCATGTTGGAAGTTTTTTGTTTTGATGCTTGTAATTAACTCTTTATTACATTGCCTAAAATCATTAAACTGGCACCAGTTAGTTCTAGGGCATGTATAACTGCTGTGAACACCCTAGCATGTATGATTGCTTTTAAACTTCATATCTGTTTCATTGCTTCTATTAGAACAGAATTATTGCTCTACTGTTCTCATTATCATGAGTTTAACACTTTTATTTGTGGTTTTACTCACGTCCTTGTAACATGAGAGTCTAATGAAAACACACTTAAGTTTTTCTGTGGTTTTCATTAAGTATCTCCTTTGCAATTTTTGTAATGTTTTTGCATGCCTATCAATAATATTTTGCAGGAAATGTAATCTCTTATAATGACCGTAGTTCTTGTGAGCCTGAAGGAACTGAAAAACCTTCGCAAAGGTAACTAGCTGCAAAAGAAGAGTATGGTGCAGACACTGTGTTGCTCCTGAATGTAATCACTAGGGTAAAATATTTACAAATATTGAAGAATTCTGTCAAAATCTTAGGAGAGATTTTTGGACCATTAGAAAATAATTAAATGGTTAACTCTACCAGTAGCAGTTAGGTTTCCTGATCTCTAATTGTTAAGAGTAAATTAGTAAAAGTTTAGAACATAAGACATGGTACCCCTTCTGAAGGGTAGCTTTTTGATGAGAATGACGGGGAAGCACCAGGTTTGGAAGAGCAGCAGGATGTCAAAATACAGAAATCACAGGTTTGTTTCTGTTTCTCTGAGTGTTTTTTCCTTATAGAAAATATAATCCATTAAGTGTTAGATTTTGCAATAGTAACTTTTCCATAGACATTCAGTTCCAGAATAAATGACATAATTTTGGAAAAGGAAAAAAAAAGGACATTTTGAATGCATTTCCTAGTTCAGAAGAAAGCAGCTTTTATTCAAATGTACCTTGGCTGTGCTAGGGAAAATGGCAGTCTATTCCAGGTTTTTGCCCTGACTGTGGAGACCATAAACATTCCTTGGACTGGGATTTCACTCCAGGCTACTCAGCTGGCCTGATACGGCTGTCAGTGGAGAATTGCCCTCCTTGCCCTCCTCCTTCCTTTCTGGGGCTGTGCAGCTCTGCTCTCTTCCCTGTGCCAGCTCAGGTACTCATGCAGGACTCAACCCTGAGCTATTTTAACTCACTAAACCAAGCCGAAAATGACTCTATTCTTTTACTAGGTTAGGGAGGTAAAGTGACTCCCCACGAGGCAGGAGGTCTCAGGAGATTCCCAGAGCTGGCACCGGACAAGCCGTGGACGCACGCTCAGGAATGAAGGAGGGCAAAAATAATGGAGCAGGACCTCCCTCCCATGCCTGGCAGAAGCAAGCTATGAGAGGAGCCTTCCTTATGTACAACATGCCATCCTTGGAGAGGTGCTGCCCAGGCACGGATCGTTCCTGGCTGTGACTAATTTGAGGTTTTGCAACGACCCAGCCGAGGTGAGAAGGCTGTAAATGGTTAAACTGCTGTGCCCTGCAGAGCTGCTCCAAGCTCCTGGCATGGTCCGAGAGGCAGACATACCTACTCAGGAAGGAAAACAGCTGGGTTGCTATTTTTCTATATTATTTAATTATTTGTTGCCTAAGAGACCAAGTTCTGCAAAGTGTGTGCATGAAGAGTGAAAATGTCAATTCTCTACTGATATTCTAATGATTTGAAACTGTCTTCAGTGGCAACTCATGTCACTTAGGTATGTTACTTTGTGCATCCCTAATGGGAATGCTGAGACAAACTCGGGAAGAGTCTTTCATCAAAAGTTACTGTAGAAAGATATGTTTGGTTGTTGGGGGTATTGTGGAGCAATAAGTGAAAATTTAGGATAACTCATTAGTTTGCTATTTGGAAAACTCAAATCATTAATTTGACAGAGACTATTTGTATGACACTGACTTGGCAAGAGCCACAAAAATTCTCAGTACTCCTGCCCCCAACACTTAGACTGGGGATCTGTCTACCAGAGTTGTACCCTGGAACTCCAGAGGTCTGTTCTGGGGATGCACAAGAAAGGCATATTTACCCAAAAGGGATTTGGCAGAGGAGAAAGTGGAAATCAGTTGACGTCTGGATATACCTAAGGAATTAGGTCCATCCTTTGTGAATTGGTTACTAATAACTACGCACTTCAAAATCAGTGCATACATATGCTGGCAGCATTTGATTAAAGATTCCTTAAAAGGATTTGGTCCTTGTTTTCTTCTATCGCAAATTCACTTGGTTTCAGCTGAATCTTTAGGCATTATATTGGGACTCCTGAAAGCAGCATCTGACCAAAACAGGATACAGTGAAAGTCCACGACAGCTTAGATACAGAACATCTGTTACAGCAGAGATGGACTTGAAGGAAAGTTGAAATTTTCCTTGAGCTCAGATGGGAGAGTTCTGATGGAGTTGGAAAAGCTAGAAATGCTAACTGAGAACATTTGTGATCCTTGGCCACTGTGTGCTTGTGTTACTTTGGTGCTGGTGATGCCCAGTAGTGGTAGCAGAAGCTGCCGTCTTTTGCTTGGAATGTCCTAGGGAGTTCTGGGCATCTGTTCAGCCACACAGGAATGGGTCTCTAGATGCTTGGAGACTTTGGAAGTTTTACACAGGGTATTCTTTTAGCTATAAAAATAAAATGAAAGTGTAATTGGACTCTTTGTTTAAAAAAAAGAAGTGTAGAAGAACACTTAAATCTTAAAATGCTCAAAACCGAGGCCCCTGTCTTGCCAGGGACTGTATAAACAACCTGTTGACAGCAGTGGCTTTGCAGTAGGTGGCTTATATTTGTAGGTTTTTAAACCCTTTTATTTATCTGCAATTGAATTTGACTCCTGACCATTTACGAGACTTTATAGGAATTCCACCTATAACTGAATGTTTAGGCTCTAGTAGGTACTGAAACACTACTTGTCATGTCTACCTGCCTGAAATTTCATTAAAAAACACTGGATGAAGCTCTCACGTGAAAATAAGCAAGAGAATACTATCTGTTTCATTGGGGGAGACTTTGTATTTTCACCTCTGTTCCTAAAATTCAGCTACATGGAGATGCATTGTACTACATGCCCAAACGCTCTGTTATTTTTATTCTTCCCTAAAACTGCAGACTTGCATACCATTTGCAACTGAGATCAAATACTCCCCTCTCCTGCCCAGCCCAAGGTTACATAGTTTTGTTAGGTGTGCTGCTGTTTCTGCACTTTTGGAATGCGGGAAGGATTCCAGGCACTGTTGGTAAATACAGGCTGCAGTTTGACAGTAATTGCTTTCTTCCTGGAGTTGCAGAAATTACGTACAAAAGCAAATGAAGTAAGAGAAGGCATTCTGTTTTAAATGTATTTCATATCTGATGCCATTTTTCCCCCTTCCTTTGAAAATATTTGAAGTCTGTAACAGAAGAGCAAAATGCATACCTAGAAATGTTCTGGAAGTTGTCCTAGTGTTAATTATTTATAAGCCTTTCTCCTCTCCTGGCCTTTAAATACATTTAAGGAAGCAAGAGAATGCTCTGTGGATGGAGCAGTGCCCTTCACCACACAAAGGATTTTCTGCAGATGACCTCTTCCTCCTTAAATACTTACTAGAGAACCATTTGTCCTTTCCATCTATCATTTTTCTTTTTAAAATAAATAAAGACAAGCCTAAAATGACCTGGAAAAATAAAGGAAGTGTTTTTCCTGTTTCTGGCTTCCCTTATTTTTAGGTTTGGAAATGGTGTAAGATATTTATGTATTTATGGATTTGCTCATTTGGTTTTCTAGTGTTTTGACCTTGTTTCACTGTAATATCTTATAAAGGGGGAAAACTAGCATTTTGAAAAAGTCCAAATTTTCATCAGCACCAGGTAATTTAAACACATAATATCATTATATATTTTATGAAAAGGTCAATCAAATCTCATCAAAAGACATGTCAAAATCAGAAAAAAAAAATGAGTTACAGGTCACATTGTAAAGTGTTCACCTAGTTCATCGTGGAGCACTGATCAGTAGACAAGGTCAGTTGCTAATTTATAGCAGTTCTGCTCCAAGTGACTAGTATCTTTATTTATTTCCTAAATTGCTGCAGTTGTGTCATCTTTGGCTAGATGGAAGGTACTTTAATGCTAGAAGGTACTTTAATGTTTCCAGCATCATGCTTAGAAGATGCTACTATTCAAGTGGTGAGATGTTTTCCTACTTGTATGTGGATGTGAGCAACAGTATCCTGTTGCCTAAATGCTAAGGGAATCGCCTCTGAAACCCTTTCTATACACGGAAGCAATTCTTGCAAGGATGTGCACTGATTTTCCCTCCTTCTTTGCAAGGTGGAACAGTGTTGTGAAAGAATCAAATGGTGTTGGAGAGAGATTAGGGGAGAGAGTTTTGTTTTATGTCGCATCGAATTTACTTTCAGTCTTTATCCTCTCTTGCCGCCTTTGGTTTTCCCAACACTCCACGTCATTGCTTTACACCTGTATGACTTTTCCAAGTAAGTAACATAATGTAGCAAATCTTATTCCCGTGTCTATGACTGTAAATGGATTGGCTTGTTCAACCATTTCTTGATAATGCTGAAACAGAAGAATATTAAACATTCCTGAGAATCAGCACAGCAAGGATCTTACCGGAGTGCATCCTCATCTTTGCACTGAAGAAACTGTGTTTCAGATAGACACTGTCCAGGAAAACTATTTTGATCTTACTGTCGGCATGCAGTGTTTGTCATCCAGGTGTTTCAGAGGGAATAGTTCGCAGAATGCTTCAAAAGAGGGAAAGGTGTTGCAGGTTTGAAATGCAATGAGTCCCTGACCAGCCTCACCTGGGCCCCCTGCCCTTGGGGAGCCTCTGCCTTGCCCTGAGCTCGGCCGTGGTCGCCTTTTCTCCTGGTACTCCTTCTGGAGGTGGGACCTGGTTCGCCCCAGCGGGGGTACGTATTGGAAACTGCTGTTATACAAAGGATATCCATTAATCTGTTTGGTTGCTCCTTTAGAAAATGGTGCAGACTGTTCACCCTTGCTAGAAGTGGGGAGAAACTGCTTCTTGAGAAGTGGAGGAAATGCTGGCCTTGTTTGGCTTGGGAAATCAGCTGATGTAACACAGAGTAATTGATTTGCAGTTCGTGTCCATGTTTCCGTGATTGCGGAACTGGTGCATTTTATTCTGGATTCACGTGTCTGCGTGCAATTTGCTGGGACAGTTTATCCTGCCATAGGAAGGTCGCTCACTTTTCCTGGTGACCAAGGCTGGTAGCAATTGTTTGCTAACCTTGATTTCATCTTTAGGCTGCTATAGCTATACAATTGCTATGCAGGAGACGGCTTATCTTCTGTAGGGAAGTGGGTATAGCGAACACTAAGGTGAAGATAAGGGTTCTTTAAAATCAAATGGGCTAGCAAGAGCTCTGCATGCCTCCTGCTTAAAGTAATCTGCAAAGCCCAGAGACTGAATAAAAATACAGCTCCTGATAAGACACAGTCCTCCACCCCCTTCCTTGTTTGCAACTTCCTTCCATTCTTCCCACTTTTCAGCCTCGTGTTGGTGTTTGGGATAGCTTGGTAGGAAAGATGCTTTTTGGCTGGGCGTTAGAGCTAGCCTGGCATGTGCTGCAGTTCGTGGAGCTGCTGCCCTTCTCCTGAGTGATCTAGGACAAGCTGGTTGGTGTTTGTCTCAATTCCTCTTCTGTGAATCACAGCCGACGTGTCCCTCCCCGCCAGGGTGCTGTGAGGATGGATTCTTCTCGGTTTGGTGACTTCCGACGTCACAGCCATGCAAGGTGTAGGGGCTCGCATGCGCTCCTGTATATTGTTATGTCTGTTCCCACAGAAGTTAGGAATGGGAGAGGAGGATGCGGAAGTTAATTGGATGGCTCTGTTCGCACTTTGCTCAAATGGGATGTGCCTTTTCACTCAAATTCTCCAGGCTCTGCTATGGTAAAGCAAGCAGGCTGCATGTCTCACCACTGAGGAGCTGCTTGTGGTTTTCTGTTTGTGTGGGTTTTATGCTCTGTGCTGCTTTAACCTCTTAACAAATGCCAAGATACACTGGCTTGGAAAAATGTACTTTATCAAATGTGTGTAGTTACGTTTCCCGTGCAGTGATAATCACAGTAGTCAATTGGGTTGCTTCTAATAATTGCCATAGCAACTATATTGAGTAAAAAACTGAAAATAACTGATTCATGCAGTTTTATGCCAAATGATACATGTGGGCAATGTACTATCTATTTGAAATGTCACATTCAGCTAAATGATGCATACCCTGCTGGCAGGGCTTTCCACTACTCCTCCTGAAGCAGGAAGAAAACAGGAGCTCGTTTTTGTTTCTAGTATTGTTGGTTAAGAGAGATTCCCTTTCTGTTTTCAAATGCCAACCTCAGTGCCTCCTCCACCTCTTTTTCCAGAACATGCAAACAAAAAAAGCAGAAAGGTTCGGTAGCAATTTTTTTAAATTTAATTCAATTCTTCTCCGTACATGGAAAATAACACATTTTAGAATGATTGTGCTGTTGCTTTATTTTTGTTTAGCCTGAACCTGTTACTAAACTTAAAATGTATTTGTGCCTGTGTGTGTACATGTCTTTATTTGGCTGTCTGTATTTTGGCTTAAAATTCGCAGGCATCCCTCTTAAAATTTAAGAGTAGTAATTGAATGCACTATTTAGAATATATATATATATATATTTTCCCACATGGTTCTATTCTCATCTGTGACAGCTGTTCTTTCAGTTATTCGTTCTGCCAAAAAGGGTGAAGCGCAGTGCAAAAGTGAGCAAAGTGTCAGAAACTGCCTCAGAGGAGACTTCTCTCTAAAGTCTCAGATGCTTCTGGTCTTTCACATGCATGCTCGGGGTTTGATTTTTCTGTGGTGCTGAGCATCTGCATTTCCTGCTGACTGCAGCCAGCCTTTCTTCTTCCCAAATCGCATCTCTTTTAAATGCCTCTATTTCTTAGCTTTTTAAGCTAGCTTTCAAAGCCAGCCTGAGGGCACCAAAACTTAACTTCAAGATTATGTTATAGACCCCTGTGGTGGGAGTAATGGTGGGAGAGTTAGCACCTCTGGATGTGTGCCCTGTAGAGCTGCTGTTTGTATTGAGCTTCTCAAAGGATGGCTTTGCAATTAAATTCATGCTTTAAACCCAACGCCAGAGCAGAATTTTGAAAGATCTGTTGTATAACTTTTTCTTTTGGGAGATACTCAAAGCTGCTCGCAATCTTGCGCCTTGTGTGTGTGCAGAGGTGCTTGTTTTATCTAAATGTAACTCTTCCTTTCAGCTCTCTTTAGGTCTTTAGGAACCCCTTCCTTCCCATTTCACTCTACTTATTTGTATGTGTTTTGCAGGGACCCCTTGGAGCTTGCCCCGGGAATGGACAGCCACCTCCACCTCTGGAGGAGAGCACTGCCTAGTGAAGAAGCCTTCAAGGCAAGTCGAGGGGCGTGCTGATAGTCTCCGAAGAGCAAGGCCAAGAGGTGACCTCCCAGACCCACAGCCATGCCTTTCGGGCTGAAACTGCGACGGACCCGGCGCTACAACGTCCTGAGCAAGAACTGCTTTGTGACACGGATCCGTCTGCTGGACAGCAATGTGATCGAGTGCACGCTCTCCGTGGAGAGCACAGGCCAGGAGTGCCTGGAGGCTGTGGCGCAGAGGCTGGAACTGCGAGAGGTACGAGCGGCTCGGCAAAGGCCATCTGTCACTTTATAATTTGACACGTTTTTAGCTCGGGCAATCTGTTCATCTGAATTGTGTTATTCTTAGAGCTSGCCTGATATGATCAGCAGCTGGAGCTTGGGCAAACATAGTCTGGTTGCATGAAGCCGAGGACAGAATGGCCCTTGGGTTTGGTGTTTTTTTTTCTTTTTTGCTGTTGCTCATTCATCCCCACTTCGAGAGCTTGTGGGAGAAATTTCTCTCTTCTTAGGRAAACTTGGGTGTTAACTTTTTGAGTTGGGATGTCAGTGGGCCAAGGAAGGTTAATTTTTATCTGAGTGTAGCCCAGATTTCCCTGATGTTGTGAATAATTACAGTGGAAAGGAGACCATTGGCTTTCAAATATCCCCTTGATAGAGTAGGTTCTTGCTATTAACATTCTGAAATCTACAGTAGTTGAGTTACAGGTCTGAGTAACTAGTAAAAACAAGGATTTTTGTTTTTTTTGTTTTTTTTTTTTTTTTTTAACTTCCCTTAGTTTAACAGAAATATTTCACAACCAAAGCTGAAGGGCTTCATTACCAAAACTTCTGAAAAGGCTTAAGAAGCCCAATCTTACCTTTTTAAAGACACAAAACCTCTATATTTATTATTCTTTTTGTAGAGTTCTGTGGGATTTTTTTTCTGTTATTTTTTGCATTTTTAGATGTCAAGGTATTTTCAGAAATCTCTCCTGCAACTTTCCTGGYGCAGATAAACTACCTTTTCTTACCTTTTGCAGCCTCCTTACGCATGGTCTGTATGTTCCTAGGCTTTTGCAAAGCACAGATTGAAAGCCATTGCCTGGGAATTGCTGCCTGTCATCCTGCTGTCCTGGCTGAGGCTTTCTGTAAGCACAGCTGGGAAATCTAATCATCTCGCAGTGTCTTATGTTTGTTGGTACAGGGCCCTTTGCAGCCGTGACACCTGGAAGATAGCAGAGAAATAACTAGTGCAGATGAAAAGCAAACAAAAGCTCATCTTTGTGAGCTATCAAGGATGATAAAGAATGAGGAAAGAATTTCACTGTGTGCGCAGAGTAGGCAGAGGAATGTGCAGGCAGAGATAGCACAAAGAAGCAGAATACTGGAGAGTGGTTTTCATACTTGATTTTTCGCATGTAGATTTTAGTAGCAGCATGCTCCCCTTCCCTATATATATTTGTGTGTGTGTGTGTATATATATATATATTTTATGTGTATATATATATATATATATATATATATGTGTGTTTTTTTTCCCCCCCTCTCAATGTTGGTGATGCATTTGCCTGTTCTTAGATAGGCGAGATCTTTCCCTCCCAGTGCAGAAATGAGCCCTTTTCTGGGATGAATCTCTTCATTCCTTGATAGGTCATCTGACTGGCCCAGCCAAGCTGTGGTGCCTGATGTTTCTTTCTCTGCAGGTCCCCCTGCCTTTGGGAACAACAGCTCTGTCCATGGATTAATGTTTCATTTTATTTATTTTTTTCTTCACAAAGCATTTTGTAGTTTCAGAACTTGTTTTATTCCATTTTAGAACAAAACACAAAGTATCAAAATCAAAAAGAAAGAAAAAAAAGAGATCAGACAGTGGAGTAGCCAAGGAAATTATTTGGTCAGTGTTTAATTAGATGGAGATTTTCTGTTGTTTACAAGTGTAACAGTTATCAAAATCCTTTTTCAGTCTTGTCTATACAGTCTTAACAGTGTTTGTTCATTTAAGAATAAGCATCACTTTTTGGTGGATGCTTTCATTTGTTCTCATGTTTGGATAAAGTATAGGTTTAACCCAACTGTTGCCCTCGTGTTAAGAATATATTGTTTTTCACTCAAATTAATTTCTTTGAAATTAATGCGCAGAAACTCTCTCAAAAAAAAAAAAAGCTTAAAAAAAGGAGCTGCTGGTATGTATTGTTGTGAAGGACTGTCAATCATTATATCACACACAGCTTAAAAACAGTATCCAATGGATTATGCATATTTCTATTTGATCTCTGGGGAGCATAACTCCCTCCCTAACTGAGTCAGGGTTCAGGAATGGGTCGGCAGAAAGCATAGCCGTGTAACTACCGTAAAATCTGTTTTTATCCTTTCCAGCAAAGCTCTTGGAAAAAGTATCAGGTCTTCTAGGTAACAGTTATCCATTCTAATAAAATAAGCTCTTAGGTTAGCATTATTGAGTGAGAGGGGGAAATGGGGGAAGGAGAGAAAAGAGAGGAAAAAGATGAGATTTAAAAAAAAAAATTAATCCTCAGATTAAAATGAAGATTTTTTTAATATAATATTTTTTTCCTTCAAATGAGATTTTGAGTGAACCTGTTTGAAATAAGAGTAAGCTGCACTGATCCGTGATGTGACTTGATTCTTGTTTCTTCTCTTTTGTTGCCCTTAATTCACTTTATAGAATGCTAAAAAGCACTTAGATTGTCCTAAGGTATTTTGAGGATTTTTGTGGTGGTTGGTGGTTTTCTTTCCTTCTTTCCGTCCCTGTCCCGTCCCTGTCCCGTCCCTGTCCC